>NC_084745.1:10180138-10377638 GCF_033978785.1 Entelurus aequoreus
CACAACCTGACGCCATCTCGGTGGTCCGGGACGAGCGGGGGAGGGGCCCGCGACTTACTTTTCGCGAGTCCACGGCGGCGTACATGATGTCCATCCAGCCTTTGAAGGTGGCCTGCAGCACAAGACAACATGCGGCCGTTAGAGATGGGACCTTGGTGAACGAATCGGGTCTTTTGAACGGCTCCAGTGAACGATGAGAACCGATTCGCCTTTCGTTTGGGAGACATTTTTTTATGCCCGTGCAGACACAGCTTCAGAAATTGCCCACCCTGCTGGCGACTGGACTACAAGATTAGTCAAAGGATTTCCTTTTTTTTTTTTAGACTTAGACTTAGACTTAGACAAGGGAAATTGTTCCACACAGTAGCTTAGTTACAAAGGATGGAAAGGATAATGCGGGTATAAAGTAGACTAAAAATGTACCGTAGTAGCAATATAAAATGTAAAATATGTAATATTTACATATTATATACACTACCATTCAAAAGTTTGGGGTCACCCAAAAAATTTTATGGAATAGCCTTCATTTCTAAGAACAAGAATAGACTGTCGAGTTTCAGATGAAAGTTCTCTTTTTCTGGCCATTTTGAGCGTTTAATTGACCCCACAAATGTGATGCTCCAGAAACTCAATCTGCTCAAAGGAAGGTCAGTTTTGTAGCTTCTGTAACGAGCTAAACTGTTTTCAGATGTGTGAACATGATTGCACAAGGGTTTTCTAATCATCAATTAGCCTTCTGAGCCAATGAGCAAACACATTGTACCATTAAAACACTGGAGTGATAGTTGCTGGAAATGGGCCTCTATACACCTATGTAGATATTGCAACAAAAACCAGACATTTGTGAAGTGAATTGTGAAGTGAATTACATTTATATAGCGCTTTTTCTCAAGTGACTCAAAGCGCTTTACATTGTGAAACCCAATATCTAAGTTACATTTAAACCAGTGTGGGTGGCACTGGGAGCAGGTGGGTAAAGTGTCTTGCCCAAGGACACAACGACAGTGACTAGGATGGCGGAAGCGGGGATCGAACCTGCAACCCTCAAGTTGCTGGCACGGCCGCTCTACCAACCGAGCTATACCGTCCCTGCTTGCAGCTAGAATAGTCATTTACCACATTAGCAATGTATAGAGTGTATTTCTTTAAAGTTAAGACTAGTTTAAAGTTATCTTCATTGAAAAGTACAGTGCTTTTCCTTCAAAAATAAGGACATTTCAATGTGACCCCAAACTTTTGAACGGTAGTGTATACAGTATATGTTATATACTGATATATTATATTATATTTTTATATAATATATACAATATATTAACAATTACCATGTACAATATTACAGTATATGTAACAGCTGCAGCATAAAATAGAGAGTAGATCCAGCAGGAAATAGACATTATAAACAAAGAGAGGTAGCTAACATAGAAGCGGTCTAGACTAGAGATGGCCGATAATGGCGGGGGGTGTATATTGTAGCGTCCCGGAAGAGTTAGTGCTGCAAGGGGTTCTGGGTATTTGTTCTGTTGTGTTACGGTGCGGATGTTCTCCCGAAATGTGTTTGTCATTCTTGTTTGGTGTGGGTTCACAGTGTGACGCATATATGTAACAGTGTTAAAGTTGTTTATACGGACACCCTCAGTGTGACCTGTATGGCTGTTGACCAAGTATGCTTACATTCACTTGTGTGTGTGAAAAGCCGTAAATATTATGTGATTGGGCCGGCACGCAAAGGTTTATTGGCGCTCTGTACTTCTCCCTACGTCCGTGTACCACTCCGTACAGCCGCGTTTTAAAAAATCATAAATTTTACTTTTTGAAACTGATACCAATAATTTCCGATATTACATTTTAAAGCATTTATCGGCCGATAATATCGGCAGTCCAATATTATCGGACATCTCTAATACGCAGTATATGATATATACTGATATATTATATGATATTATATTTTTATATAATATACACTACCGTTCAAAAGTTTGGGGTCACATTAAAATGTCCTTATTTTTCAATGAAGATAACTTTAAACTAGTCTTAACTTTAAAGAAATACACTCTATACATTGCTAATGTGGTAAATGACTATTCTAGCTGCAAATGTCTGGTTTTTGGTGCAATATCTACATAGGTGTATAGAGGCCCATTTCCAGCAACTATCACTCCAGTGTTCTCATGGTACAATGTGTTTGCTCATTGGCTCAGAAGGCTAATTGATGATTAGAAAACCCTTGTGCAATCATGTTCACACATCTGAAAACAGTTTAGCTCGTTACAGAAGCTACAAAACTGACCTTCCTTTGAGCAGATTGAGTTTCTGGAGCATCACATTTGTGGGGTCAATTAAACGCTCAAAATGGCCAGAAAAAGATAACTTTCATCTGAAACGTGACAGTCTATTCTTGTTCTTAGAAATAAAGGATATTCCACAAAATTGTTTGGGTGACCCCAAACTTTTGAACGGTAGTGTATACAATATATAACAATTACCATGTACAATATTACAGTATATGTAACAGCTGCAGCACAAAATAGAGAGAAGATCCACATTATAAACAAAGAGAGGTAGCTAACATAGAAGGTGTCACGTAATAGACAGATGTCATCTATTGCTGTATGGCGAGTGATTACACAGCTTTTAAAGAATATTTATTTTAATTTTCTTTATTTATTCCATTTTGATTCACTTTTCTGGTGGAATTTTGTGACATGTTAAGTAGTCAAAGCGTAGAGAAATGTATTCATATTTTTATTTTATACTTTTTATATCCATAAATACTGCATTTTTCGGATTATAAATCGCAGTTTTTTTCATAGTTTGGCCAGGGGTGCGACTTATAAAGGAGTGACTTATGTGTGAAATGATTAACACATTACCGTAAAATATCAAATATTATTATTTATTTCATTCACGTAAGAGACTAGACGTATATCAGCACGTTCTCAGTTGGTTATTTATGCCTCATATAACGTACACTTATTCAGCCTGTTGTTCACTATTCTTTATTTATTTTAAATTGCTTTCAAATGTCTATTCTTGGTGTTGGCTTTTATCAAATAAATTTCCCCCAAAAATGCGATTTATACTCCAGTGCGACTTATATATCATTTTTTCCTTCTTTATTATGCATTTTCGGCCGGTGCGACTTGTACCCCGGAGCGATTTATAATCCGAAAAATACGGTACATTTTACTTTTACTTCATTTTATGTATTTTTTTTTCTATTTTTAAAATGCTCTTGTCCAACAAAGTTTTGTCAGGTTTTTTTTCTTGGTTGCTTTGTTGGGTCTGCTCCTGTCTCTGACCATGCTCCCCCCACCCCAGCAGACGATGGCGTGGAACTCCGCAGAGGCCACCACAGTGTATATGGGTGTTGAAATGATGTTTTTATTTGGTTGCTTGTCTCATGTGTGCGCAATATATATATATTATTGGTTAATTATTATTATTTAAATTGTTGTTGTTTTACTTTTGTAGCTGTATGTAGAAATGGCACTGCTGGAGTGGCAGCTGGTTGCATCAGCTCAGATCTTTTAATGTATTTTGTGTTATTTGATGTTTCCCTCTTACACACATGTTTATGTGTGCTATGGCTATGAGGTTTTTCCCCCTTTGGCCTCAGTCTGGACCCCCTCTCTAGAAGCCCAGGCTTAGACTGAATATTAATTAAACAGCGTTTACCTGTTTCTCACCTTTTTTGTAAGGGGCGCCGGAAATTGGCAGACCCGCCAGCGATCAGGTTCTGTCTCCCTGTAATGTTTGTTTGATCTCGAATGGGATTGTGCTGAAAATCTTAATTTCCCCTCAGGGATTGTTAAAGTACTTCTGATTCTGATTCTGAATTCAAAATAGTGATGTCACTGTCAAAGCATGGTGATATGGCACCACCTTATGGAATGGTTAGAATAACAACAACAACAAAAGTATATTGAATATCTCGGAATACAGTAATTCCCACCAATAGTGTAATAGTTGTGTTAATTTAAAATATTATGATCCACATCTTATAACGGATATTAGGGCTGGGAATCTTTGGGTGTCCCACGATTCGATTCAAAATCGATTGTTGGGGTCACGATTCGATTCAGAATCGATTTTTTTTTACAATTCAACACGATTCTTGATTCAAAAACGATTTTTTTTTTTTTTGTAATTTTTTAAAAATTTTTTTAATGAAAACAATACACAACAATACCATAATAATGCAATACAACTTCAAAACAAAACCCGACCCAGCAACATTCAGAATAGCAATAAACAGAGCAATTGAGGAGACACAAACATGACACGGAACAATTTAAAAGTAGTGAGACAAAAATGAATATTATCAACAACAGTATCAATATTAGTAACAATTTCAACATAGCAGTGATTAAAAATCCCTCATTGATATTATCATTACAAACATTAATAAAAAAAAAAAATACAAAAAAAGAACAATAGTGTCACTGTGGCTTACACTTGCATCGCATCTCATAAACTAAATGTCTAATGATAATGTTAATGAGGGATTTTTAATCACTGCTATGTTGAAATTGTAACTAATATTGATACTGTTGTTGATAATATTCATTTTTGTTTCACTACTTTTGGTTTGCTCTGTGTCGTGTTTGTGTCTCCTCTCAATTGCTCTGTTTATTGCAGTTCTGAGTGTTGCTGGGTCGGGTTTGGTTTTGGAATTGGATTGCATTGTTATGGTATTGCTGTGTATTGTTTTGTTGGATTGATTAATTTAAAAAAAAAAAAAAAAAAAAATTAATTAAAAAAAAAAAATCGATTTTTTAAAAATGAGAATCGATTCTGAATCGCACAACGTGAGAATCGCGATTCGAATTCGAATAGATTTTTTCCCACACCCCTAACGGATACCATGGATTATTTCCTTGATAATAAGGAAATCTCATATAAAAATTATACAACATAAAGTGGCAAGCACTGTCAATAATGAATAAAGCAAAAAATGCTCTCGACCAAAAATCACTTCATATTCTCTACTGCTTCTTGGTGTTACAATATCGGAGTTATTGTGTACAAATATTGGGAAATAATTACAAAAGTACACTAATCGTGGCACAACAAAGATCAGTTACAATAATACATATTGTTGGCTATGCAGAACATTCAAATAATTTATTTATTGAATTAAAAACATTGAAATTCTAAGATTTGGTGCATTTGCAAACAGCTAAAATTATGTATCAAGCAAATTTTAATATGCTACCCAAGAATGAACAACGACTCTTCTTAACAAAAGAGAAATATCATCTTAGGGAAAAATGTCACTTGAAATATTTGTATGCACGCACAACACTTAAGACCTTTAGCATATCCGTATGTGGAATTCAATTCTGGAATGGATTAATAAACAAAGTATGATCAAGTTTATAAAAGTGTTCAACCTCATAGTGTTTACAAAGAAGAAGAATCCTGATAAACATATTACATTTGTAAAAAATGAGATAACCCTATTAATCTCATAATGCGAACCATAAATTACTTTACGAGAACTTCATTTATTGTTTATGTATTTAATAATGATTTACTTACTGATTTGTTTATTTAATTGTCTACTTATTTATTTATTTATTCATTGTAGTGTAACAGAATTGACTAGTAACACACGTGTTAGTAATTGCTATGTTACGAAAAAGGGTAGGACTAAATAAAATCTGCTTCTTCTTACTGCTTTTCGGACATGCTGTAATGAGACACTGTAATTATGTGATGTATCATATTGTTCGGCATGGACTAACACCATAGCAATGACCAAAAGAACTATAATAACGATCCAGTCTTTGAAAAGATCCGGTTCCCTTCAAAGAGCCATAAATCCCAACTCAAGCGTCTCACCACGGCAACACTTCCTTTTATGGACTTCCTTCCTCCTGACAAACTTTCGACAGCGCGGGGCTGCTTTCAGACGCTAATGGAAGTGCTCCTCGTTGCCACGACGACCGGCCAAACAAAGGGGAGATGCCGAACGACCCGTTGCCAAGGGGACGGCGCTCATTCAAGTTCTCGCAGTGAATCAACATCTTTTTTCTCCTCATCTTCATCTAGTTTATTGTGCACTTACTGTTCCTTTTCTCATTTTCCCTTCACCCTCCTCCTCCTCCTCTTCATGTCTGCCTACTTAGTGGCTCTAAAAATAAAAGCCTCTCAGGGCTGATTGACGCCCGCGGCGGCGGCGGCAAGGACTAAAGCACAAGCTGGAGCGAAGGTGACGAGGAGAGGACGGAGGCCGTAAAGGAAGGAGGATGAAGAGTTCCTCCATCTAAGTCAGGCCAAGGTGTCTAAAGTGCAGCCCGGGGACCATTTGTGGCCCACGGCATATTTGAAAGTTACTGAAAAAAAACATACAAAGTGGAACAATAGAGCAAACCGGTAAAATGTAATGAGAAAAAGTTGCAATGTTGACTCCAAAAACACAAAACTGCCAAGCAGGCTTTTTTTTTCTTTAAAAATGTCATTGCTCAAAAAATAATAATAAATCAAAATTTATGATGTTACGAATAATTGACTTATTTAAGGCTCCAATTACTTCACATCCAATGTTGCACTTTGAAATATTTTGGGGGAAAGTGTTGCATATTTTGTGTTTTTTTTGCCATATAAACAACAAAGAGCATAAAACAAAAACATCATCCATCCATCCATTTTCTACCTCTTATTCCCTTCAGCAGGGACGTGCACATGATTATAGAGGGGCAGGGGCTCAAAGTCAGAAAAGGGCAGGAATTTTTTTTTTTGGTCCTTTACACAATATGGAAATTAATGTCAAATTAAATTTGCTAATAGGAAGCTAACTACTTAGCTGTGAATCAAGTTTAAACACATATGGTAATATTCCTAACAGATAACTTACATCTTATATCTCCAGAATGCTGAAATTATTATTTTTAATAATAATAATAATAATTATTATTATTATCATTATCATTATTATTATTGTTGTTATTATTATTATTATCATTATTATTATTATTATTTTGTTAACCCACACAGTAATAGCAAAGTCACAATAAACTTTATATCTAAAACTTTACTGTGAGAAAAATGTGATCCGCCGTAAACACAGTGCATTATATTTTGAAAATTAACCCGGTGTTTTATTTTGTATTTTGTACACTACTTCCTGTCCCGCACGATCCGCTCTGCTCTGTGCGGACTTGATGTGCCGTGCTCAATTGATGCGCCGTGCTCCGACGTCCGGCAAAAACAGAAGCTGACACATTGAATAATAGAATAATACAGCGTTTTTCTGAAATATTACCCATATTAGATGCTGAATAAGTGGACGGCGACTAGACCATAACATAACTCACAGGTTCAAGTTGCTCCACCGTCACGTCTCAGGGGCGCAGTTGGCTCTCTCTCCTCACTCACTCGCCCTCTCTCTCTCTCTGGCGAAAGTGGCAGGCTCAAACAACCCGGTATTACAAGAAAACGTGGAGTTTTTGTACCGCTGTTTTTTTTTGTTTTTTGTTTTTGTAGGGGGAATAAATTTGGCGTGACACCCCCTACAAAAGCCTTCCACCCCATTTACTTCCGGGGCTGCGTCCAATAAAGTCACAAAGTTGCCGGGGGTCCTTAACCCGCACGCGACTGTCCTGTTTCGCGCCTGTACAAAAAAAACAAAAAAACGATTTCTTCAAATTCCAGCAGCTGTCAAAGACGAAGTATCCTTCCAGCGACGGACAGTCAAAGCCGAAGTGCTATCGATCGCTGTCAATGACCACAAAACAGGGCCGGCCCGTGGCATAGGCCGTATAGGCAAATGCTAAGGGCGCCGTCCATCAGGGGGCGCCACGCCAGTGCCACAAATGTTAGAGGAAAAAAAAAAAAGTTGGTGCTATTATTTCTAAATACAAAAAAATAATCCCACGTTAATTAAAATGCAAAGTAAAGCCTATTTAATAGAAATATTATTTGTTACAACATTACGCCCCCCCATCCCCCCGCACGGTGCGCCCCCTCCCTTCCCGTATCATGACTCTTACCACATCAAAAAATCAACACAAGATGTCAAAACGGCCAAAACTGTCAGGTGCCCAGGGAAGAAAAAAGAGAAAAGCAGAGGAGGAGAAACGAGAAAAAGACAGAGGTAGCAGGTAGGTAACGTTAGCCTACTTGAAATTATTTGTCTGTTACAGAATGTGATAGTAACCTGGCTTTTTAGCATTAAGCTAATGTTACATGATTCGGCAATTGCTAATCAATAAATAGCTAGTTCTGTTTTAACGTCGGGTTAATATTGTGGAGGGGGCTAAATTGTTATGGAAAATAATAATGTAACGTTAGGTAATTACAGTACTCCCACCTTACATTCCTCAGGGACATTTGTATTAGATCTTTTAAGCAGGTGTTTGTTTACATTGTTATTGCCTTCTGGTTAGCTAATGTTTGCCCTGCAGGTAATAGTCACTTTTCCACCCCTTTATATATTAGGTATAGTTGTAAACCTAGTTGTTAAAGTGCACATCATTAATGTTAATTAAGCAATATCACATGAGAGGAAATGCTGTTTTTTAATTTGAGCACTGCTGTGATTCGGTTAAAGATAATCATAACATAACATTCTCATATAGTATGTTAATTTGCTTTCTTTAAGGAAAAAAAAAGGTCAAAGACAAAGCTATTCGGTTTCTTGTGAGTATATACACTTCACTGCCGATGTGGGGGGGGGGGGGGGAGTTTTGTAGGGGGAAGAAATTTGGCGTGACAGCTGCAGCAGTGCCTGATGAACAATTGCCTGTTTCAGAGAGTGCTGCTCATTTTTCGTATGTGGGTAACAACATTTAACTATGTATTTTTTGGCACGCATTGAATGTCTCTGCTGCATTGGATCAGTCTCCTTTCTTCAACAGGAATGCCTTGCATCGTCTATATTAGATATATAACAACGGGTGGGTGGCGGGTGGTTGTGGTTTTGATAAAATGTTAGTTCGGGTGGATGGCGGGTGGATGACGACTTTTGTGATGCGGTTGCGGATGAAATAATTGCCTATCCGCGCATCTCTAACACACACATACATATACCGGTATATACACATACACACATATATATGTGTGTGTGTGTATATATATACATATATACGGGATCAAACTGGAAGGGAGCCCTGAAGGTTAAAAAAACATATATATTCTATTGGTTTTGAAAATGAAAACTATCAAAATGGACCCGCATGCGTTTATTTGTCAGTGGAAAAAGTTTGGACACCCCTGATCTGAGTAAAAACAACTCACCACTTGGAGGAGCGCCAGGTAGCCGGCGCCCACGTTGTCGAAGTTGACCTTGACCTTGGTCCAGTAGTAGAGCGAGGTGTCGTTGAGCGCCTCGCACTGGGACTTGTTGTTGATGAATCTGTAGTCGAAGACGTGTCCCGTCCTGTTGACGCAGCGTCCGAACTTCCCGGCGAACAGGTTGACGCCCATGATGCTGAAGATGAGCCAGAAGATGAGGCAGACCAGCAGCACGTTCATGATGGACGGGATGGCGCCGATCAGCGCGTTGACCACCACCTGCACGCACGTACACGCGAGTCGCTGTCACGCCGGGGGTGGGGGGGGCGACGGTCGTTTCTGTCCGACGTGCTATTGCGGAGGACGAGTCTTACCCGCATGCCTTCGAACCTGGAGAGCGCTCTCAGGGGGCGAAGAGCGCGCAGCGTCCGCAGCGATTTGATGGCGGCAAAATCAGAATAACCCAGCGCGTTGGCCACCAAGCTGACCAGCGACACCTGCAGGAGGCGGAGAGGCGAGACATTTGTCGTTGATTAATGAGAAAAAAGGTGTGGCGAGCGGCGGCTTACGTCAACGATGAGGAAGTCCAGCCAGCACCAGTAGTTGGTGAAATACTTCTTGAAGCCGTACGCCAACCACTTGAGCATCATCTCCAGGATGAAGACGTAGGTGAAGATCTTGTCCGAGTACTCCAGCAACACCTTGACCACCTTCCTCTGCTCGATGTAGATGTCCTCGAAGGCCTGCGGGGCACAGAGAGGGCATCACCAACACGTCCACGCTCCGAATCCAGTCGGGTTCAAGTCTGACCAGCGCGCCCGAGCTGAGGAGGATCATGAAGATGATGAAGCTCTCAAACCAGCTGTGCTCCACAATGTGATAGCACGTCTTCCTCATCCGCCACCACACCTGCCCCAGCCCCGCCGTCGTGTCCACGACGCAGCACCGGAACCTGGAGACACACACTGCGGGGGAGGGAGAGTAATGGATTACTCGTGGTGGTGAGACGGGACGTTTTTCAAATCTATAGAAGTTACAGTAAAATACTGGCCGCTGTGGTTATTATTATTATTATAGAGGTTTATTTGAAATAGGGACAGATACAGAAACATAGACATCTGAAACAGTTATCCGATGCATGCATCACAGTGTTTGTAGCCAAAGCTAATTTATAACACTTGTCCCCAACAACAACAACAACACAGATCCAACATCATTAAAATAGGAAAATAAAAAATATATTTTTTATTCTATTTAGGTTGCCAGTAAATTCGCCGTAAAAAATACAGTCACATTGTTAAAGTTAAAGTACCACTGATAGTCACACACACACACTAGTGTCAGAATAATTGTATCTAAGTTATCACAAAACTTTGTGTTGCCATGAGTTCCCGGCGAGAGGACAAAAGCTGTCTTTGATCTTACCAATCAAAAGGCCTGTAAAACTCCACTGTGTAGGATGGGAAGCGACATGAAGGTGTCGGTTTCTTTGATCTATTGTAATCCACAGGAAGATTTTGTCTTGACCCGAGATCTACAAAGTATGTATATATATATATATATATATATATATATATATATATATATATATATATACTGTAATTTCCGTACTATAAGCCGCACCTGCCTATAAGCCGCACCAGCTAAATTTAGGGGAAAATACAGATTGCTCCATATATAAGCCGCACCCGACTATAAGCCGCAGGCGTTTTGATGTGTAATTACCGTAGTATATAGGGGTTCCTGCTACCACGGAGGGGATTGTCGGGACAGAGATGACTGTTTGGGAACGCAAAGCGTCCCGTTTATTAACAATAAATCTTTCAATCATTCAATCAAACTTTCTCATCTTTGACATGGCGAACAGCATTCGTGCAGAGTACAAATAATACAACGATATTATCGGTAGTCAGTCTTTAATAGGGATGATGTTTGATAAGAAATTATCGAGTTCGAGCCTATTATCGAATCCTCTTATCGAACCGATTCCTTATCGATTCTCTTATCGAGTCCAGATAGGTTGTTGTATATGGAAAAAAAACACACAATATTTGGTTTAACAAAAGCTCACTTTTATTATATAAGAAAACAATTTAATCTAATAAATAAATAAATATTGACTGTTACCCCCCCTAAAAAAATAAAATAAAATAAATAAATATTGACTGTTGTTACCCAAAGTATATTAAGTGGGATTTTTTCAGAAAAACAAATATATACAGTAACACAAAAACAACCTGTCTCTGTGATCACTATAGGTGTATAAATAATAATATAGTGTTAAATAAAATCAGTCCCTTGGGCACAAAACTGAAAATAATACAACTTTCCAAAAAGTGCAATTCTGCTGCTATTTGACATAACTGTTTGTTATGATGCTTTGACATTGTTGCACTGTATTTCTTTATTGAAAGAAAATTCTATGAAGAGAAAAGTTCTTTGCAAATGTGGATACAATGCTAAAAAAATGAAAAGTTAAAGCTAAAAAAAGAAATACACTTTATTGAGTTAACATTATTTCCTTATATGGGGAAAGATGTTATGAGCTTGGGAATATAACAACTACACTACCCAGCATGCAACGGGAGTGACGAGCATGCGCAGTAGCCCCGAAAAGTGTTGTTGCATATCGTCACCCGGCAGCTAAGAATGAGCACGCTGTGAAAGTAAACGTCAAGAACTCAGCCAACACGCCTCGTCTGCATTATTTATAATTAGACAGACAACACATATACAGTGTGATTTTGTTTTGTTTACAAGGAAAGAAAAACAAAAGTTAAAAAAGGGAGATATGTTGTATATATATGTATGTGCTGCGGTTGCTTTAAGAACGTTGCGACAGCTGCCGTAAAGGAGGTGCGTTGCTAGCCTGGTTGCTATGTTTCCGGTTGGTCGTAAAAGTGTTCTTCATGTGTTTGTACCCTGCTCAAATCTCTCAGTAAAGTTATTCATTGGATTATACCTTTTGTTTTGAACTTCATCACACCTTGGAGCGCTTTTTCCCGTCCATTTTTTTCCTGCTTTCGCTATCTGCGCCTAATGACTGAGCTACGTGACGTTATTTCTTGTGATGTCTCACAGGGCATTTCTGGTCGGGACGGGATTCGTTCCCAGGGATTCGAATAAAGAACCAACTCTTTTTCTTTGCTATAGTGGTCTCGATAACGGGTACCGGTTCTCAAAAAGGGATTCGAGTCCGAGGACTCGGTTCTTTTCTTATCGAACAACCGAGAAAACCGGTTTCGAGTATCATCCCTAGTCTTTAATCATTGTGTCATCGTCTTCCTCCTGCGTACTAAAACCACCGAAATCCTCTTCGTCGGTGTCGGAGAAGAACAGGTCCAAAATGGCGTCGTCAGCCAAGTCAAGGGTACGTGCAGCAGCTCTATTTCCTTCTTTGACAGCCAGATCGATTGCCTTTAACTTAAAAGCAGCATCATATGCACTTCTCCGTTTGTTTTCCATATTGAGGGTGTTTGCATGAACACTTCCTTCGTGCAAACTGTCGCTGACGCTCTCCTACTCTTTGTTTTGCTCTCGGTAGTGCGCACCCCTGGTTACCGTAAGCAGTAAAAAAGCTGCACCGTCATAAAAGCCGCAGGGACCAAAACGAGGGGAAAAAGTAGCGGCTTATAGTCCGGAAAATATGGTATATACTTTTTTTTTAATGTTTTTTTTTTTTACCTGTCCTGTCCAGCCACTCAGGCAATTCATATTGTTGATGTAAATGATCATATCTGCTGTACAGATCTACTTTTTTGGATACTTCTTTTAAGTTAAAGTTTTAAAGTACCACTGATAGTCACACACACACACTAGGTGTGGTGAAATTACTCTCTGCATTTGACCCATCCCCTTGTTCCACCCCCTGGGAGGTGAGGGGAGCAGTGAGCAGCAGCAGTGGCCGCGCTCGGGAATCATTTTGGCGATTTAACCCCCAATTCCAACCCTTGATGCAGAGTGCCAAACAGGGAGGTAATGGGTCTTTTGTTGCCTTATTTGTATTTGACTTTATTAAAGGCCTACTGAAAGCCACTACTACCGACCACGCAGTCTGATAGTTTATATATCAATGATAAAATCTTAACATTGCAACACATGCCAATACGGCCGGGTTAACTTATAAAGTGCAATTTTAAATTTCCCGGGAAATATCCGGCTGAAACGTCTCGGTATGATGACGTATGCGCGTGACGTAGTCAGTTAAACGGAAGTATTGGTACCCCGTAGAATCCTATACAAAAAGCTCTGTTTTCATTTCATAATTCCACAGTATTCTGGACATCTGTGTTGGTGAATCTTTTGCAATTTGTTTAATGAACAATGAAGGCTGCAAAGAAGAAAGTTGTAGGTGGGATCGGTGTATTAGCGGCGGACTACAGCAACACAACCGGAGGACATTGTTGGAGTGCAGACGCGCTAGCCGGCGACCTCACCTTGACTTCCTACGTCTCCGGGCTGCCAACCACATCTGTGATCGGGTGAAGTCCTTCGTCGCACCGTCGATCGCTGGAACGCAGGTGAGCACGGGTGTTGATGAGCAGATGAGGGCTAGCTGGCGTAGGTGGAGAGCTAATGTTTTTAGCATAGCTCTGTGAGGTCCGGTTGCTAAGTTAGCTTCAATGGCGTCATTAGCACAGCATTGTTAACCTTCGCCAGCCTGGAAAGTATAAACCGTGTATTTACATGTCCACGGTTTAATAGTATTGTTGATTTTCTGTCTATCCTTCCAGTCCGGGGTTTATTTCTTTTGTTTCTATATGCAGTTAAAGCACGATGCTATCACGTTAGCTCGTAGCTAAAGTGTTTCACCGATGTATTGTCGTGGAGATAAAAGTCACTGTGAATGTCCATTTCGCGTTCTCGACTCTCATTTTCAAGAGGATATAGTATCCGAGGTGGTTTGAAATACAAATCCGTGATCCACAATAGAAAAAGGAGAGAGTGTGGAATCCAATGAGCCAGCTTCTACCTAAGTTACGGTCAGAGCAAAAAAAGATATGTCTTGAACTGCACTCTAACGTTCCTCATCCACGAATCTTTCATCCTCGCTCAAATTAATGGGGAAATCGTCGCTTTCTCGGTCCGAATCGCTCTCACTTCTGGCCGCCATCACTGTAAACAATAGGGAACTTTGCGGAAATGTTCAGCTGACTACGTCGCGCTCCTTCCGGTAGGGACAAGGCTTTTTTTTTGTCAGATACCAAAAGTTGCGATCTTTATCGTCGTTGTTCTATACCAGGGGTCACCAACCTTTTTGAAGCCAAGAGCTACTTCTTGCGTACTGATTAATGCGAAGGGCTACCAGTTTGATACACACTTAAATAAATTGCCAGAAATAGCCAATTTGCTCAATTTACCTTTAACTCTATGTTATTATTAATAATTAATGATATTCGCACTTAATTGAACGGTTTAAAAGAGGAGAAAACACGAAAAAAATGACAATTAAATTTTGAAACATAGTTTATCTTCAATTTCGACTCTTTAAAATTCAACCGAAAAAAAGAAGAGAAAAACTAGCTAATTTGAATCTTTTTGAAAAAATTACAAAAAGAATTTATGGAACATCATTACTAATTTTTCCTGAATAAGATTAATTTTAGAATTTTGATGACATGTTTTAAATAGGTTAAAATCCAATCTACACTTTGTTAGAATATATAACAAATTGGACCAAGCTATATTTCTAACAAAGACAAATCATTATTTCTTCTAGATTTTCCAGAACAAACATTTTAAAAGAAATTCAAAAGACTTTGAAATAAGGTTCAAATTTGATTCTACAGATTTTCTAGATTTGCCAGAATATTTTTTTTGAATTTTAATCATAATAAGTTTGAAGAAATATTTCACAAATATTCTTCGTCGAAAAAACAGAAGCTAAAATGAAGAATTAAATTAAAATGTGTCTATTATTCTTTATAATAAAAAAAATAAATGTATTTGAACATTGATTTAAATTGTCAGGAAAGAAGAGGAAGAAATTTAAAAGGTAAAAAGGTATATGTGTTTAAAAATCCTAAAATCATTTTTAAGGTTGTATTTTTTCTCTAAAATTGTCTTTCTGAAAGTTATAAGAAGCAAAGTAAAAAAATTTATGAATTTATTTAAACAAGTGAAGACCAAGTCTTTAAAATATTTTCTTGGATTTTCAAATTCTATTTGAGTTTTGTCTCTCTTAGAATTAAAAATGTCGGGCAAAGCGAGACCAGCTTGCTAGTAAATAAATAACATTTAAAAAATAGAGGCAGCTCACTGGTAAGTGCTGCTATTTGAGCTATTTTTAGAACAGGCCGGCGGGCTACTCATCTGGTCCTTACGGGCTACCTGGTGCCCGCGGGCACCGCGTTGGTGACCCCTGTTCTATACTAAATCCTTTCAGCAAAAATATGGCAATATCGCGAAATGATCAAGTATGACACATAGAATAGATCTGCTATCCCCGTTTAAGTAAAACAATTTCATTTCAGTAGGCCTTTAAATGTTTGGGTAGAATTTTATTAAACAAAACCAGATTTCTTTAAAGTAATATAGAAATTGATCAGAGCTGTTTATCTATTTTATGGAGGCATGTAGTTAATCATAGAACTGGCATACAATGTTATTAAAAAAGTATAAATTTTGAATCGAGAACCGATTCTGAATTGAATCGTTACCCCCAAGAATCGAATCAAATCGTGTGGTGCCCAAAGATTCACAGCCCTACCTAATATTTTCCTCATATGTCCTTTTAATTGTATTCTTGTGTGTAACATGTCTGTTTAGTAATATTATATATTTTTTTGAAAGTGATGCCATATTCGTTGTAAATGTTCTACTCTGTTACATAAAAGTACAAAAAAAAAAAAAGAAGAAAGAAAAAGATGCAAAAAGTACTGATATGTGTATTGACTGAGACGCAGTCTTCCAACATGGCTGCCCAGTTACCATGGTCACCGGCGGGCCTGAAGAAAAAACAAGCGCGCAGCATTTGTGACATCACTGAAGGCTTCCTGTGGCACACCCCCACCCCGCTGATTGCGCCCTGTAATTAAAGCCGCCTGTTGCCACGGTTACTAATTGGCTTCACTGATTTAAAGATCCAGCACTCAATCAGCACACTTGTTGAGCGTGACAGAAATCCCCTTCGCTCGCCCGTATTGAGCGCCGCGCTAAACGCTTCATTAAATCAACACGGCGCCGACGCCTCCTTCGCTCGCCGCATCGACCGCCATCGACCGCCGCTCAGAAAAAGCCGTTGATCGATGGATGCCCTGCAAGGTGACTGATCCTGACTGACGACACAAACGCACTACACACACACACACACACACACACACACACACACACACACACACACCCACACACACACACACACACACACACACACACACACACACACACACACACACACACACACACACACACACACACACACACACACACACACACACACACACACACACACCCACACACACGTACCACCATCATGCAACTGGACATGTGACGTTTGCGAACGAATCGGGTATTTTGAACGCCTCTTAAGTGAACGATTGGCAGCTCCTCCATTTCGCCTATAAAACCCAATAAATAACCATTAAAAAGCACCAACAACACTCCTTTTACATTTTGGGACTTGAATATTAACCAAGTATTAGTGATTTTGTTATTACAAGCGCTAACGCAGACAAACTATTTGTAGCGGCGCCGGGTGCTCTAACAGCTTGTGACATCAGCGGCTGCCGTGAGCTCAAAAGTTGATTCCAGATTGTAGATATTGCTCCTCACTTAGTAGAAGGATGAAGACATAATCTGACGAGTTGGTCAATCCTGGCATCCAATTTAGACCCAGAAATGGCGAGAAAGACACGAAAAGGCGCTTGGTTCCATCCCCCATGTTTCTTTGGGAGGATTATGAGTCATTCTTCATCTAAAATGGGAATATATGAACATCCTAGCATCCTAATGACAGCAGACATTGTACAGTAAGTGATGTTTTATTATGTTTGTTGGCTCTCATGAAGTCTGCAGTGAGCAATAATCCGTGATGAAGAAAAAAAAAAGCGAACATTGTGATGCGTTTTTTAAGTTAATAGGCCGCCGAATGCTTAAAATGATTAAAATAAGTAAATATTAAATATTATAAATAGAGATGTCCGATAATATTGGCCGATAAATGCTTTAAAATGTAATATCGGAAATTATCGGTACCGTTTTTTTTTTTTTTTTAATTAAATCAACATAAAAAACACAAGATACACTTACAATTAGTGCACCAACCCAAAAAACCTCCCTCCCCCATTCACACTCATTCACACAAAAGGGTTGCTTCTTTCTGTTATTAATATTCTGGTTCCTACATTATATATCAATATATATCAATACAGTCTGCAAGGGATACAGTCCGTAAGCACACATGATTGTGCGTGCTGCTGGTCCACTAATAGTACTAACCTTTAACAGTTAATTTTACTCATTTTCATTAATTACTAGTTTCTATGTAACTGTTTTTATATTGTTTTACTTTCTTTTTTATTCAAGAAAATGTTTTTAATTTATTTATCTTATTTTATTAATTATTAAGAAAAGGACCTTATCTTCACCATACCTGGTTGTCCAAATTAGGCATAATAATGTGTTAATTCCACGACTGTATATATCGGTATCGGTTCATATCGGTAATTAAGAGTTGGACAATATCGGAATATCGGATATCGGCAAAAAAGCCATTATCGGACATCCCTAATTATAAATGTGCCTGTTACTACATTACATATATATTTACATCATGTATATAAAACGGAGGTCTTTGGATGTTTTTTAAGGGGTTTATAGGCGGAATAGAGTGACTTCCATAGGCTCCATTGTAAGCGGACTTTTGATCAAATGTATTTAATATTTAAAATGCATTAAAAAAAGAAAAACGTATGTGTTCTTGTCTTACATAAGGATTGTGAATGACAGGCAAAGTCCCCCAAAAAGTGCAGAACCCCTTTAAAGAAAATTTACCAGCATCTGGATTAAAAAATCTTTTTTTAAATTTTATTTATTTTTATATGGATTTTCCTATTTTTTATTCTAGTTTTATTTTTTTTGTATCTATTAATGCATTTTATTGTTACTTAATATTCGTGTATTTTTTCTATATTGTTAAAATGCTACACATTTTTTTAGGCGAGGGAAAATTCAAACCAGTGCTGTCACTATCAAAGCATGGAAACGCGGCTACGCTTTATGAAATGTTTACAACGCAAACACAACAAAAAGGTTTAACCGTAGCCAATATTTCAGAATAATTCCTACTGACAGAGTAATATTTGTGTAAATTATTCTGATCCACATCTTATCTATCTGATAAACAAAAACAAAACAGTTAAAGAATACATATATAAACAGTCATGATCAAAAGTTTAAATGCACTTGTAAAGAACATAATGTCATGGCTGTCTTGAGTTTCCAATCATTTCTACAACTCTTATTTTTTTGTGATAGAACAGTGGTTCTTAACCTTGTTGGAGGTACCGAACCCCAGCAGTTTCATATGCGCATTCACCGAACCCTTCTTTAGTGAAAAAAAAATAAATATTTTTTTTTCAAATTCAAGACAAAGTTATATGTTTTTGGTAACACTTTAGTATGGGGAACATATTCTAAGTAACAAAGACTTAATTTAGAGTTTTTTGGATACCAGGGGAACATATAAGACTCCTCCCACCCCCACCAAGGACTGTTTTCACTGCTGGACTCTAGAAAGAGGTTCCGCAGCCTCCGAAGCAGATGTAACAGCTTCTTCCCTCAGGCCGTAAAACTCTTGAACGCATCATAATTATCCCCTCAACTCCCCCCAAAATGGATTAACTCGCTGGAATAAAAAAGACAATGTAACATATATCCATAAACGTGGATGCATGTGAAAAAGTGCAATATATTTATCTGTACAGTAACCTATTTATTTATTTATATATGCAACTTATTGCTTTTTTATCCTGCACTACCATGAGCTAATGCAACAAAATTTCATTCTTACCTGTACTGTAAAGTTCAAATTTGAATGACAATAAAAAGGAAGTCTAAGTCTAAGTCTTAAAAGACTTAATTTAGAGTTATTTGGTTAGGGTTAGGGTCAGGGTTAGAGGGTTAGGGTTATAATAAGGCCATGCCGAATAAGGCATTAATAAGTACTTAATAATGACTAGTTAAGAGCCAATATGTTACTAATTTGCATGTTAATAAGCAACTAATTAAAATACTAAAGTGTTACCATGTTTTTTTTACTGGTGCACAGAATGAACCGCGCATGAACATCACCTTGTTCAAACAACAAAACCAACACAGTGCATGAACTCACAACAAATTACACACCTGCAAACCAGTCAGCTGTTGCCGTATCCGTAATACGCAGAAAGGGAGAAGTTTGTATTTACACGATGAGTCGGGTATGTCTTGACCTCCGCCGAACCCCTAGGGTTCGATCGAACCCAGGTTGAGAACCACTGTGATGGAGTGATTGGAGCACATACTTGTCGGTCACAAAAAACATTCATGAAGTTTGGTTCTTTTATTAATTTACTATGGGTCTACTGAAAATGTGACCAAAGTCAATGATTCGTTTTTTCCGATCTGTGCTGAGTTCCTTTGACTTTCCCATTGTCGCGTTTGTAACCGAGTCTAATGACTGCATCACATGAGGCCTATATAAATGGGCTCAGAGAAGTCAACAGGTGTCGTCAATCACAATCACTCACATGAAGTTAAGAGACCATGCCATGAAGCTAATTTGATTTGATTGTAACTTTTCTACATCACCTAAATTGATCATGTACACTACCGCTCAAAAGTTTGGGGTCACCCAAACAATTTTGTGGAATAGCCTTCATTTCTAAGAACAAGAATAGACTGTCGAGTTTCAGATGAAAGTTCTCTTTTTCTGGCCATTTTGAGCGTTTAATTGACCCCACAAATGTGATGCTCCAGAAACTCAATCTGCTCAAAGGAAAGTCAGTTTTGTAGCTTCTGTAACGAGCTAAACTGTTTTCAGATGTGTGAACATGATTGCACAAGGGTTTTCTAATCATCAATTAGCCTTCTGAGCCAATGAGCAAACACATTGTACCATTAGAACACTGGAGTGATAGTTGCTGGAAATGGGACACTGGAGTGATAGTTGCTGGAAATGGGCCTCTATACACCTATGTAGATATTGCACCACAAACCAGAAATTTGCAGCTAGAATAGTCATTTACCACATTAGCAATGTATAGAGTGTATTTCTTTAAAGCTAAGACTAGTTTAAAGTTATCTTCATTGAAAAGTACAGTGCTTTTCCTTAAAAAATAAGGACATTTCAATGCGACCCCAAACTTTTGAACGGTAGTGTATGTTGCTGTATGTATACTTTTGAGCCAGCAGATTTGTTCACATTTTCAGTAGACCCATAATAAATTCATAAAAGAACCAAACTTCATGAATGTTTTTTGTGACCAACAAGTATGTGCTCCAATCACTCTATCACAAAAAAATAAGAGTTGTAGAAATTATTGTAAACTCAAGACAGCCATGACATTATGTTCTTTACAAGTGTATATAAACTTTTGACTAAGACTGTATAAATATAATAAGCAGCCAGTCTTTTGAACGGCTCTTTGAAAGGAACGGCCACTCAAGATCCGGTTTCCTCCAAAGAGCCATAAATCCCATCTTTACATGCAACCCACTCTGCTCTTCATTCAGGACCAGGGTCCAGTCTGAACGGGACTAGCACATGTGTGTCGCTCATGGGCACTGTGGCACACTTCACTAAATCCCCCCCACACACACACACACGCGATGGTGTGTGCGGCGTCACATTAAGCCGAAGAGGTGGCATTTAGAGGCCTAATGAAGCAGAAAATCTAACGATGCTGGCACTGCACGTGTGTGTGCTCTTGTATTTCTACCCTTCTTGAGACATCAACAAGGAAAGGTACCTTCCATATGAGGAGGTGTGAACAAGTTAGGACATAAATCATGGTCCCAATACAGAAAACCATTGCATCTAATAGAGAATGTCTCATTTGCACCCCTGGTGGTGAAATCTGTCAAAATGAGGGTGGTCCCAAAAAGAAGGGATTTTTCAAATGGACTGTGTGTCGGTTTCAAAAGTGCTCCCCCTCTGGTCAACATATGAAATAACAAATGTGTGTAAACATTTGAAGTGCTTCCCCCTCTGGCCAACATAAGTAATAAGTGTGTGTAAGAAATTGAATTGTGCCCCCTTTGGCCAAAATTAATTAAAAAAAAATATATATATATGTATATAGAGACATACTGTAATAACTTGAAGTGAATAATGAAGATTAAAAACCAATTACAAACAAAAAATAAAAAAATAAACAGCAGTCTTTTTCTCACATTATGTCGACTTTTTTCTTATAAAATTGGAAACGATTTCTCATATTCTTTCTGTTTCTGTAATATTGCAATGTTTTCTCGTAAAATTATTACTTTTTTTTTAATGTAAATGTGATACTTTTTCATGCAAAATGGTGACATTTGTCATGTAAAATTTAGAGTTTTATCACAATATTGCCAAATAGTTTTTTGTTCTTGTAAAATAGTGACATTTTTTGATTTTTCGTCATCATCTTGCCAAGTAAAATTCCAGTTCTTTTTATAATATTGCCAAATTTGTTAAGTTTTCTTATAAAATTGGGACTTTTGTTGAGTAAAATGACGAGTCTTTTAATAGCATCGCCAAAATGTTAAGATTTTTCCTGTAAAATTGTGACATTTATTGAGTTCCAACTTTTGTCATAATATTGCAGAAATGTTAGGTTTTTCTTTTAAAATTTTGACTTGCGTTGAGTAAAATGACGACTTTTATTATAATACTGCTAGGGATGTCCGATAATGGCTTTTTGCCGTTATCCGATATTGTCCAACTCTTTAATTACCGATACCGATATCAACCGATACCGATACTGATATATACAGTCGTGGAATTAACACATTATTATGCCTAATTTGGACAACCAGGTATGGTGAAGATAAGGTCCTTTTTTTTTTTTAAATTAATAAAATAAAATACGATAAATAAATTAAAAACATTTTCTTGAATAAAAAAGAAAGTAAAACAATATAAAATCAGTTACATAGAAACTAGTAATTAATGAAAATGAGTAAAATTAAGTGTTAAAGGTTAGTACTATTAGTGGAGCAGCAGCACCACAATCATGTGTGCTTACTGGACTGTATCCCTTGCAGACTGTATTGATATATATTGATATATAATGTAGGAAGCAGAATATTAATAACAGAAAGAAACAACCCTTTTGTGTGAATGTTTTTTTTGGGTTGGTGCACTAATTGTAAGTGTATCTTGTGTTTTTTATGTTGATTTAATAAAAAAAAAACAAAAAAAAACGATACCGATAATAAAAAAAAACGATACCGATAATAAAAAAAAACGATACCGATAATTTCCGATATTACATTTTAACGCATATATCGGCCGATATTATCGGACATCTCTAGATAATAGTAATAATAATAATAATTGTTATTATTAGTAATAGTATTAGTAGTAGTAGTAATACTTGTATTATTATAATTTATAACATTTATATATATTTTTTGTATTTTTTTACAATAGAATATAATAGAATGGACTTTATTGTCATTATATTTGCATATGACAAGATTAAGGACTTTAAAGTGCGGTAGTGGAAACAAATATGGGATGAAAACAAATTACACAAGAAGTAATAAAGATACAAAATAAGAATTGAAATAAACAGACTACTATCCAATAAAAATACACAAAATACTTTACAATAAAATTGTATTTGATATGTGAGCATTTTTACCTTTGACCATTTGCTAACATTAGCTTAGCACTGTTGAGAAGGGTTGTCGCCCTGGTGGCGGAGGACTGGTCGCTCCACGTATTCAGTCATGGCCTGCAACTGAGCAACAAACTTTTGGTCCAGCGGAGAAGAGACCGTAGCAAACGCACGGTTCATGCATGAGGAACTGGGGGGGGGGGGGGGGGGGGGCTAAAAAGTGCAAACTTGCAGCAAATCAGCAGAGCTCAGCAGAGAGCGCCGCGACGCTGGCGGCGAGTGTGCCGCTCTTCATCACAAGAAGAAAAACAACATCGTGACCTTCACTTATCTGAACGCTTGCTCAACACTTGCTGGGATTTTCCCGCTCAGCTGACCTTTCTGCCTGCAACGTGAATAATTAGTGGCGTCTCGCACGCACACACACACACACACACACACACACACACACACACACACACACACACACACACACACACACACACACACACACACACACACACACACACACACACACACACACACACACACACACACACACCAGCTGATCAGCCAACCCGCAAAATGTTTTGTCTTCACAGCAGACTTTGTGGACAACTATAGATACTTTTCCCGCGTCTACGCGTTAATTTTGCCTCGACTGATGATGGCGATGATGATGATGAAGAACATCGCGTGCCCTCTCCAAACCCAACCAGCGCAGACCATGCAGAGTGCACGCAGAGAGCAAGCCGGCGGCGGCTGGACGTCCTGCCAAGTGTGGAGGCCTCTGCAAGCTCCAGATGGCTTCACACACACACACACACACACACACACACACACACACACACACACACACACACACACACACACACACACACACACACACACACACACACACACACACACACACACACACACACACACACAATTGCTGCACTTTGCAAAAATAAAATACATGCTCTCTTATTGTACATTAAATGTCTAAGGTTTACTTATGCTTCAAACAGACATTATTATTACGGTACAAAAAGCATAAGTAAGTAAGTCATCACTATTTAATAGAGATGTCCGATAATGGCTTTTTTGCCGATATCCGATATTCCGATATTGTCCAACTCTTAATTACCGATTCTGATATCAACCGATACCGATACATACAGTCGTGGAATTAACATATTATTATGCCTAATTTTGTTGTGATGCCCCGCTGGATGCATTAAACAATGTAACAAGGTTTTCCAAAATAAATCAACTCAAGTTATGGAAAAAAATGCCAACATGGCACTGCCATATTTATTATTGAAGTCACAAAGTGCATAATTTTTTTTAACATGCCTCAAAACAGCAGCTTGGAATTTGGGAGGTTGAGGTGGGCGGGGTTGCGGGGGGTGTATATTGTAGCATCCCTGGAAGAGTTAGTGCTGCAAGGGGTTCTGGGTATTTGTTCTGTTGTGTTTATGTTGTGTTACGGTGCGGATGTTCTCCCGAAATGTGTTTGTCATTCTCGTTTGGTGTGGGTTCACAGTGTGGCGCATATTTGTAACAGTGTTAAACTTGTTTATAGGGCCACCCTCAGTGTGACCTGTATGGCTGTTGACCAAGTATGCGTTGCATTCACTTGTGTGTGTGAAAAGCCTTAGGTATCATGTGACTGGGCCGGCACGTTTTAAGGTTAGGGTTAGCTTTAAGGTTTATTGGCGCTCTGTACTTCTCCCTACGTCCGTGTACACAGCGGCGTTTTAAAAAGTCATATATTTTACTTTTTGAAACCGATACAGATAATTTTGAAACCGATACCGATAATTTCCCGATATTACATTTTAAAGCATTTATCGGCCGATAATATCGGCAGCCTGATATTATCGGACATCTCTACTATTTAATTGTGAAATATATGTTGTACAATTAGGATGATCAATCAGTTACATTTTATTTGTATAGCCCTCATTCACAAATGTCTCAGTTTTTCTTCTTTTTTTTTTTTTGTATATATATTTTATTGAATTTTAAATCACATTTGACAATCATACTTTGCTCACTCAGACCCTTCATACAGACACACATCCACACATCCACACCCACATGCACGCTTGAGAGAGGTGCACTTGGGTTTTAACAACTCAAGCTTTACAGTATAGACATTATTAGAAAAAGTACCCAGATATTGTATATATTCATCCGTCCTGCACTAGCTCAGGAGCAGCAGACGATCCAGACCATAGCAAGATGGATGAATACCGTATTTTTCGGACAATAAGTCGCAGTTTTTTTCATAGTTTGGGTGCGACTTATACTCAGGAGCGACTTATGTGTGAAATTATTAACACATTAGCGTAAAATATCAAATAATATTATTCAGCTCATTCACGTAAGAGACTAGACGTATAAGATTTCATGGGATTTAGCGATTAGGAGTGACAGATTGTTTGGTAAACGTATAGCATGTTCTATATGTTATAGTTATTTGAATGACTCTTACCATAATATGTTACGTTAACATAGCAGTTGGTTATTTATGCCTCATATAACGTACACTTATTCAGCCTGTTGCTCACTATTCTTTATTTATTTTAAATTGCCTTTCAAATGTCTATTCTTGGTGTTGGGTTTTATCAAATAAATTTCCCCCAAAAATGCGACTTATACTGCGGTGCGACTTATATATGTTTTTTCCTTCTTTATTATGCATTTTTGGCCGGTGCGACTTATACTCCGGAGTGACTTATACTCCGAAAAATACAATATTCCTCGGCATCAAGGATCCTCAGGAAGCGATCACTAGATCACCTCCCGGGGACCTCTCCACTGTTCACACTTAAAAAAGAAGAATGTCACATTTTCGTGGCTTGATCAGATGCAAAAACATTCATAAAATAAAAAAAATGTAAAAAGTCACCAAAAAAGCAAGTAAACCGTGACAAAACTTCTTTTTTTAGTACTACCATTATTTTATAAATAATTGTTTCTTGTACTTATTTTTAATATTATAATTTTTTCTAATATAATGACATCACTGTTATTGTTTGTTTTCCAAAAAATGTGTAAAAAAATCGGCAATGTTAAATGACAAGACATTGTATAATTTCGTGAAACCATTGCAATTAATTAATTAAAAAGTCTAATGGTGACGTGACTAATTCTTTACTTTAAAAATAGTTTTATAACATAAACTAATAGCTACTAATTATAAAAACAACATAAAATCAAAACAAATAATGGAGTTTGCTTTCCTCTAATTCCTAAAGAACCTAATAAGATAACAGGTGAAGAAACACAGCGAAATAAGAAATATGCAGATTGGTATTTCCAAAAATGGAGTTGGCTTGGCCACGCCCCCAAAAACCACAGCCTGACAGATGGTCTGCTTGTTTTGTTTTTTTACACGAGCAGCTGGCCTGCTCTGAGAGGCTCCCTCGGTACCGGAGAACCAGGGCTGAGTCAGCGTACTGCCGGTACTGATCCGGTGTGACGGGCGGCGGGGTTTGAGCCAGGACGCGGCCCCAGCGGTGCCAGCAGGCGGCGCCGTGCCACGCAACATCTGTTTTCTAGTGCAATGTATTTACAGGCCCAAAGAGGAAGCATCAAATCTGGTGTGGTTCTGGTGGTCCATTCACTGGTCAAACCTCCCGTTGTGCACCTCGTACGTGCTTTTTTTTTTTTTTGCACCAAGAGAGTCACTGCGGCTAAAAATGTGGCGTTCCCAGCTGGATGGCCCGATTCTGTCGGAGCCTCTCGGCCCTCACGGTGCCGCTGAACCGAGTGGACCAAATAGAAAAATGCAAGCACAAGTGTAAAGTGTGAAGTCAGAAGCGTGAGCGTGGTCACCGCGTGAAGACAAACGTCCTACGGACCCGCTGAGTCAGGAGGGAAGCCAGGTGCTCTGTTCACCTGGATCCCAAGCATCAATCTCATGATGATGGTATGGGGGCGAGCGGGGGAGGGGACGCTGGTTAATGACGCCACACAAGTCAGCCATTTGCGTCATAGCTAGTTGGTTGACTCGACAACAAACACAACCCGCTTCTTCATTTTGGTCCCATGGTCTTTGATCACATGACAACAACATGCTAAAAAAGTGGTTCTCAATTATTTTCTGTCACGCCCTCCGAGGAGACAGAATTTTTTTCAAGCCACCCCTCAGGTTCATGTTAATTTTTTTATTTGTATGTGTCAAGATAGTTCTTTACTAACACTAAAGATGCTACTATGCTATTGCCTCTCACAAACCCCTTTTTCCCCCTGACACCTGATTTCTCTCTGGCACTCATCGATTTCTTCTTTTTTCTGTCACGCACCCCCTTCCCCGAAACCTGATTTCTCTCCGGCATTCATCAATTTCTCTCGGGCACTCATCGATTTCTCTCCGGCATTCATCGATTTCTCTCCGGCATTCATCGATTTCTCTCGGGCACTCAACGATTTCTCTCGGGCATTCATCGATTTCTCTCGGGCACTCATTGATTTCTCTCCGGCACTTATCGATTTCTCTCCGGCACTCATCGATTTCTCTTTGGCACTCATCGATTTCTTCTTTTTTCTGTCACGCACCCCCTTTACTCGACACCTGATTTCTCTCCGGCATTCATCAATTTCTCTCTGGCACTCATCGATTTCTCTATGGCACTCATCGATTTCTCTTTGGCATTCATCGATTTCTCTCGGGCACTCATCGATTACTCTCGGGCACTCATCGATTTCTCTCGGGCACTCATATATTTCTCTCGGGCACTCATCAATTTCTCTTTGGCACTCATCGATTTCTTCTTTTTTCTGTCATGCACCCCCTTTACCCGACACCTGATTTCTCTCCGGCATTCAACAATTTCTCTCGGGCACTCATCGATTTCTTCTTTTTTCTGTCACGCACCCCTTTCCCCGACACCTGATTTCTCTCTGGTATTCATCGATTTCTCTCTGGCACTCATTGATTTCTTCTTTTTACTGTCACACACCTCCTTTCCCCGACATCTGATTTCTCTCTGGCGCTCATCGATTCCTTTCGGGCACTCATCGATTTCTCTCCGGCACTCATCGATTTCTCTCCGGCGCTCATCGATTTCTCTCCGGCGCTCATCGATTTCTCTCGGGTGCTCATCGATTTCTCTCGGGCTCTCATCGATTTCTGTCGGGCACTCATCGATTTCTCTCGGGCACTCATCTATTTCTCTTGGACACTCTTATATTTCTCTCGGGCACTCATCAATTTCTCTCCGGCACTCATCGATTTCTCTTTGGCACTCATCGATTTCTTCTTTTTTCTGTCACACACCCCCTTTACCCGACACCTGATTTCTCTCCGGCATTCATCAATTTCTCTCTGGCACTCATCGATTTCTCTCGGGCACTCATCGATTTCTCTCGGGCACTCATCGATTTCTCTTTGGCATTCATCGATTTCTCTCGGGCACTCATCGATTTCTCTCGGGCACTCATCGATTTCTCTCGGGCACTCATCGATTTCTCTCCGGCATTCATCGATTTCTCTCGGGCACTCATCGATTTCTCTCGGGCATTCATCGATTTCTCTCCGGCACTCATCAAGTTCTCTCGGGCACTCATCGATTTCTGTCGGGCACTCATCGATTTCTCTCGGGCACTCATCTATTTCTCTCGGGCACTCGTATATTTCTCTCGGGCACTCATCAATTTCTCTCCGGCACTCATCGATTTCTCTTTGGCACTCATCGATTTCTTCTTTTTTCTGTCACACACCCCCTCTACCCGACACCTGATTTCTCTCCGGCATTCATCAATTTCTCTCTGGCACTCATCGATTTTTCTCGGGCACTCATCGATTTCTCTCGGGCACTCATCGATTTCTCTTTGGCATTCATCGATTTCTCTCGGGCACTCATCGATTTCTCTCGGGCACTCATCGATTTCTCACGGGCACTCATCAATTTCTCTCGGGCACTCATATATTTCTCTCGGGCACTCATATATTTCTCTCGGGCACTCATCAATTTCTCTCCGGCACTCATCGATTTCTCTCGGGCACTCATCGATTTCTGTCGGGCACTCATCGATTTCTCTCGGGCACTCATCAATTTCTCTCGGGCACTCATATATTTCTCTCGGGCACTCATCAATTTCTCTCCGGCACTCATCGATTTCTCTTTGGCACTCATCGATTTCTTCTTTTTTCTGTCACGCACCCCCTTTACCCGACACCTGATTTCTCTCCGGAATTCAACAATTTCTCTCGGGCACTCATCGATTTCTTCTTTTTTCTGTCACGCACCCCCTTTTCCCGACACCTGATTTCTCTCTGGTATTCATTGATTTCTCTCTGGCACTCATCGATTTCTTCTTTTTTCTGTCACGCACCCCTTTCCCCGACACCTGATTTCTCTCTGGTATTCATCGATTTCTCTCTGGCACTCATTGATTTCTTCTTTTTACTGTCACACACCTCCTTTCCCCGACATCTGATTTCTCTCCGGCACTCATCGATTCCTCTCCGGCACTCATCGATTTCTCTCCGGCACCCATCGATTTCTCTCTGGCACTCATCAAAAGCGGAGCCTTTCCCTTATCACTCCCGCTTGCTTCTATGTTTTGTCTTGTCTTAACTTTCCTGTAGTCGTTGCACTGCTCTCCAAAATCCAATCAATGCAATTGATCGTCTTGCCTGTCAACAAAATTGACAAGATCTCGGGTTAGGGGGTGAACCTGCCTGTCCTGACGGGAAGGTTGTTGCTGGACACAGGACAGACTTTCGGGAGAAGTGGAGTGCCGCGTGCCTGGCGCCCCCTTCAGCCGAGGACGTTGAAGACATCAAACTATTCGGAAACATGATAGCAGGACATCTGCTGACTGGAGTAAGCGTTGCCCTGATGTATCGACAAATTGCAAGTACCACGAAGCTGCCACAAATGATTGGGGAATGCGGGTAGATCGGCGGGGACTCAGACTTTTGTGATTTTGGACTAAATCCCAGCAAGTATGATGAATTTGAGGACCAGAAATAGATAATTTGCGTGAAAAGTTTAAATTTGTTTTGGAACCCTCAAAAACAAACATTCTAATCTGGATTGTTTTCCCTGGCAAGGTCGTTGCTTTGAGATTCCCCTAAAACAGACCTGGGCAAATTAAGGCCCGGGGGCCACATGCGGCCCGTTCAGCTTTTCAATCTGGCCCGCCGGAAATTCCCAAATAATTTTTTTAGATCTTTGAAATCGAAACTGCATTATGATGTGCAGTGATGTTTTCAAATAACCGTAAGTCTTGAACTGTAAAAAGTATTTCAATGGTTGGAATCTGCGCTTTTGCATGATATACTAGTTACCACGGTAATGTAATTAGTTACTATGGTAATCTAAGTCACAGCAGCTCAGACGAGGCACCAAGCAGTGTGAGTGGGGAGCGTTTCCACAGAGTGTTTTCAGAGTGACCAGTCTGAAATGCGGGTGTCTGGGACAGACGCGGAAGGAGATTTTTACAACAAAGTTCTAAAGCTTAGTGATGTATCGTTCAAAAATTTGGGGTCACCCAAACAATTTTGTGGAATAGCCTTCATTTCTAAGAACAAGAATAGACTGTCGAGTTTCAGATGAAAGTTCTCTTTTCTGGCCATTTTGAGCGTTTAATTGACCCCACAAATGTGATGCTCCAGAAACTCAATCTGCTCAAAGGAAGGTCAGTTTTGTAGCTTCTGTAACGAGCTAAACTGTTTTCAGATGTGTGAACATGATTGCACAAGGGTTTTCTAATCATCAATTAGCCTTCTGAGCCAATGAGCAAACACATTGTACCATTAGAACACTGGAGTGATAGTTGCTGGAAATGGGCCTCTATACACCTATGTAGATATTGCACCAAAAACCAGACATTTGCAACTAGAATAGTCATTTACCACATTAGCAATGTATAGAGTGTATTTCTTTAAAGTTAAGACTAGTTTAAAGTTATCTTCATTGAAAAGTACAGTGCTTTTCCTTCAAAAATAAGGACATTTCAATGTGACCCCAAACTTTTGAACGGTAGTGCATATCAGATTGTTGGTGTTTTTTTTTTTTTACCCTTCGCGTTCATATTTTGCTGTGTTTGTTGCATTTTTGTTGCGTTTTGCTTAATTGTAAAATATGTCGATCGAGAGGGGGTGTGACGTTCATATGTTGCCGATATTCAGTGTTTTATCGTTCATAGAAAAATGGAAAATTCCATTTTGTTTTTTAAGGCGGTCTGTCATCACGTTTTTAGCATTCAATCAGACATTATTGTGAGGTTTTGTATTAGTGTTCCTAAAAATAGATATACCGGCCCCCAGACACATTTTTTTCTCTAAATTTGGCCCCCGAGTCAAAATAGTTGCCCAGGCTTGCCCTAAAAGGACCGTGCAGCAAAGTCCTACCCTGTCTCTCATGGACACGCACTTGTTGTTTGTCGACTTTTGTTGGACTGACTGGCTGTGTTATCGCCGAACAGAGACACAAACACGCATCCATGGAAAATAAACGCCACACACACCAAGGTACCCCATCCCTTGCCTTCTACGCTTACCCCACGTGGTAGGATGGGAAACGGCGCAGCGCCCCTGGTGACAGCAGCTTCGGGCCGGATGCACGCCTCTCCTCCCTCGTTGCATGTCGTAATATATGCGTTGCTTGAGGTTTTGTTCCCTGGTCTCTAAGTAAACTCCCCCCACACACACATCACGTCGCCCCACTCTTTGAGAAGCACAGCGCTACTAGCATTGCTAGCATCATGTATAACAGGCCTGTGTGGATGTCACGTGTTCCAGTGCGGGCGGGCGCTGCTTACAGTCAGGGAAGCAGTTCTCGGGGTCCATCGCCTCTTCGGCCATTTCCGAGTACTCGTCGTCCTCCTCTCCGGGCTTCCTCAGGTCCACCGTGCTGCCCTCCGACAGGCTGACGTCTTCTTTCTGTTGACAACAAGAGATCATCACGTGTTGCACGCACATGCCGCCCGACCACAACAAGACTGGTGTGCACGTGCGCCCGAAGGCCGACGTGCACTATGTATAATGTTGTTTGAAGGAGGGAGAACATTTTTGATGTCTCACGTCCGACCAGGCGAATCAAAGCGTGTCTTGCCACCTGTCTCGTCAGGAAACACCTGCACTCTACGGGGGTCAGATGTCACCTGCTGCAGACCAAGGGAGGGGGCTACAGAGGTCTAGTCCTCCAAACACACCTGGCTGTCTGCACATACTCTTACAGTAAAGGACAACTTTAAAATACAGTGGAACCTCAATTTATGAACTTAACTGGTTCTTGAACAGGGTTCATCAATAGAAAGGTTTGTGAAGGGGAGGAAATGTCTCCATAAGAAACAATATCAACATGAATAATGCTTCCAGCCTCGACTAAAGTCCATATTTTAGTCAAGGTTTGTACACTTTGAACACAATCTAAAGTGCTACACAGTAGTGTGTATCAAACAAACACAACAAGAAGGTGATGGGTTAACTTTCTCCTTATTAACAAGCTAAATTAACAGTGACAAGCTGAACTGGGCTGCCTGTGGTGCCCTCACAAACTATCAGAAATCACACAAATCCTTAACTTTAACAACCATATTGCTACAGTAGTAAACATTTTAAAAAGTGAAATCCATTTGCTTTACATCGGTTAAAGGAGGAGCTGATTATTGAAGTCATTTGTATTTTACTTTTAATCCTATTAGTTATGCAAGATTTTATTAAGATATATTTATTTAATATTTATTTACTGTATATATGTATGTATACACTACCGTTCAAAAGTTTGGGGTCACCCAAACAATTTTGTGGAATAGCCTTCATTTCTAAGAACAAGAATAGACTGCCGAGTTTCAGATGAAAGTTCTCTTTTTCTGGCCATTTTGAGCCCCACCCCACAAATGTGATGCTCCAGAAACTCAATCTGCTCAAAGGAAGGTCCGTTTTGTAGCTTCTGTAACGAGCTAAACTGTTTTCAGATGTGTGAACATGATTGCACAAGGGTTTTCTAATCATCAATTAGCCTTCTGAGCCAATGAGCAAACACATTGTACCATTAGAACACTGGAGTGATAGTTTCTGGAAATGGGCCTCTACACACCTATGTAGATATTGCACCAAAAACCAGACATTTGCAGCTAGAATAGTCATTTACCACATTAGCAATGTATAGAGTGTATTTCTTTAAAGTTAAGACTAGTTTAAAGTTATCTTCATTGAAAAGTACAGTGCTTTTCCTTCAAAAATAAGGACATTTCAATGTGACCCCAAACTTTTGAACGGTAGTGTATATATATATATTTTTTTTTTCTTTTTTCTATTAATCTTCATATGTCTTACTTGTATTTTATTCTTTATATCTACACATGGTTCTTACTATTTTACAATATTTATTTTCCAACGTTCCTCAGATGAGCCATCTGCCTCAGGAGTTATCGGCCGTGCTTGTGGGGGCGCTTTTGTGTCAGCGTCCGGGTGGCCATGGTCTGATGACCTCCTGGTGCAGATGGCTCCTGTGATAGTGTTTACTCACATGTCTCCTCTGTACTCATCCATGCAATCATTAGGCCATATAGTTGAATATGTGTGTATGTTGTGTGTATGTGTGTTTGTGTTTGGTATCTGTGTCCGTGCGTACGTATGTGATAATGGGGGATATGGGCCACCGGGGTATTGTTTTTAACTTTGTAAAACACTTCACGTTGCATTTCTTTTATGTATGAAAAGCGCTTTATAAATGAAGCTTGAAGAAAGAAGCACACAGAGGGAGAGAAAGGAGGAATCGGGGGGAAGTGTCGTGTGTGCGCATTGAAATAGGCGCCGCTGAACGGGAGGCAGTGTCTTTTCTTCCGCTGTGAAATAAGTCTGCTCTGGCGTGTTTTTTCCAGAGAAGTCTGCAGTTAAGGCCTGCCTTGTCGATTCTTCCATACTTTTCCGCGCCATTAATGTAGGCCATTAAAGTATTTTCTAAACGCCAAAGTAATTTCCTCCCCCTTTTCTACGCTGTTCTGTTGTCTTTCTGGGACTCATATTGACTCGGCAAAACGGACCAAACTTGTCACTTCCTGTTTACAAGCTGAAAGTTACGTGACCTTTAACCTGTCACCTGATTGGACAACAGCTCACTGTGTTTGCCACACAAGTAAGACCTTTCGACTTCCATCCAGGAAAGTTGGAAGCCAACGGAGAGCAGGTGCATGAGATGATTAAAGATGACCCGTGATAATCAACTGAGCAAAGCTCGCGCGCGCACATACACACACACACTGCGCACACACACATACACCCACACGCACACACACACACACACACGAGCCCGACACAAATCTGTCTTTTCAAGTTAGATGCAAAGAGCGATGTCCTGCTGTGGACATCACACACACACACACACACACACACACACACACACAAACACACACACACACACACACATACACACACAACGTTGCAGTGTGAGAAAATGCTGGACCATAATGCTTTGCTCCAAGCATCCTCCTGTGTGTGTGTTGGTGTGGACCATACCTCCCCCTGCTCTCCCTCCTCCTCTTCCGACTCCTCACTCTGGTCCTCGCGGCCCAATTCGTCGTCGTCCTCCTCCTCCTCCTCGTCGTCGTCGGGGAACTCCACGTCCGACTCTCCGGGGGCGATGGGAACGCTGATGGTCAGGTTGGGGTTGGTCATGTAGCTGTCGTCCTCCTTCACGACGTACCGGCCTGGAAGGTGCACGTGGTTATGTAGCACGGCGTGGGGGCGGAGCTCGGCGTCAGACGGCGGTGCGGTACCTATGACGGCGCCGTTCGCCTCGAGGCGGATGCTGCTCAGAGGTTTGAGCTTCATCATGGCTTTGGCCTCCTTTCGCTTTTGCCGGCGCCGCTTTAGGTTTCCGTTGAAGAAGTCCACCACCTGTACGGCGCACAACGGGGTGAGCGAGAGTGCGTGGAACGAAGCGGCGCACACAGCGTGCACACCTGTCTGCGGCACCAGCCCAGGCCTCTGGTTATCCGGTGGAGGGCGATATGCAGGTTGTTCATCTCGCCGTCGTCGTCGGGACCCGACAGGTTGTCGGAGCTGAAGCTGCTGAGGAGCAGCGCCAGGAAGAGGTTCAACAGCTGTGGGCGAGAAACACCTCAAAGTCACACAAAGGATCCATTGTGTGAAAATGATTAGTTATTCATGGCATCTCTGAGACGTTTGAAGAAAAATATATTGCACTACTTGGCTGCAGCCAGCAGAGGCGCTATCTCAACTCATTTGCTGTCCTTGAGGCAACATTATTCTGATTCATATGGGGTGTCCAAACTTTTTCCACTAAGGGCCTCACACTGAAAAGTGAAAGCAAGCACAGGTCATTTTTTATATTTTTCATTTTCAAAACCGATACAATAATTATTGTAACCATGAGGGCTACCCTCAATTTGGTGAATGTTAAAGGTCCCGGGGACCCTAAAGGGTCTAAATCAGGGGTCCCCAAATTACGGCCCGCGGGCCGGATCCAGCCCGCCAGCGTCCAAAATATGGCCCGTGAGAAGTCCCAAGTTTAAAAAAAATAAAAATAAATTGTATTTTATTTTTATTTTTTTAAATCGGTCCTTACTAATCCATTTTCTACCGCTTGTTACTCTCGGTGTCTCCTAGCCGCTCAGACAAATCATATTGTCTAAACATGCATTTTTCCATCGATAACGTGACATCATCTCGCTCGGAATATATATAATATATATATATGTATATATATACACTACCGTTCAAAAGTTTGGGGTCACATTGAAATGTCCTTATTTTTTAAGGAAAAGCACTGTACTTTTCAATGAAGATAACTTTAAACTAGTCTTAACTTTAAAGAAATACACTCTATACATTGCTAATGTGGTAAATGACTATTCTAGCTGCAAATGTCTGGTTTTTGGTGCAATATCTACATAGGTGTATAGAGGCCCATTTCCAGCAACTATCACTCCAGTGTTCTAATGGTACAATGTGTTTGCTCATTGGCTCAGAAGGCTAATTGATTATTAGAAAACCCTTGTGCAATCATGTTCACACATCTGAAAACAGTTTAGCTCGTTACAGAAGCTACAAAACTGACCTTCCTTTGAGCAGATTGAGTTTCTGGAGCATCACATTTGTGGGGTCAATTAAACGCTCAAAATGGCCAGAAAAAGAGAACTTTCACCTGAAACTCGACAGTCTATTCTTGTTCTTAGAAATGAAGGCTATTCCACAAAATTGTTTGGGTGACCCCAAACTTTTGAACGGTAGTGTATATATATATATATATATATATATATATATATATATATATATATATATATATATATATATATATATATATATATATATATATATATTCAGCCAGACCCCCGACCAAATTATTTTAATCCAATGCGGCCCCCGAGTCAAAAAGTTTGGGGCCTAAGTTATTAAAGTGTTAAAAATAATGCATATATTATTATATTTTTTTACTTTCAACGCTTATTATCAATAGGTCAATGTCAGATTTATCCGTTGACATAAGGATAATTTTTTTTTAAAGTTTTAGGCCCTTTTTGTCAAAACAGTCTTTTTTAAAATCTGAATACAAAATAAATGTAATATTTTCCCGAAATTTTTTTTAAAGTGAAATATTTGATGTGAAGTAATTGCAGCCTAAAGTAGGTAAATAAAATTATAACAATATTGTTCCAGCACCCACCGCAATCCCGAAAGGGACAAGCAGTAGAAAATGGATGGATGGATGGATATTGCTTTTGGTTTATTCCTTTTTTTTTTTTTAGCGATGACAGTTCAAAATAAAAATTAGACTGAAGGTCTCAGGGATCCAAAACGGCCCCACTCATAATAGTGTTAAAAATAAGTCATATATCAATACATATTTTTACTTTCAATGCCTATAGAACAACTTCCGATTTATTCGTTGACATAAAGTTTACATATTTTTATTGATTATGCCTTTTTAGTCAATAACTATTTTTTTAATTGGGAAAAAACGAATTCCCTTTAAAAAAATTTGTATTGGAATATTTAATGTGAAGCTATTGGAGCTCTGAATAGGTAAATACTGTACAGTTATAACAATGTTGCTTTTGGTTCATCACTTTTTTTCAGCAATGACAGTATAATAAAAAAGATGAATCTAAAGATCTCAGGGATCAAAAAAAGGCCCCACTCATCCATCCATCCATTTCCTACCGCTTGTCCCGTTCGGGGTCGCGGGGGGTGCTGGAGCCTATCTCAGCTCCATTCATAAAAGTGTTAAAAACAAGCCATATATCAATATAAATCATTTTTACTTTCAACGCTTAAATCTGTAGATCAACTTCAGATGTATCCATCAATTATAATTATGTTTTTTTTGAGACAGTTTTCAGGTAAAACACTGCCTACACGGCAGCTTTGTGTTATCATTGTCAATATTGCAACATTTTCTCGTTACTTTACACTGGGGATGTCCGATAACATCGGACTGCTGATATTATCGGCCAATAAATGCTTTAAAATGTAATATCGGAAGTTATCGGTATCGGTTTCAAAATTATCGGTATCGGTTTCAAAAAGTAAAATGTATTACTTTTTAAAACGCCGCTGTGTACACGGACGTAGGGAGAAGTACAGAGCGCCAATAAACCTTGAAGGCACTTCCTTGGCGTGCCGGCCCAATCACATAATATCTACGGCTTTACACACACACAAGTGAATGCCATGCATACTTGGTCAACAGCCATACAGGTCACACTGAGGGTGCCGTATAAACAACTTTAACTCTGCTACAAATATGCGCCACACTGTGAACCCACACCAAACAAGAATGACAAACACATTTCGGGAGAACATCCACACCGTAACACAACATAAACACAACAGAACAAATACCCAGAACCCCTTGCAGCACTAACTCTTCCGGGACGCTACAATATACACCCCTGCTACCCCCCCCCCCACACCAACTCCGCCCACCTCAACCTCCTCATGCTCTCTCAGGGAGAGCATGTCCCAATTTCCAAGCTGCTGTTTTGAGGCATGTTAAAAAAAATAATGCACTTTGTGACTTTAATAATAAATATGGCAGTGCCATGTTGGCATTTTTTTCCATAACTTGAGTTGATTTATTTTGGAAAACCTTGTTACATTGTTTAATGCATCCAGCGGGGCATCACAACAAAATTAGGCATAATAATGTGTTAATTCCATGACTGTATATATCGGTATCGGTTGATATCGGAATCGGTAATTAAGAGTTGGACAATATCGGAATATCGGATATGGGCAAAAAAGCCATAATCGGACATCTCTACATTACACCTATTTGCTCTTTTATTCCACCTTTAGTGTTTTTTAGCAGTATTATTTTTAAAATGTCCCAGGGGCTGATGAATAAATTAGCTGCGGATTTATTAAAGCAACAACATTTATAAAATGTATAATAAAAAACATTTATTTGATTGATTTTTAATGTCCCCAAATTATCTCCCGTGTGTGTGTGTGTGTGTGTGTGTGTGTGTGTGCGTGCGAGGTGCAGCCATATTTGAACGTCACCAGGATGTTGCTCACTCACGGGCAGGTTTAGCTCATAAACATGCACGCAGGTGTGACCCGAGGTGACAAGTTGTGAAGTGTGTGTACGTGTGTCACATTCACAACAACACAATGGTGAGAAGCAAAGGTGTTACGTAACAACAAAGATCCAAAAGCTTCCAGTCCTGCTTGTGTAAGAGGAAACTGGGCCAGTGGGTCAATATCTCTGACGTGTGTGTGTGTGTGTATCGATCCAATCCCCTGGTGTCAGTGTTTGTTTGGGAGATCACTGGTGTGTTGTCACATGTCGGGTTGCAACGACCCAACACACTGATATGTGATTGGGGTGCGCGGGGGCACCAATAGATCAATGCCGCTGATTGGCCTGCTGCTCCTCCAATGACCTTGCTCGATCGATGACCTGTGGCCTCGCTTCTCAGACTGCATGGACTAATGGAGGAGCGTTTACATGTGGCAACGGCGTCAATAAACTGACACACTAGTGCCACGGCCACAACTGCATGAAAGTGCGTTACCTCAAAGACGTACACCTGACACCTTCAAGCAAACATTTTTATTCCACTTCTTCCTCAAAGGACAATACTAGAGATGTCCGATAATATCGGTCTGCCGATATTATCGGCCGATAAATGCGTTAAAATGTAATATCGGAAATTATCGGTATCGTTTTTTTTTATTATCAGTATCGTTTTTTTTAAAATTATTATTATTATTATTTTATTTTTTTTAATTAAATCCACATAAAAAACACAAGATACACTTACAATTAGTGCACCAACCCAAAAAACCTCCCTCCCCCATTTACACTCATTCACACAAAAGGGTTGTTTCTTTCTGTTATTAATATTCTGGTTCCTACATTATATATCAATATATATCAATACAGTCTGCAAGGGATACAGTCCGTAAGCACACATGATTGTGCGTGCTGCTGGTCCACTAATAGTACTAACCTTTAACAGTTAATTTTACAAATTTTCATTAATTACTAGTTTCTATGTAACTGTTTTTATATTGTTTTTCTTTCTTTTGTATTCAAGAAAATGTTTTTAATTTATTTATCTTATTTTATTTGATTCATTTTTTTAAAAAGTACCTTATCTTCACCATACCTGGTTGTCCAAATTAGGCATAATAATGTGTTAATTCCACGACTGTATATATCGGTTGATATCGGTATCGGTTGATATCGGTATCGGTAATTAAAGAGTTGGACATTATCGGCATATCGGATATCGGCAAAAAGCCATTATCGGACATCCCTAGAGAATACTATAGAAAGTAAACTTGGATATACTTTAGTGTACAAGTAGTGTTAAGTCGAGCTTGTATCACATTTCATCTTTAAAAAATTACTTATATACAAACCCCGTTTCCATATGAGTTGGGAAATTGTGTTAGATGTAAATATAAACGGAATACAAAGATTTGCAAATCATTTTCAACCCATATTCAGTTGAATATGCTACAAAGACAACATATTTGATGTTCAAACTGATAAACATTTTTTTTTTCCCAAATAATCATTAACTTTAGAATTTGATGCCAGCAACACGTGACAAAGAAGTTGGGAAAAGTGGCAATAAATACTGATAAAGTTGAGGAATGCTCATCAAACACTTATTTGGAACATCCCACAGGTGAACAGGCAAATTGGGAACAGGTGGGTGCCATGATTGGGTATAAAAGTAGATTCCATGAAATGCTCAGTCATTCACAAACAAGGATGGGGCGAGGGTCACCACTTTGTCAACAAATGCGTGAGCAAATGGTTGAACAGTTTAAGAAAAACCTTTCTCAACCAGCTATTGCAAGGAATTTAGGGATTTCACCATCTACGGTCCGTAATATCATCAAAGGGTTCAGAGAATCTGGAGAAATCACTGCACGTAAGCAGCTAAGCCCGTGACCTTCGATCCCTCAGGCTGTACTGCATCAACAAGCGACATCAGTGTGTAAAGGATATCACCACATGGGCTCAGGAACACTTCAAAAAACCACTGTCAGTAACTACAGTTGGTCGCTACATCTGTAAGTGCAAGTTAAAACTCTCCTATGCAAGGCGAAAACCATTTATCAACAACACCCAGAAACGCCGTCGGCTTCGCTGGGCCTGAGCTCATCTAAGATGGACTGATACAAAGTGGAAAAGTGTTCTGTGGTCTGACGAGTCCACATTTCAAATTGTTTTTGGAAACTGTGGACGTCGTGTCCTCCGGACCAAAGAGGAAAAGAACCATCCGGATTGTTATAGGCGCAAAGTTAAAAAAGCCAGCATCTGTGGTGGTATGGGGGTGAATTAGTGCCCAAGGCATGGGTAACTTACACATCTGTGAAGGCGCCATTAATGCTGAAAGGTACATACAGATTTTGGAGCAACATATGTTGACATCCAAGCAACGTTACCATGGACGCCCCTGCTTATTTCAGCAAGACAATGCCAAGCCACGTGTTACATCAACGTGGCTTCATAGTAAAAGAGTGCGGGTACTAGACTGGCCTGCCTGTAGTCCAGACATGTCTCCTATTGAAAATGTGTGGCGCATTATGAAGCCTAAAATAGCACAACGGAGACCCCCGGACTGTTGAACAACTTAAGCTGTACATCAAGCAAGAATGGGAAAGAATTCCACCTGAGAAGCTTCAAAAATGTGTCTCCTCAGTTCCCAAACGTTTACTGAGTGTTGTTAAAAGGAAAGGCCATGTAACACAGTGGTGAACATGCCCTTTCCCAACTACTTTGGCACGTGTTGCAGCCATGAAATTCTAAGTAAATTATTATTTGCAAAAAAAAAAAAAGTTTATGAGTTTGAACATCAAATATGTTGTCTTTGTAGTGCATTCAATTGAATATGGGTTTGCAAATCATTGTATTCCGTTTATATTTACATCTAACACAATTTCCCAACTCATATGGAAACGGGGTTTGTATATATATATATATATATATATATATATATATATATATACATATATATATATATATATATATATATATATATATATATATATATATATATATATATATACAGTATATATATAAATGCATTTTAAGCTGTAATGTATGGCAAGTACATGGAGGATTTTTGCTTTTTATGTATTTTTAATCTGGTTGTGTAATTTTAATAGTGGATGCCAAATGTGCCGTAAAAGTACTACAGATGCCAATTAGCATGGGGTTAAATCTGGTACAACCATCTTTTAAATCTAACTGCACATTGTCCTTTAAAAAACAAATACAAAAAACCCATTACCTACATTGTTAGCTGACTTTTGCTAGCGTTTCTTAGTTAGAATGACTAAAAAAGATTAACATGTGTTCTTGTCTCACGTAAGTGTGGCGAATGACCGGAAAAACTCAAAAAAAAAGCAAAGCTCCTTTTGAACTGATTTTCAGTGGACAGTACATCCATACAAGCTGTACACTGACTACTCTAAGTACTGTATACACATTTCTATAGTATTGTCCTTGGAGAAGATTATAAAAAAATGCATGCTGATATTTCAGGGCTGCACACACTTTTGTAAAATACTGTATGTTTGTGAGATTTCAACAAACCTCTCTGTAAGAACCTAATAAAGTTCACCTCAGGCAGTCTCGCGCACGCACACTCGCACACACGCACGGGTGTATGACAAACGAGCGGTAACGTGATCTGTTTTTGGTGTTCCTCCTCATCACGACAAGCCACCGCGAGCAAAGGCCCCCCCTTGGGGAAAATGGATTGCAGCGTAAGGGACGGAGTGAAAGAACGTTTGTAACGGTAGCGAAAGGCGAGGCAGATGAGGGGAGGCGGGAGGAAGAGGGAAGCGGCGTCTGGAGGCAGGTGCTCAGCAGGTGAAGTGCTGGCTCAGGGAAACACATTCACCTGCTCGTTTGTCATAACAAGAAAGAGCAAACTAAACATCTGCTCACCCGCGGCATCTGCACACACACACGCACGCACACACACACACACACACACACACACACACACACACACACACACACTTGTGCTGCACATATTCATCCAGTCAGGTCAGCACGTCCCCTGCAGGAGGAGATAGAGTTGCTGCTGCTGACAGGAGAAGAATAAGTGTGTGTTTGATTAGCCCTCCCCCATCCCCTACAATGGAGACACACACCAACGCACACACACTTTGATACAATGATGGACGTGCAGACTTGTGGCAGCTTCACGGGGGGGGGGGGGGGGGGGGGGGGGGGGGGGTGTTCACGGTAAGCTGAGCTACCGTGTGTGTTTGTGTACAGCGGAGCATGATAGGACAGCTCGTTAGCAAAAGACATCTTTTCCTCTTCATGTGGAGGAAGATGAGCTGGCGTGTGCGCACGTGTTGAGGGCCTGAGGCTGGGTTAAGGGCGGCGGGGAGGCCAGGGGGGTCACTCACCACCAGGTTTCCGATGACCATGACCAGCATGAAGACGAGGATGCACAGCGGCTGGCCTGCGACCTCCATGCAGTCCCACATGGTCTCGATCCACTCGCCGCACAGCACCCTGAAGACGATGAGGAAGGAGTGGAAGAAGTCCGTCATGTGCCAGCGAGGAGGAGTGCAGTCTTTGGAGATCTTGCACGCGCAGTCCTGGGGGCCGGTAAGTAAGTAAGTAAGTAAGTAAGTACATTTTATTTATAAAGCGCTTTTCACAGATAAACTCACAAAGCGCTGTACAAAACATAGGTGAAGTAAAACAACAATTCAATTAAAACAACAGGGGCAACATCATAAAAAGGATACAAAGTGGATTCAAATGATACTTAAAAGGAGCATTAAAGGCCTACTGAAAGCCACTACTACCGACCACGCAGTCTGATAGTTTATATATCAATGATGAAATCTTAACATTGCAACACATGCCAATACGGCCGGGTTAACTTATAAAGTGCAATTTTAAAATTCCCGCCACACTTCCGGTTGAAAAACTCCTTTGGATATGATTTATGCGCGTGACGTCACAAAATCCACGGAAGTGGTCGGACCCCATCGGACCCGATACAAAAACCTCTTGTTTTCTTCGACAAAATTCCACAGTATTCTGGACATCTGTGTTGGTGAATCTTTTGCAATTTGTTTAATGAAAAATGGAGGCTGCAAAGAAGAAAGTTGTAGGTGGGATCGATCTGCGTATTAGCGGCTAAGTACAATACTTACAGCAACACAACAAGGACTACTTACTACGCCTAGCCGATGCTTGCCGCCAAACCCACGGATGAAGTCCTTCGTCGCGCCGTCGATCGCTGGAACGCAGGTGAGCACGGCTGTTGATGGGAAGATGAGGGCTGGCTGGCGTAGGTGGAGCGCTAATGTTTTTATCATAGTTCTGTGAGGTCCGGTTGCTAAGTTGCTAAATTAGCCTTAGCGTCGTTAGCAACAGCATTGTTAAGCCTTACCAGGCTGAGAATTTTTAACCGTGTAGTTACATGTACATGGTTTAATAGTATTGTTGATCTTCTGTCTATCCTTCCAGTCAGGGGTTTATTTATTTTGTTTCTATCTTCATTTGAGAACGATGCTATCACGTTAGCTCAGTAGCTAAGTGTGTCACCGATGTATTGTCGTGGAGATAAAAGTCACATTAAATGTCCATTTCGCGTGCTCGACTCTCATTTTCAAGAGGATATAGTATCCGAGGTGGTTTAAAATACAAATCCGTGATCCACAATAGAAAAAGGAGAGAGTGTGGAATCCAATGAGCCAGCTTGTACCTAAGTTACGGTCAGAGCGAAAAAAGATACGTCCATCACTGCCTCTCTGGTCCTTTACTGTAACGTTCCTCATCAACGAATCTTTCATCCTCGCTCAAATTAATGGGGTAATCGTCGCTTTGTCGCTCCGAATCTCTCTCACTCCATTGTAAACAAAGGAAAATTGTGAGGAATACTAGCAACTGTGACGTCACGCTACTTCCAGTACAGGCAAGGCTTTTTTTTATCAGCGAGCAAAAGTTGCGAACTTTATCGTCGATTTTCTCTACTAAATCCTTTCAGCAAAAATATGGCAATATCGCGAAATGATCAAGTATGACACATAGAATGGATCTGCTATTCCCGTTTAAATAAAAAAAAATCATTTCAGTAGGCCTTTAACTAAAAGCTTTACTAAAAAGAGAAGTTTTCAAATGTTTCTTAAAAGTTTCAACACAGTCAAGATCACGGAGAGACTGGTGCAAATTGTTCCAGAGTCTGGGAGCTATAGCCTGGAATGCCAGGTCTCCACGGGTTTTAAAACAAGTTTTTGGGATATTTAGAAGACCCTGGCCTGAAGACTGGAGGCTGCGCCCTGAGGAGTAGGGGCATAACAAGTCAGTGATATACTGAGGGGCCTCACCATGCAACGCACGGAATGTCAGGACTAAAATCTTAAACTCAATGCGGAATTTAACTGGAAGCCAATGAAGACTGGATAAAACGGGGGTGATATGGGCTGTTCTTGGTGCACCGGTCAAAAGTCTGGCAGCCGCATTTTGTACAGTCTGAAGTCTATTTAGCGTTGACTTGTTGAAGAGAGTGAAAAGAGAATTGCAATAGTCAAGGCGAGACGAAATGAATATGTGAATGATCATTTTGAGATCCAATTTTGACAACAAATTTTTCACTTTAGAATTATTTCTGAGATGATGAAAACAGTTTTTGGTCAGTTGACGACAGTGACCCTCCAAAGACATGGACTGATCCAACACAAGCCCAAGGTTTCTGAGGCTGCTTTTAACAGATGCACCCAGAGCACCGAGGGAGTTCTTGATCAGGGGGATGTTTTTATCGGGGGCAATTATCAGTTTCCGTTTTGTTTGGATTTATCTGGAGGAAATTTGAGGACAACCAGTTTTTAATAGAGGATATTAGGGGTGTGGGAAAAAATCGATTCGAATTCGAATTGCGATTCTCACGTCGTGCGATTCAGAATCGATTCTCATTTAAAAAAAATCGATTTAAAAAAAAAAAGTATTTATTTATTTTTTAATTTTATTGTTTTTTTTATTTTTTTTTTAAATTAATCAATCCAACAAAACAATACACAGCAATACCATAACAATGCAATCCAATTCCAAAACCAAACCCGACCCAGCAACACTCAGAACTGCAATAAACAGAGCAATAGAGAGGAGACACAAACACGACACAGAACAAACCAAAAGTAGTGAAACAAAAATGAATATTATCAACAACAGTATCAATATTAGTTACAATTTCAACATAGCAGTGATTAAAAATCCCTCATTGACATTATCATTAGACATTTATAAAAAAAAAAAAAAAAAAAAAAAAAAAAGAACAATAGTGTCACAGTGGCTTACACTTGCATCGCATCTCATAAACTTGACAACACACTTTGTCCAATATTTTCACAAAGATAAAATAAGTCATATTTTTGGTTCATTTAATAGTTAAAACAAATTTACATTATTGCAATCAGTTGATAAAACATTGTCCTTTACAATTATAAAAGCTTTTTACAAAAATCTACTACTCTGCTTGCATGTCAGCAGACTGGGGTAGATCCTGCTGAAATCTATGTATTAAATGAATAGAGAATCCTTTTGAATCGGGAAAATATCGTTTTTGAATCGAGAATCGCGTTGAACTGAAAAAAATCGATTTTGAATTGAACCGTGACCCCAAGAATCGATATTGAATCGAATCGTGGGACACCCAAAGATTCGCAGCCCTAGAGGATATGCACTCCAAGAACTCAGATAAAAAGTGAAACTCTGAATTATTGAAGGAGCATAACAGTTGAATATCATCTGCATAGAAATGATAAGAAACATTTTTAAAACTACTGATCAACCTCCCAAGTGGCACCAAATACAACAAAAATAAAACAGGCCCTGGGCCACACCACATAACAGGTTGGACACATTGGACATTACATCATTAAGGCCAGCGGGTCAGAGGTCACCTGGTAGCTCTTCCCAAAGAGTTGCATGCCGACCACGGCGAAGATAAAGACGATGATGGCGAGGACCAGTGTGAGGTTGCCCAGAGCACCCATTGAGTTCCCGATGATCTTGATGAGGGTGTTGAGGGTGGGCCACGAGCGAGCGAGCTTGAAAACACGCAGCTGAGAAATAGAGAGAGAGAGAGAGAGAGAGAGACAGAATTGAGTTTGATTGCTTCCACTGTGAAAGCGTCACGGCGAAGGGCTTCACCAGGCGGAAGGAGCGCAGCACGCTGAGGCCCTCCACGCTGGACAGGCCGAGCTCCATGAGGCTGAGACACACAATGATGCTGTCGAAAATGTTCCAGCCCGTCTGGAAGTAGTAGTACGGGTCCAGAGCGATGATCTTCAGAAGCATCTCTGCCGTGAAGATGCCTGAGAACACCTGGCAGGGTGGAGAAGAACTTCAAAAAAGAAGCCTAACGACAAAAGTCCCCTTTTATTTTTAGAGCCGCGGCTCCAGTCGGCCCTGATGCTGCGTCATCAGTGTGTGAATGGACTAAGTAACTTTGTTTCCATGGCGATATCATCCTAATCACTGCGAGAAGGAGGTGAGCTTGTAAAAGCACTATGAGTACACTGCTGGTGGAAAGTAGAACACGTTCCGCGTTTTTTAAAACGTGTCCAATGAAAAGCGAGCTAGCAAGACTTAAAGGCCTACTGAAAGCCACTACTACCAACCACGCAGTCTGATAGTTTATATATCATTGATGAAATCTTAACATTGCAACACATGCCAATACGGCCGGGTTAACTTATAAAGTGCAATTTTAAATTTCCCGCCACACTTCCGGTTGAAAAAGCCTTCGGAGGATGACGTATGCGCATGTCGTAGCCAGTAGAACATTGAAGCCAATACGAAATAGCTGTTTTCATCATTATTCCACAGTATTCTGGATATCTGTGTTGGTGAATCTGTTGCAATTTGTTCATAGCATTATGGAGAAAGAAGCTGAGCAAGCAAAGAAGAAAGTCGGTGCGAAGCGGAGTATTTTGCGAGGGAAGTCAGCAACACAACACAGTCGGTGTTTCATTGTTTACATTCCCGAAAGATGCAGTCAAGATCGAAGAACTCGGACAACAGAGACTCTTACCAGGAGGACTTTGATTTGGATACACAGACGCAGACGCGATACCGTGAGTACGCTTCCAAACATTTGATCGCTTGCTATAACTAGCTCGAGCTAGTAGCTAGGAGCTAGGAGCTAGCATAACAAACACCTAGGTGTTTGTTATGCGGGATTAATTTGTGGCATATTAAATATAAGCCTGGTTGTGTTGTGGCTAATAGAGTATATATATGTCTTGTGTTTATTTACTGTTGTAGTCATTCCCAGCTGAATATCAGGTCCCACCCGCGCGCTTCCAAACATTTGATCGCTTGCCCGTACGTGCGTTTCACGTACGTAACTTTGGTTAAATATATAAGCTTTATGAACCTTGGGTTAGGTGAACGGTCCTTTGGGCTGAGTGAGTGTGTGTGTTGTGCAGGTGTTTGAATTGTATTGGCGGGTTTTATGGACGGGATCCCGTCCATATTACCCGCTCGAGCTATAACTAGCTCGAGCTAGTAGCTAGGAGCTAGCATAACAAACACGCAGGTGTTTTTATGCGGGATTAATTTGTGGCATATTAAATATAAGCCTGGTTGTGTTGTGGCTAATAGAGTATATATATGTCTTGTGTTTATTTACTGTTGTAGTCATTCCCAGCTGAATATCAGGTCACCCCCGGCTCTCACAGCATCTTCCCTATCTGAATCGCTTCCACTCCCCACTAGTCCTTCACTTGCACTTTCCTCATCCACAAATCTTTCATCCTCGGTCAAATTAATGGGGAAATCGTCGCTTTCTCGGTCCGAATCTCTCTCACTTCTGGCGGCCATCATTGTAAACAATAGGGAACTTTGCGGATATGTTCACCCGACTACGTCACGCTACTTCCGGTAGGAGCAAGCCTTTTTTTTATCAGATACCAAAAGTTGCGATCTTTATCGTCGTTGTTCTATACTAAATCCTTTCAGCAAAAATATGGCAATATCGCGAAATGATCAAGTATGACACATAGAATAGATCTGCTATCCCCGTTTAAATAAAAAAAATTCATTTCAGTAGGCCTTTAAAGGTTCATTTTGTGAACTCCGTTTGTTGTTGTTGTTGTTGTGTGCACATCTCAAAGCAGAGCCATACAGTTGCTGCTGTCACCAGAGGTCACATGACACCATGCACACAGTGCAGCGTCAACACACCGCTTCTTCTTCCTCTTCTGTGAACGCTGCAAACTTTCAAGCCATTCAGGTCTGAGAGGGGGAAAAGCTGAGTCATGGTGCCAGGACCGAAAGAGCGCCATCGCTAAATTGTTAACTGGATAAATCCTGTAATCCCCACAGATGTTTGCATCGCCTTTAGCTCGCCTTTCAGCCTGTGTGTGTGTGTGTGTGTGTGTGTGTGTGTGTGTGTGTGTGTGTGTGTGTGTGTGGGGGCCCGGGGATCATGTCAGGACATGACTGTGCTGACACAATCAAAGTCAATAAAAGTTGTGCAACACGCAAACATGTTCATATATCATATTTTTCGGACTATAAGCCGCTACTTTTTTTCGTACGCTTTGAACCTTGCGGCTTATAAAACGGTGCGGCTAATTCATGGGGTTTTCTACGCTGACGACCGTTATGTTTTGTATTAGACAAACAGTTTTGAACACCGACAGAGACACTGAAAATGCGTGTTATTGCTACACTGCAAAAAGTCAGTGGTGAAAAACCAGAAAAGAAAATACAAAAATTAGGGGTATTTTATTTGAACTAAGCAAAATGATCTGCCAATAGAACAAGAAAATGTGGCTTGTCAAGGCTTTCCAAAACAAGTAAAATTGGTTAGCCTCAATGAACCCAAAAATACCTTAAAATAAGTATATTCTCACTAATAACAAGTGCACTTTTCTTGGTAGAAAAAAGGAGACCTCTTTGCTCAATATGTTAAAAAATATTCTTAAATTAAGTAATTGCTAGTGCCATTATCTTGACATAATGATATGCGCTCGGCATTACATTTCTTGAAACCAGCAAACTTATACTAAAAACTAATGTATTGTTCTTAATGGAAAGGCAACAAGGCAACCTTGTTACTCTCGGGGTCTACTAGCCGCTCAGGCAAATGATATTGTCTAAAAATGCATTTTTCCATCAACAACATGACATCATCGCGCCGAGTGCGTGCTCTTTCAGTCAATTAGTGCGCATATATACAGCCCGGCCCCCGGCCCAAATTTTTTTAATTGTAATTTTGAATAATGTACCTGAATGTGCATGAACTATTTCTGTTCAAAATAGTTTGAAATGTCACATGTTAAATGTTTAAATATTAACTGTCAGTCCACTGTACTGGGCCAACTGTACTATATGAGTACGTATTTTCTATTGTTTCATTGAAAATAAAACAGCAAAGTCCATTTGGCTGTCATCTGTTTTAATTATGAGACACAATTGCGTCAAAATCATGATTTTTTTTTTTTCATGCCTGAAGTAAGAAATTATTACTTTAAAAAAAGTAGTTTTATACTTGTGAGTGTTGATGACACAGCTTTGCAACAGTTGATATTCTAGTTTCAAGCATGTTTTACTCAATATAGGTCATCAAATCTCAGCAACAAGCTGTAATATCTTACTGAGATAATTTAGGACCAAAACCCTTAAAACAAGTAAAACACTCTAACATAAAATCTGCTGAGTGAGAAGAATGATCTTATCAGACAGAAAATAAGCAAATATCACTCTTATTTGAGATATTTCATCTTACTTAGATTTCAGTTTTTGCAGTGTAGTGCTAACGCGCCATCTTTTGGACGAGTTCGCTCACAGCAAGTGCCGTGAGTGGAAAATGTACTTCCTGATTCATGCCTTGAACCGGAAGTACCGTATTTTTCGGATTATAAATCGCAGTTTTTTTCATCGTTTGGCCGGGGGTGCGACATATACTCCGGAGCGACTTATGTGTGAAATTATTAACACATTACCGTAAAATATCAAATAACATTATTTATCTCATTCGCGTAAGAGACGAAGCAAATGGCAGCAATCGTCACTCACACGTCAACCAATAAGAATTCGGCGGGGGAGGGTCATGGCAGAAGTGCATTGTGGGTAGGGATGATACTCGAAACCGGTTTTCCCGGTTGTTCGATAAGAAAATAACCGAGTCCTCGGACTCGAATCCCTTTTTGAGAACCGGTACCCGTTATCGAGACCACTATAGTAAAGAAAAGAGTTGGTTCTTTATTCGAATCCCTCGGAACGAATCCCGTCCCGACCAGAAATGCTCCGTGTGACATCACAATAAATCAGTCACGTAGCTCAGTCATTAGGCGCAGATAGCGAAAGCAGGAAAACAATGGACGGGAAAAAGCGCTCCAAGGTGTAATAAAGTTCAAAACAAAAGGTATAATCCAAGGAATAACTTTACTGAGAGATTTGAGCTGGGTACAAACTCATGAAGAACACTTTTACGACCCACCGGAAACATAGCAACCAGGCTAGCAACGCACCTCCTTTACGGCAGCTGTCGCAACGTTCTTAAAGCAAGCGCAGCACATACATATATATACAACACATCTCCCTTTTTTAACTTTTGTTTTTCACACTATATATGTGTTGTCTGTCTAATTATACATAATGCAGACGAGGCGTGTTGGCTGAGTTCTTGACGTTTACTTTCACGGGTGACGACATGCAACAACACTTTTCGGGGCTACCGCGCATGCTCGTCACTCCCGTTGCATGATGGGTAGTGTAGTTGTTATATTCCCTAGCTCGTAACATCTTTCCCCCTATAAAGAAAAAATGTTAACTCAATAAAGTGTATTTCTTTTTTTAGCTTTAACTTTTCATTTTTTAGCATTGTAACCACATTTGCAAACAACTTTTCTCTTCATAGAATTTTCTTTCTTTCTTTAAAGTGCAAAAATGTCAAAGCCTCATAACAAACAGTTATGTCGAATAGCAGCAGAATTGCACTTTTTGGAGAGCTGTATTATTTCCAGTTTTGTGCCCAAGGGACTGATTTTATTTAACACTATATTATTATTTATACACCTATAGTGATCACAGAGACAGGTTGTTTTTGTGTTACTGTATATATTTGTTTTTCTGAAAAATCCCACTTAATATACTTTGGGTAACAACAGTCAATGTTTATTTATTTTATTTTATTTTTTTAGGGGGGTAACAGTCAATATTTATTTATTTATTAGATTAAATTGTTTTCTTACATAATAAAAGTGAGCTTTTGTTAAACCAAATATTGTGTTTTTTTTTCCATATACAACAACCTATCTGGACTCGATAAGAGAATCGATAAGGAATCGGTTCGATAAGAGGATTCGATAATAGACTCGAACTCGATAATTTCTTATCAAACATCATCCCTAATTGTGGGTGATAGGATGTTAACTGCTATATGCTACTGCCGTAGCTATTAAAATGGATCACATCAACATTGGCGGTAACTTATAAAAACTGAGAAGGGCTGAACTAAAATGGTACCGAAAAGGAAATCATATACTGCAGATTACAAGCTGGACGTAGTGAAATATGCAGCAGAGAACGGCAATCTAGCAGCAGAAAGAAAGGAAACGGCGCATATCAGAGGCGACACCGGGGAGGAAGATTTCATGGGATTTAGCGATTAGGAGTGACAGATTGTTTGGTAAACGTACAGCATGTTCTATATGTTATAGTTATTTGAATGACGCATGGAGCTGGAGGGGGCGTGGCCTCCAGCTCCGGCTGAAAATCGGGAGATTTTCGGGAGAATATTTGTCCCGGGAGGTTTTCGGGAGAGGCGCTGAATTCGGGAGGGTTGGCAAGTATGAGCTAATGCTACCTAACCTGCTGATCAACTTTACTTCTCTTTTTTGGTCTAAAACTGAGTTTAGCAGATTTGACAAACTGTGTGTGTGTGTGTGTGCGTGGGCATGGGCAGGTGTGAACACATAGGCTGGTGGGCCTTTCACGCCTCAGGTAAAGCAATTACCATATTGCCTCAAGCATGCAAACAGCTAACGTGGCACCAGCTGTATCGCTCGCTGAACACGTGAGTCCACCGTTCCATCAGCGAGGGTCCCCTACCTCAGTGGTCCCCAACCTTTTTGTAGCTGGGGACCGGTCAACGCTTGAAAATTTGTCTCACGGACCGGGGGTGGGGGGGAATTTTTTTTTTTTTTTTTCCATAAAGAAATACAATCATGTGTGCTTACGGACTGTATCCCTGCAGACTGTATTGATCTATAGTGACATACACATACACAATATGTATATATTGTGTTTTTTATGTTGATTTAATTTAAAAAAAAAAAAAAAAAAAAAAAATTAATTTTTTTAAAAAATTTTTTGCGCGGCCAATCGTACCGGTCCGCGGCCCGGTGGTTGGGGACCACTGCCCTACCTGGTTCCCGATGCTCAGCATGCGGTTGAACTCCTCGGTCATGGGGTAGTGCTCCATGGCCATGAAGAGGGTGTTGAGGATGATACACACGGTGATGGCCAGGTCCAGGAAGGGGTCCATCACCATGATCTTCACCAGCCGCTTCAGCTCCAGCCAGAAGGGGGAGCACTCCCAAACCAGGTAACGGTGGGCGAAGACGTACCAGCACGGGTGGCATTTCTTGTGGGCCTCCTCCAGCTCTGATCGACCCCCGCCCCAAAAAAGATGTAAGAAGGTCAGCCCTAAACACACTCAGTTCTATGGCGGTCCTCACCCTCCATGGCGTCCGTGAGGTGGCTGGCGGCGCTCGGCGCCCTCCCTCGCTGCTCGAAGCCGTGCGTGGATGAAGGCCGAGGAAGTAGCACGGTGCTGAGCTCCGTGGTGGAGGTGGGAACCTGCGAGGGGACGCACGGACATGGTCAGGCGCGGCACGTGCACGGCGGCTGGACACGTGCGCACGACACGAAAAAACATACATGCACACCGCCAGGCTGCACACATGAGCTGCCGTCCTTTGTTACCGTGGTGATAACATTGTGCACGCCAAACACTCGTTTGACCTGACGTAAATCTTTACTTTATGTGTGTGTGTGTGTGTCGCCAAGGAAACAGATAAGCATGTGATGATTGGTTTTCAGTGATTCAGAGAAATCGTGGCTGACTGTGTGTGTGTGTTCTTGTATTCCTACCCTTCTTGAGACATCAACGAGGAAAAGTAGCTTCCATATGAGGACCAGTGAACAAGTTAGGACATAAATCATGGTCCCAATACGGAAAACCATTGCATCTACCGTATTTTTCGGACTATAAGTCGCAGTTTTTATCATAGTTTGGCCGGGGGTGCGACTTATATTCAGGAGCGACTTATGTGTGAAATTATTAACACATTAGCGTAAAATATCAAATAATATTATTTAGCTCATTCACATAAGAGACTAGACGTATAAGATTTCATGGGATTTAGCGATTAGGAGTGACAGATTGTTTGGTAAACGTATAGCATGTTCTATATGTTATAGTTATTTGAATGACTCTTACCATAATATGTTACGTTAACATACCAGGCACGTTCTCAGTTGGTTATTTATGCCTCATATAACGTACACTTATTCAGCCTGTTGTTCACTATTCTTGATTTATTTTAAATTGCCTTTCAAATGTCTATTCTTGGTGTTGGGTTTTATCAAATAAATTTCCCCCAAAAATGTGCGACTTATATATGTTTTTTTCGTTCTTTATTATGCATTTTCGGCCGGTGCGACTTATACTCCGGAGCGATTTATACTCCGGAGCGACTTATACTCCGAAAAATACGGTAATAGAGAATGTCTCATTTGCACCCCTGGTGGTGAAATCAAATCAAAATTAGGGTGGTCCCAAAAAGGAGGGATTTTTCAATTTGACTGTGTGTCGGTTTTAAAAGTGCTCCCCCTCTGGTCAACATATGAAATAACAAGTGTGTGTAAGAAATGGAAATGCACCTCCTTTGGCCAAAATTTATTAAAAAAATAAAATAAATATGTATATAGATAGATAGATAGTACTTTATTAGAGACATACTGTAATAACTTTAAGTAAATAATTAAGATTAAAAACCAATTACAAACAAAAAGTTTTAAAAAAAAGCAGTCTTTTTCTCACAAAGTGTCGACTTTTTTCCTATAAAATTAAGAATAATTTTCACATATTCTTTTCTCGTAAAATGATTACTTTTTTTATGTAAAATGATTACTTTTTAATGCAAAATGGTGACATTTGTCATATAAAATTCAGACTTTTATCACAATATTGCCAATTTTTTTGTTGTTCTTGTAAAACAGTGACATTTTTTGAGTATGACTTTTGTCATCATTTTGCCATGTAAAAATTCTGATTATTATTATAATATTGGCAAAATGCCAAAGTCTTCTTATAAAATTTTAACTTTTGTCGAGTAAAATTACGACTCTTCATAAAATTGCCAACATTTTAAGCTTTTCTTGTGAAATTGCGACTGTTATTGAGTAAAATTCCAACTTTTATCATAACATTGCACACATTTTCAGTTTTTCTTGGAAAATGTTTTACTTGTGTTGAGTAAAATTACCACTTTTATTATAATACTGCCAAAATTCAAAGTTTTTCTTGTGAAATTATGACCTTTTTCTTGTGAACTTCCAACGCATTTTTCACAACAAGCTTATTTACATACATACATACATATATATATATATATATATACACATACATACATACACATATATATAAATATATATATATATATATATATATATATATATATATATATATATATATATATATATATATATATATATGTGTATGTATGTATGTGTATATATATATATATGTATGTATGTAAATAAGCTATTTAAATATATTAGATATATATAGCGCACTTTCCACGCATGTGATGATGTCACGTTATCAATGAGAAAATGCATTTTTAGACAACATGATTTGCCTGAGCAGCTAGGAGACACCGTGAGTAGCAAGCGGTACAAACTGGATGAGAAAAGACAGAATTTTTTTTTTTTTTTATACTTGGGACTTCCCGCGGGCCTGATTTTGGACGCTGGCGGGCCGGATCCGGCCCGCGGGCTGTAGTTTGGGGACCCCTGATGTATATATTATTAATGTTGTAAATACAAATCTTTATATATCTAGAAAGGGTGGTCCTAAAGAGGTATTTTTCAGAGGTCTCAAGAAGGTAACAAATACAAGAATGTGTGCGTGCGTGTGCATGTGTGTGTGTGTGTGTGTGTGTGTGCACGCTGACCACTTGATTAGGTACACAGAAAAAAGACCCAACAGATTCTGCCCCGCTGTTGTGTGACGGACGATGGTTTTGATTCCAATTTCAGTCAAGTTTGCGGCGAAGCGTCCAGGTGTGGTTGCGCAACACTTCCTTCTCGCGGCCTCTCCAGTGAGACGTGACGCAGCGGCCTGAAGGTCGCCTCCCACGGCAACGCCTCCGTCCTGTCTGTCTGCCAGGCCGCCGTCAGGGAGGCTGACAAGCCGCCAGATGTGCTCTAATTTGCCTCCAGTTAGCGGCTGTGGGTCGCTATGGTAACATTTCCGTGGCAACCGTCCTTACCTCCTCCAGCTGAGCTCCGGGTGGCGCGATTAGTGGACGCCAGAACTTCCTGGAGTTTTCGGGACATTTCAGGAATATACCGACAGCTCGTCCAATATCCGGTTGAAACAGCTCTTTTTGCCTTTGACACCACAAACGACGCTGCGTGTATGTGTGTGTGTGTGCGTGCTGCTATCTGAGCTGCAACGTGTGTGTGTGTGTTTAGCTCATGATATCATAGTGCAGCTATGCAAAGTGCTGATTCATAATTCACATGTCTGCGTGCTGGATGGTCGCAGTCTCCCCCCCATTGTTTCCATTGTGACAAACAAACTGAACTCACACTCTCCTCCTTGACCTTCTCCATGGTGCAGGCAGGCAGCTGCCCCTGCAGTGGCGGTGGCGAGACCCCGTTGTGGTCTATGGCAACAAAAAGCTTCCCGTTGATGTTCAGGGTGGGATAAAATACCTGAGAGCAAAATACACAAACACCTTGTTAATGCCCAATTAGGATGTTATGCGGCGGCCTGGAATCAAAGAAACAAGTACCGGTGAGCTCCTGCTGGCGGTGCTGTAGGTGCTGGGTCGCCGTTTTGGCCACGGGTGAGGCAGGATGCTACTGAACGTCACATCGCCCGGGACGCTGTACTCGTCGTCGGCCATCTCTGCCTCCGAGCCGCGGCTCCTCAGGCGGAAATTGAAGATGGACGACACCTGGCTGCTCCTCCGAGTTCTGGTGGAGAAGGATCGGGCCAGCAGAGGGTGGAGGGGCTGGGAGAGAGGGGGGGCGGACAGATGTTACTTCCTGATGTCTCACAGCAACAGAGTGCGTAGAAAGAAGTGAACATGGCCTCCAGCTGTGTGATTTAGAGCTGCCTCGGGGGGGGGGCACAAGCTCACCTTCCCTCCTTCCGTCATGTCCACCTGCAGCAGCTTCTCCTCAGATAGGTTCGCCTCCACGTCCGCCGCTCCCACCAGGGCCTGACTCCGCCTCCGCTCCTCCATGATGTCCAGCGGGGGTCCAAAGGGTGACACTTCTGGCGACATGATGGAGTCCGAGTCGAGGGCTTTCAGCATGGCCGCCTGGTGGGAGTAGTTAACATGTGTGATGCTTTATCAGTATCATGCTTCAAACCTGGGCACTACACTAACCCCGACTCCCTCATTTTTTATTAAAAAAATTTAACAAATCAGCACAAATTGTTTTATTCTTTTTTTTTGTGGGTTAAATTAAGTGTTTTATATATTGTACTCCTGAGTTAATGTTGCTGATCAATTTGAATTTATTATTATTATTTATTGAGTTTGTCTAATTTTATGTTTCAGTTTTTCAGTAAGTAGGTCAAATAATGTTCGTTTAAATGAGGATTTTTTTTAAATTCTGGAAAATTTATGCACTTTAAATCTTTTCTAAAAAAATATATATATATATATATATTTTCTGTTACAGACTTTAAAAAAAAGTTAGTCATTAGGGCTGTGAATTTTTAGGCACCATATGATTCGATTCGATTCAATTCTTGGGAGTAACGGTTCGATTCTGAATCAATTCTCCATTCAAAATGTAATATTTTTTAATAACACTGGATGCCAGTTGTATGATTAACTACATTCCTCCATAAAACAAATAAACAGCTCAGATCAGAAAAGAAAACTGGTTTTGTTTAATAAAATGCTTCCCAAACATTTAATAAAGTCAAATACAAATAAGTCAACAAGAGAAGTATCCAACATTTCTCTTTTCTAAAGAAAATCTGTACAGCAGATATGATCATCTACATCAGGGGTGTCAAACGTACGGAACAGGTTTTATCCGGCCCGCGGGATGAGTTTGCTCAGTATAAAAATGAGCCGAAATTTTTGAATGAAAGAAACTGCTGTTCTAAATGTGTCCACTAGATGTCGCAATAGCAATTCTTTGTATCTTGGTAGACTATGCTACATATGTAAAAAAATATAAACAATAGGATGTTAGTGCACCAGTCGAGGAAAATGAGCAAACTACATAAATAACATCCTGTAATTTGATTTTGATATCATTTTTTTTTATCTTGATAGATTGAAAATTAACACCAATGAGTTGACTGATGAACATTATCTCATAATTTATTCAGAAAGTATAAATAACGACAAATAAAGGTCGAATACTATTAACCGCAACATGTAAGTATAAAAACAACAACAACAACAACATTATGAGTTGTACATTTTCAGAATGTGCTTGTTCTATTTTTAAACAAAGAAAACAATCTGAAGTTGTCTTTATTTTGAAGTTATCGTACCGTGATTTTACCAGTCCGGCCCACTTAGGAGTATATTTTTCTCCATGTGGCCCCCGATCTAAAATGAGTTTGACACCCGTGATCTACATCAACAATATGACTGGCTGGACAGGACAGATTGAAAAAATAAAATAGATTTTTGATTTATTTGAATCGATTAAGAACCGTTACAAATAAGAATCGCGATTAATATGAAAATCTAATTTTTTTTGACACCCCTAAAAATTATTTGTTGTAAGTAGATCTATACTTCTTTCTTTATATATTTTTTGGTTTTATTTAATGTTAATAAGGATACAATGTTATGCAGAGGCGTTTTATAGACAAATTACACTATTTATTCCGAGGTGGGGGCATAACAGAAATACTGATCCAACAAGATGTCCAAGTATTTTTTTTTTTGTATTAAAAAAATAGATATTTAAATATCTGTTTGTCTACAATTTCAAAGCAAGTTATCCATCAATTAAAAACAGTTACAAGTTTATTTTCATGCACAGTACAGGCCAAGAGTTTGGACACACCTTCTACTCATTCAATGCGTTTTCTTTATTTTCATGACTATTTACATTGTAGATTGTCACTGAAGGCATCAAAACCATGAATGAACACATGTGGAGTTATGTACTTAACAAAAAAAAGGGGAAATAACTGAAAACCTGTTTTATATTCTAGTTTCTTCAAAATAGCCATCCTTTGCTCTGATTACTGCTTTGCACACTCTTGGCATTCTCTCGATGAGCTTCAAGCACACCTGTGAAGTGAAACCTTTTGAAGCTCATCGAGAGAATGCCAAGAGCGTGCGAAACAGTAATCAGAGCAAAGGGTGGCTATTTTGAAGAAACTAGAATATAAAACATGCTTTCAGTTATTTCACCTTTTTTGGTTAAGTACATAACTCCACATGTGTTCATTCATAGTTTTGATGCCTTCAGTGACAATCTACAATGTAAATAGTCATGAAAATAAAGAAAACGCATTGAATGAAAAGGTGTGTCCAAACTTTTGGCCTGTACTGTATATTGTATGTGACAAGCAGCCAAAATTGCAATGTGCCCCTCATTGTTAACGAGTTTGACAGCGATGACGTAGCATCACCTGCTGCTCTTTCTTCAGATGCTCCACGGCCAACTGGAATTCCCGCTCCTTCTGGCACGCCTCGGCGATGGTGGCCTGGTTCTGCTCCTCGTAGGCCATGGCGACCACGGCCAGGATAAGGTTGACGAGATAGAAGGAGCCCAGGAAGATGACCACCACAAAGAACACCATGTAGGCCTTACCGGCCGAGCGCAGCGTCTGCAGAAACACGAGTTAGCGGTGGCGGGAGCGAGCGTGTGGCTGGAGATCTTAACAGTACCTGGTGGTAGAGGTTCTCCCAGTAGTCTTGTGTCATCAGGCGGAAGAGCGACAGAAAGGCCCAGCCAAAGGTGTCAAAACTGGTGTAGCCATAGTTCGGGTTCCGTCCCGCCTTCAGGCACTCAAAACCATCTGGACACTTTCTGCGGCACAAAAAAACAATTGATGAGTGCTGAGAGTAAACAAAGTAAACAACAGGATGTTATGCAACTGATGAGAGCACCACACAGGAAGTGGGCCTGCATCCCTCACTCCATCTTTCCCTGGCACAAACAGCAGGCCTGCTTCATCGTTTGGCTCGTTAGCGCCGGGCCACCAGGACCCGCCCACACGTGTCACAGTCGACGGGGAACACACAACACGGGGGATGGGAGGACGGCGTTCATCATAATTGATATTCCACATTCATATCCCATCACATCCATTTGCAGCCCACGCGGCCACAGCTGACCCACTGGAGCACGGCCAGTGACACAAATGACCATCCATCAGAACCCGAAGCCATGCGGCGACATCAGACACACCATGTGACCCGCCGCGTTTAGAGACTGAGTCCAGTCCATAGTGGATCTAACATAATAGTGAGAGTCCAGTCCATAATGGATCTAACATAATAGTGAGAGTCCAGTCCATAGTGGATCTAACATAATAGTGAGAGTCCAGTCCATAATGGATCTAACATAATAGTGAGAGTCCAGTCCATAGTGGATCTAACATAATAGTGAGAGTCCAGTCCATAATGGATCCAACAGAGTCCAGTCCATAGTGGATCTAACATAATAGTGATAGTCCAGTCCATAGTGGGTCTGACATAATATTGTAAAAGTCCAGTCCATAGTGGATCCAACATAATAGTGAGAGTCCAGTCCATAGTGGATCTAACATAATAGTGAGAGTCCAGTCCATAGTGGATCTAACATAATAGTGAGAGTCCAGTCCATAGTGGATCTAACATAATAGTGAGAGTCCAGTCCATAGTGGATCTAACATAATAGTGAGAGTCCAGTCCATAGTGGATCCAACACAATAGTGAGAGTCCAGTCCATAGTGGATCTAACATAATAGTGAGAGTCCAGTCCATAGTGGATCTAACACAATAGTGAGAGTCCAGTCCATAGTGGTTCTAACATAATAGTGGGAGTCCAGTCCATAGTGGTTCTAACATAATAGTGAGAGTCCAGTCCATAGTGGATCTAACATAATAGTGAGAGTTCAGTCCATAGTGGATCTAACATAATAGTGAGAGTCCAGTCTATAGTGGATCTAACACAATAGTGAGAGTCCAGTCCATAGTGGGTCTAACATAATAGTGAGAGTCCAGTCCATAGTGGATCTAACACAATAGTGAGAGTCCAGTCCATAGTGGTTCTAACATAATAGTGGGAGTCCAGTCCATAGTGGTTCTAACATAATAGTGAGAGTCCAGTCCATAGTGGATCTAACATAATAGTGGGAGTCCAGTCCATAGTGGTTCTAACATAATAGTGGGAGTCCAGTCCATAGTGGTTCTAACATAATAGTGAGAGTCCAGTCCATAGTGGATCTAACATAATAGTGAGAGTTCAGTCCATAGTGGATCTAACATAATAGTGAGAGTCCAGTCCATAGTGGATCTAACACAATAGTGAGAGTCCAGTCCATAGTGGGTCTAACATAATAGTGAGAGTCCATGGGGGGTGGGGGGGTGTATATTGTAGTGTCCCGGGAGAGTTAGTGTTGCAAGGGGTTCTGGGTATTTGTCCTGTTGTGTTTATGTTGTGTTACGGTGCGGATGTTCTCCCGAAATGTGTTTGTCATTCTTGTTTGGTGTGGGTTCACAGTGTGGCGCATATTTGTAACAGTGTTAAAGTTGTTTATACGGCTACCCTCAGTGTGACCTGTATGGCTGTTGATCAAGTATGCTTGCATTCACTTGCGTGTGTGAAAAATCGTACATATTATGTGACTGGGCCGGCACGCAAAAGCAGTGCCTTTAAGGCACGCCCCCAATAATGTTGTCTGGGTGGAAATCGGGAGAAATTCGGGAGAATGGTTGCCCCGGGAGATTTTCGGGAGGGGCACTTAAATTCGGGAGTCTCCCGGGAAAATCGGGAGGGTTGGCAAGTATGTGCCAAGGACGTGTGCGGCTGTACCCGGATGCATGCAATTGCTGTCATTTTGATGTTAGTTTTTTTTAGGAAATAAACTAATATAGTCGATATATAGTTCTAAACATACTCCAGCTCATTAACTTACAATAAACATGCTTTTATTTTGTGAAAGTATGATTTATATTTGTATTTGATGCTCTCTGCTGCTACATTCCTGCAGTGTTTCGTGACCAGCAGGCAGTCTGACACGGACCCGACGGCACAATAAACGTAAAAAATACACAAAACGACCAAAAAAATACTCTATTTATGCCAAAATCCTCGCACCAACAATCATGAAGAAACTATGACTTTTGTGTGAAGTACTTCAACTGTGGTGGCTGCCTGCAATGTATTTGTAATCACTATATGCCTCACTCATGTATTATTCTAACTCATCTTTATTTTTTGTAACATGCTAAGCAGAAGTGGGTAGTAACGCGCTACATTTACTCTGTTACATCTACTTGAGTAACTTTTGGGATAAATTGTACTTCTAAGAGTAGTTTTAATGCAACATACTTGAGTATATTTATAGAGAAGAAACGCTACTTTTACTCCGCTCCATTTATCTACATTCAGCTCGCTACTCGCTACTGATTTTTATCGATCTGTTAATGCACGCTTTGTTTGTTTTGGTTTGTCAGACAGACCTTGAAAGTAGGATCTATCGCATGCCTGCATTTCACCAATCACATGCCGTCACTGGTGACGTTTGACTCCGTTTCACCAATCAAACAGAGCCAGGCGGTCACGTGATTAACAAGCTTAAGCTTACATGAACTCAACGTCAAATTTGAGGAAGCACATCGCGGTAAGTAACGTTAGTAGATATTTTGGCTGTCACCGTAGGCTGATGTTAGCTTCCCTGCTATGAATCACTGTCAAATGTACATCGTGTGGGCACATTTATTAACGCACTGCAGCCTCATAGACAGACAGACAGAGACACACACACACACACATGCACACACACACACACCCACACCCACGCATGCATACAAACACCAGTCAGAAGTGTACAGTGTGTTCCCAGATGCAGCCCACACCTATCAGTTTATGGTTTGCGTAAAGGCTAACTTGTTATTTTCCTTTGTAATCTCTGCCTACTGAGCCTATGGTGCTGTTAAGTTATTGTGGCTCAATTTGCCTTAATTATGTTAATGAATTATTATTTAATATATATTATTGTTTTAGTTGCTTAAGAGATATTCCTGGCTCTGAATTTGCTCATTGCTATTTTTATGTTTTTGTGCATTATTTGTTGTTTGTCATCATTAAACGAACAGGTTACTCATCAGTTACTCAGTACTTGAGTAGTTTTTTCACAACATACTTTTTACTTTTACTGAAGTAAATATTTGGGTGACTACTCCTTACTTTTACTTGAGTAATACATCTCTAAAGTAACAGTACTCTTACTTGAGTACAATTTCTGGCTACTCTACCCACCTTTGATGCGAAGTGAATAAGTGTACTTTTGTACTTACACTACCGTTCAAAAGTTTGGGGTCACATTGAAATGTCCTTATTTTTGAAGGAAAAACACTGTACTTTTCAATGAAGATAACTTTAAACTAGTCTTAACTTTAAAGAAATACACTCTATACATTGCTAATGTGGTAAATGACTATTCTAGCTGCAAATGTCTGGTTTTTGGTGCAATATCTACATAGGTGTATAGAGGCCCATTTCCAGCAACTATGACTCCAGTGTTCTAATGGTACAATGTGTTTGCTCATTGGCTCAGAAGGCTAATTGATGATTAGAAAACCCTTGTGCAATCATGTTCACACATCTGAAAACAGTTTAGCTCGTTACAGAAGCTACAAAACGGACCTTCCTTTGAGCAGATTGAGTTTCTGGAGCATCACATTTGTGGGGTCAATTAAACGCTCAAAATGGCCAGAAAAAGAGAACTTTCATCTGAAACTCGACAGTCTATTCTTGTTCTTAGAAATGAAGGCTATTCCACAAAATTGTTTGGGTGACCCCAAACTTTTGAACGGTAGTGTATATGCCCCATATTTCTGCACAATAACTCTTTTACTCATTCAATGTCCATCTATTTCTTTTTGTGTTTGACTTTCTCTTCTGCTGCTATCAAATTGCATTATTTTAGGGATTCAATGATAGTCTTTTTTTTGTCAAACCATCTTTAATTCATTAATTTATTCTGTTATTATTTGTATCAGCTTCTGTGGGTTCTCTCCAGAACAAAACGCAGTTGTTCTTACCTTGAACAAGGCGCTGTAATTGGTGGCCAGTAATGATGGCAAACCTTCACTTTCCACAATTCTGGCGGGTGGAGCAGCCACATGCTGCTGCACAACAGGGTATTTTTACACCTTGAAAAACTAACAAGGAAGTGCCGCAAACACATAGCGTTAGCTCAAAGTGGTTAGCAGTCATGGCGCCCTGTGAGTGCCTTTTGACCAATGATTGAGGAGATCGCCTGAAACCGAGTTGGCCATACTCTTCTTTATACACCATATAGTTAAGAAACACTGGTTTAAACTACGTTAAAACATCGACATGAAGAGCCGAGAAAGAATTTAAAACGCGAGTCGCCAGGGGTTCAAACCGGCGACACAACAGTCACGAGCCCGCTGTGGCGACCCGAGTGGCCTTTAAAGGGAATCTGCACTTTGTTTTAAAATGTTGCCTATTGTTCACAATCCTTATAAGAGACAAGAAGACAAAAAGGTTGGGTTTTTTTTGCATTATAATATGCAATAATCTGCTCGTTCTAGGTAGCTAGGAATGCAGCTAATGGAAGCATACCATTCTGCCACTAAATCACTTTAAAATGCATCCAAAAACCGCCAACAATACTTCATTTACGTTCCGTAACCCGTGTAATAATCAAACTGTAGCAACATTGGTATTGTAAGAGCGAACACTGAGGAAGTCTTTTTCTAGTGTAGTAACACATCGGCTTACAACGGCATGCAATCATATTACAGTATCTGTAAATTATTAGCCCACATTTCATGTTTTGTTTGTACACAGCACTGTATGTACTGTAGTTGTAATAACACGTATGACTTAATGCGTGAATCATGATCAATATTACAGTGACTCACTCGATGGACAGTAGCCTGTTTGGTCCAGTTGGCTGGGGACATTTTTTTCCGGTTTATTTTGGGTAACCACTCCATTTATGTCGGCATAGCTTGGTTTCACATTTGCAGCGTCGAGTAACGCCGACCTCACTGTCTCGGCTTCCCTTCCTTTGTGCTTGCTTCTATAAGCTGCAGTTCCTCTTCCGTATATTCAGCTTCAAAAAAATAACTTTCAGTGTTTCCCATAAACTGCCAAGATACCTGTGGCGGTGGGGGTGTGGCCATGGGCGTGGTCACCATGACATCATCGATTAATTTGCATAATTTACTACAATGGTATGATTTTCTCTAAAAAGGCTCAAAATATGTATACTTACTAATTAATAATAACAGTTTTGTTTTAAATGTCCATCCATCCATCCATTTTACAATATAATTACAACACTTTATGTACATATTTATATACAGATTTGAACAATAAGTTATTCACTGAAATATATTTATTAATTGTGGTTCTTACAAAAAATATATCTTATAAAATATAAAAGCTAAAATGTCTCATAAAGCTCTGCCCCTTTAATTAGTGCATACTAAATAATTTAACTTTAGCCTACTACTACAACCATATTATTTACCAGCAACATAAAGTGAAACAGAGGCAGAGGTGTCCTGCCACAGTCAGTAACAAATAAACAGAAAACAGTAGTGGTGGTAGATAGACACAGAGCTTCATCAAACATCTGATCCACTGAACAAAGAGCTCCAAAAATCTTGAACTTTAGACTGCCATCAGTTTTACTCCCTACACTTAACAATGTGTTTCCTACTGCCTGCAGACTTTGCACCCTTTGTTATATACACATGTTGTGTTTCTAATATAAATACATTTAATAAAGTCAAATACAAATAAGGCAACAAGAGAAGTATCCTACACTTCTGTTTTGTAAAGTAAATCTGAACAGTCGATATGGGCATCTACATCAACTATATGATTTGCCTGAGAAGCTGGAGAGGACAAAAAAAAAAAAAAAGTTTTTTTTTTTTTTTTTTAAATTTGTGGCAGACGTAATTCTTTCGTGGCGGGCCGCCACAAATAAATGAATGTGTGGGAAACACTGACTTTGTGAATCACTCAATCAATCAATCAATGTTTATTTATACAGCCCTAAATCCTCTTTTGTCCAAAAATAGTCTTTGTTGTCTACTACCAAGTCAGCCATGATTACAACACAACCGCGAAGTGTGTTGCTATAGAAAACAGAAATAAATGCGCTGAGGAAATAAGTCCCAGTAATGCATAAAATGACCAAAATATGGTACATATTACATGTTGTTATGAACGTGTCTTATACAACATTATATATATATACTTGATATACTTGCAGAGTGTATACAAAACCTTGATGGAGGGTTTTGAAGTGGTTTTAGAGGGCTTTGAAGGCCACAACGGTAACTCTTATTAGCCGCCTATTTCAAGCTTTTATTTAATCATCTTTAGAAATCTAAAAAAAAAAGAAGAAAACATATGTGTGTTCTTGTCGCTTGTGAATCCTCTTTTGTCCAATAATAGTCTTCGTTGTCTACCAGCAAGTCAGCCATGATTACAACACACACGCAAAGTGTGGTGCTATAGAAAACAGAAATAAACGCGCTGGGGAAATAAGTCCCAGTAATGCATAAAATGACCAAAATACGGTACATATTGTACATATTACATGTTGTTATGAACGTGTCTTATACGACATTACATATATATATATATATATACTTGCAGCGTGTATATAAAACCTTGATGGAGGGTTTTGAAGTGATTTTAGAGGGCTTTAAAGGCCACAATGGTTACTCCTATTAGCCGCCTCTTTCAAGCTTTTTTTTAATCATCTTTAGAAATCTAAAAAAGAAGAAGAAAGAAGACGTGTGTTCTCGTCGCTTCGTGAATCGTCTTTTGTCCAAAAATAGTCTTCATTGTCTACTACCAAGTCAGCCAAGATTACAACACACACGCAAAGTGTGTTGCTATAGAAACATAAATAAACGCGCTGAAGAAATAAGTCCCAGTAATGCATGAAATGCATAAAATGACCAAAATATGGTAAATATTGTACATATTGTTATGAACGTGTCTTATACGACATTATATATATACTTGATATACTTGCAGCGTGTATATAAAACCTTGATGGAGGGTTTTGAAGTGGTTTTAGAGGGCTTTGAAGGCTGCAATGGTTACTCCTATTAGCCACCTCTTTCAAGCTTTTTTTCAATCATCTATAGAAATCTAAAAAAAAGGAGAAAAAAGATGTGTGTTCTTGTCGCTTCAGGAATACTCTTTTGTCCAAAAATAGTCTTCGCTGTCTACTACCAAGTCAGCCATGATTACAACACACACGCCATTGATTGATTGATTGATTGAGACTTGTATTAGTAGATTGCACAGTACAGTACATATTCCGTACAATTGACCACTAAATGGTAACACCCCAATAAGTTTTTCAACTTGTTTAAGTCGGGGTCCACGTTAATCAATTCATGGTATAAATATATACTATCAGCATCATACAGTCATCACACAAGTTAATCATCATCAGAGTATCGTATTTTTCGGAGTATGAGTCGCTCCAGAGTATAAGTCGCACCGGCCGAAAATGCATAATAAAGAAGGAAAAAAACATATAAAAGTCGCACTGGAGTATAAGTCTCATTTTTTGGGGAAATGTATTTGATAAAAGCCAACACCAAGAATAGACATTTGAAAGGCAATTTAAAATAAATAAAGAATAGTGAACAACAGGCTGAATAAGTGTACGTTATATGAGGCATAAATAACCAACTGAGAACGTGCCTGGTATGTTAACGTAACATATTATGGTAAGAGTCATTCAAATAACTATAACATATAGAACATGCTATACGTTTACCAAACAATCTGTTAGAGATGTCGGCCGATATTATCGGCCGATAAATGCTTTAAAATGTAATATCGGAAATTATCGGAATCGTTTTTTTTATTATCGGTATCTGTATTTTTTAAAATTTTTTTATTTTTATTAAATCAACATAAAAAACACAAGATACACTAACAATTAGTGCACCAACCCAAAAAACCTCCCTCCCCCATTTACACTCATTCACACAAAAGGGTTGTTTCTTTCTGTTATTAATATTCTGGTTCCTACATTATATATCAATATATATCAATACAGTCTGCAAGGGATACAGTCCGTAAGCACACATGATTGTGCGTGCTGCTGGTCCACTAATAGTACTAACCTTTAACAGTTAATTTTACTCATTTTCATTACTTACTATTTTCTATGTAACTGTTTTTATATTGTTTTACTTTCTTTTTTATTCAAGAAAATGTTTTTAATTTATTTATCTTATTTATTTTTTTATTTTTTTTTAAAAGTACCTTATCTTCACCATACCTGGTTGTCCAAATTAGGCATAATATTGTGTTAATTCCACGACTGTATATATCGGTTGATATCGGTATCGGTAATTAAGAGTTGGACAATATCGGAATATCGGATATCGGCAAAAAGCCATTATCGGACAACCCTACAATCTGTCACTCCTAATCGCTAAATCCGATGAAATCTTATACGTCTAGTCTCTTACGTGAATGAGCTAAATAATATTATTTGATATTTTACGCTAATGTGTTAATAATTTCACACATAAGTCGCACCAAACTATGAAAAAAACTGCGACTTATAGTCCGAAAAATACGGTATATACATTGAATTATTTACATTATTTACAATCCAGGGGGTGGGATGTGGAGGGGTTGGGGCGGGGGGGTTAGGTTTGGTTGATATCAGCACTTCAGTCATCAACAATTATATCATCAGAGAAATGGACATTGAAACAGTGTAGGTCTGACTTGGTAGGATATGTATAGCGAGCAGTGAACATAGTGAGCTCAGAAAGCATAAGAACAAGTAAATACATTTGATTATTTACATTTCATTAATTACAATCCGGGGAGGTGGGATGTGGTGGGGGGAGGGTGTTAGTCTAGGGTTGTAGTTGCCTGGAGTTGTTCTTTTAGAGATGCACTTTCTTTTACACCTGTTGGGAGTGTATTCCATATTGACGTGGCATTGAAGGAGAATGATTTAAGACCTGTGTTAGATCGGAGTCTGTGTTTAACGTGGTTTGTGGAGCTCCCTCTGGTGTTGTGGTTATGGCGGTCATTTACGTTATGGAAGCAGTTTGACAAGTATTTCGGTATCAGGGAGGTGTAGCGGATTTTATAGACGAGGCTCAGTGCAAGTTTTTTTACTCTGTCCGCCAAGTGTGTTGCAATAGAAACAGAAATAAATGCGCTGGGGAAATAAGTCCCAGTAATGCATAAAATGACCAAAATACAATAAATATTGTACATATTACATGTTATGAACGTGTCTTATACAACATTATATGTATACTGTACTTGCAGCGTGTATATAAAACGTTTGATGGAGGGTTTTGAAGAGGTTTTAGAGGGCTTTGAAGGCTACAATGGTTACTCCTATTCGTCGCCTCTTTCAAGCTTTTTTATCATCTTTAGAAATCTAAAAAAAAACTGTTCTTGTCGCTCATCATGATTGTGAACGATAGGCAAAGTTCCAAAAGCAGTCCAGTTCCCCTTTAAAGGCCTACTGAAAGCCACTACTACCGACCACGCAGTCTGATAGTTTATATATCAATGATGAAATCTTAACATTATAACACATGCCAATACGGCCGGGTTAACTTATAAAGTGACATTTTAAATTTGCCGCTAAACTTCCGGTTCGAAACGCCTCTGAGGATGACGTATGCGCGTGACGTAGACCGGGGAACACGGGTATGCCTTCCACATTGAAGCCAATACGAAAAAGCTCTGTTTTCATTTCATAATTCCACAGTATTCTGGACATCTGTGTTCGTGAATCTGTTTCAATCATGTTCATTGCATTATGAAGAAGGAAGCTGAGCAAGCAAAGAAGAAAGTTGTCGGTGCGAAATGGACGTATTTTTCGAACGTAGTCAGCCACAACAGTACACAGCCGGCGCTTCTTTGTTTACATTCCCGAAAGATGCAGTCAAGATGGAAGAACTCGGATAACAGAGACTCTAACCAGGAGGACTTTTGACTTCGATACACAGACGCCTGTAGAGAACTGGGACAACACAGACTCTTACCAGGATTACTTTGATTTGGATGACAAAGACGCAGACGTGCTACTGTGAGTATGCAGCTTTGGCTTCTAAACATTTGATCGCTTGACCGTATGTGCGCAACTTTTTTTTGCGTATGTACGTAACTTTTTAAAAATATATAAGCTTTATGAACCTTGGGTTAGGTGAACGGTCTTTTGGGCTGAGTGATTGTGTGTGTTGATCAGGTGTTTGAATTGTATTGGCGTGTTCTATGGAGCTAGGAGCTAGCATAGGAGCTAGGAGCTAGCATAACACGTACCGTACCGTACGTGCGCGTCACGTACGTAACTTTTTAAAAATATATAAGCTTTATGAACCTTGGGTTAGGTGAACGGTCTTTTGGGCTGAGTGATTGTGTGTGTTGATCAGGTGTTTGAATTGTATTGGCGTGTTCTATGGAGCTAGGAGCTAGCAGAGGAGCTAGGAGCTAGCATAACAAACACGCAGGTGTTTTTATGCAGGATTAATTTGTGGCATGTTAAATATAAGCCTGGTTGTGTTGTGGCTAATAGAGTATATATATGTCTTGTGTTTATTTACTGTTGTAGTCATTCCCAGCTGAATATCAGGTCACCCCCGGCTCTCACAGCATCTTCCCTATCTGAATAGCTTCAACTCCCCACTAGTCCTTCACTTGCACTTTACTCATCCACAAATCTTTCATCCTCGCTCAAATTAATGGGGAAATTGTCGCTTTCTCGGTCCGAATCTCTCTCACTTCATGCGGCCATCATTGTAAACAATAGGGAACTTTGCGTATATGTTCAACTGACTACGTCACGCTACTTCCGGTAGGGGCAAGCCTTTTTTTTTATCAGATACCAAAAGTTGCAATCTTTATCGTCGTTGTTCTATACTAAATCCTTTCAGCAAAAATATGGCAATATCGCGAAATGATCAAGTATGACACATAGAATAGATCTGCTATCCCCGTTTAAATAAAAAAAATTCATTTCAGTAGGCCTTTAAAGGCCTACTGAAATGAATTTGTAAAGAAAATCGACGATAAAGTTCGCAACTTTTGCTCGCTGATAAAAAAAAACCTTGCCCCTACCGGAAGTAGCGTGACGTCACAAGCGGTAGTGCTGCTCACAATTCCCCGTTGTTTACAATGGAGCGAGAGATATTAGGAGCGAGAAAGCGACGATTACCCCATTAATTTGAGCGAGGATGAAAGATTCGTGGATGAGGAACGTTAGAGTGACGGACTAGAATGCAGTTCAAGAGATATCTTTTTTCGCTGGCTCATTGGAATCCACACTCTCTCCTTTTTCTATTGTGGATCACGGATTTGTATTTTAAACCACCTCGGATACTATATCCTCTTGAAAATGAGAGTCGAGAAGGCGAAATGGACATTCACAGTGACTTTTATCTCCACGACAATACATCGACGAAGCTCTTAGCATGAGCTAACGTGATAGCATCTGTCTCAAATGCAGATAGAAACAAAATAAATAAATCCCTGACTGGAAGGATAGACAGAAGATCAACAATACTACTATCAGGAGACACCGAACCAAACACTGGACATGTAAATACACGGTTAATGTGTATTCGACGCCTGTCGAAGCCTAGCAATGCTGTTGCTAACGACGCTAACTTAACAACGGGACCTCGTCAGAGCTATGATAAAAACATTAGCGCTCCACCTACGCCAGCCAGCCCTCCTCCGCTCATCAACACCCGTGCTCACCTGCGTTCCAGCGATCGACGATGCGGTCGGCGGCCCGGAGACGTAGGAAGTCAAGGTGAGTTCGCCGCTAGCACGTCTTCTATCCAACAAAGTCCTCCTTGTTGTGTTGCTACAGCCGGCCTCATACACCGATCCCACCTACAACATTCTTCTTTGCAGCCTCCATTGTTCATTAAACAAATTGCAAAAGATTCACCAACACAGATGTCCAGAATACTGTGGAATTTTGTCGAAGAAAACAGAGCTGTGTGTATTGTGTCCAAAAGGGTCCAAACACTTCCGTGGACCTCGCGACGTCACGCGCATACGTCATCCTCCAAAGGCGTTTTGACCCGGAAGTTCCCCGGGAAATTTAAAATTGCACTTTATAAGTTAACCCGGCCGTATTGGCATGTGTTGCAATGTTAAGATTTCATCATTGATATATAAACTATCAGACTGCGTGGTCGGTAGTAGTGGCTTTCAGTAGGCCTTTAAGGCCCTCAGTACCACATTCTCGCCAAACTACTAAGTAAGTGTCTTGCCAATCAGAGCGGGACAAAAATAATGCCTCTCGTTCGGGCGTTACGGTAACAACAAGTCATACTTAATGCGATAATAAAAAGCTGAACAACATTAAAAGGCAACTCAATCAATGGAAATGTACTTTCATAGAGAGCAAGTAGCTGCTGATACAAACATTACAGCAACAACAATCAATGATAATACAATGCGAGCGTTTACGCGATGAGCACCTTGTGCTGATCATTCAAATAGTGTGCACACTGAGGGATAGTGATGCACGCACCCACACACACACACACACACACACACACACACACACACACACACACACACACACACACACACACACACACACACACACACACACACACACACACACACACACACACACACACACACACACACACACATACATACAATGACTTATCAACTGTCATCTTCATGGTGGTTGGACTGACACCCACCCTGAGCAAGGCCGTGCCGTCTCACACACACACACACACACACACACACACACACACACACACACACACACACACACACACACACACACACACACACACACACACACACACACACACACACACACACACACACACACACACACGTCACCCCTTCGTCCACCCACCCCATACTAGTGAGTCAACATGGTGGCATGTGAGTGTGTCTGATGGCGCCACTCGGTGTGTGTTTGTGCGTTTTAGGAGCTCGAGGACAACATGAAGAGTGTGTGAGTGAGAGCCCTGGAAAATGCAGACAGGAGGGTGTGTCCGCGCGTGTGTGTGTGTGTGTGTGTGTGCGTGTGAGGTGTGACAGTGCGAGAGCCAGCAGTTATCTCTCACACACACCTCAGCCTGCGTTAATGGAGGGACGCCACTTTAGCCCCCACCCCCAACCCATTCCAACTCGAGGGGCCCTCTGCATGTCACACGTACGCACACACACACACACTCACACACACAGACGCACACTTTGCTATTGTGGGTGTGTATAATTAAAAGAGGATCGATGATTTAAACAATAAATCAAACCTGATGGACTTTATGGACCCTGTGTGTGTGTGTGTGTGTGTGTTTTGTGTGTGTGTTCTGGCAATGCTTACTTAATGGGGACATCGCTCTGTTTACACAGTCACTTTTAGGTGACCTCTGACGGTATGGGGACAAAAAAACCAGGGGCCGTACTTATCAAGCTTCTTAGAATTACTCCTAAGAAGTCTGCTAAGAGTTGACTTAAGAGTAAATAAATTCTTCGCTGAAAGCTGCACTTAAAAGTTAGTTATCAAGCGTCTTACTCACACTTTCAGCGAAGTGTAGGACTGAATCTTAAGTGTCACACTCAGAGCTGAATTACGACATTACTATGTGCCGTAAACGGAATTTTAGGTGACGTCATTTCTGTGTCCATAGAAATGACCAATCACGGAAGGGACCGTTGTCTAAGAATAAAGAAATATCTTGGAAATATTTAAGTGGACAATGGGAGTGTATATTTTGACAATAAACTACAAAATAATACAAAACAAACTAGTCCCCGCCGGCACTCACGCTACCGCTCCCTCTCTTCTCTTCTCTCGCCCACACACTCACTGACGTCACTCACCTCACGGCCACACACATACGCTACTGTCATAACATTTTCTTTCCAATTCATTAATTAGGCAACTAATTTGAAACTGGTGTGGGTTGCTCTATATATACTAGCCCACTGCAGCCACATGCAGAAATCAACAAGGAATCGAAAAGTATTAAATCTGTGACAAAAATAATATCCGCTCTGTCTAAACGATACCGTTTGATCAGCTGCTCGTCATCAAAAAAAACCAAAAACATTGTTCCGTTCCCTGAACGTTCGCGCACGTCTCTCTCGCGTCAGTGCCATCCCCTGCTGGCAACTCCTAACCACTTAAGACACCTCTGAAGGTCTCTTAAATATCGTGGAGAGTAGGAGTGATTCTTAGACTTAAGAACGTTGATAAAAAGCTTTTATTCTTAAGTTTGAGAGTAGGACTAAATTTCGCAAATTCTCAGGACTTAAGTGTAAAATGGCACTCTAAGAAGCTTGATAAGTACGGCCCCAGGTCCCCTAAAGTGAAAGCTTTTTAAATGATAGTCAGATCCATTCTGAAGATGCCTAAGTGATTTTTAAGCTTTGGCCCATAAAACATGTTTACTGGTTAGTTTGAGTGTGAACTTTTTATTTATTTTTTTAAATGGTCCTCAGTAGTCACGTACAAATTTGTGTGAATTATGCAAAATTATTTAAATTTAGTCCACATGAACCATATTAACTCCTTTTCCCCAGGGTCCCCAGTAAGAATGATCAGCACATTACTTCATCAATCCAGAGATTTAAAGACGTGTATGAGCTAACTGGGCAGTGGCCATTTTAACCTCATTTTTTTATGCCTCCACAACCTGTAGAAAGGGTGGTCCCCACAAGTGAGGATCAAAAACTTGGTCCCCATTCCAAATGATAACCTGTGTGCGTGTTTGTTTTCTTGTATTTCTACCCTTTTTGAGACATCAATGAGAAAAAGTACCTTCCATATGAGGACCGGTGAACAAGTTAAGACCGAAATCATGGTCCCAATACGGAAAACCTATGCATCTAATATAGAGCCAAATACTAGAGTCCGTGAACATTGCTCCAAAGTCAGGATTTTTTGTTGATTTAATGTGCATTCAAAAGTAAACATTGACAGGTACAAAGGCAGCAATATATGATAAAACAAGACGTTAGCTAAAGATTGACTTCCCTATTCATCCCTGAAAAAACCCGCCAGGTGAACAGCTGACTTTTGTCATCATTTTTGCCAAGTAAAATTTCGATTATTTTTAGAATATTGCCCAAATTTAAAAGTTTTCTTATAAAATTGTGACTTTTGTTGAGTAAAATTACGACTCTTTTCATAAAATGGCAAAAATTATAAGCTTTTCTCGTAAAATTGCGACTGTTATTGAGTACAATTCCAACTTTTATCATAATATTGCACAGATGTTCAGTTTTCCTTGTCAAATTTTGACTTGCGTTCAGTGAAATTACGACTTTTATCATAATACCAGAGGTAGGCATTTTTCGGAGGTCTCAAGAAGGTAACAAATTCAATAATGTGTGTGTGTGTGTGTGTGTGTGTGTGTGCGTGTGTGTGTGTGTGTGTTTTCTTGTATTTCTACCCTTCTTGAGACATCAATGTGGAAAAGTGCCTTCCATATGAGGACCGGTGAACAAGTTAGGACATAAATCATGATCCCAATATGGAAAACCATTGCATCTAATAGAGAGCCAAATACTAGAGTCTGTGAACATTGCTCCAAAGTCAGGATTTTTTGTTGATTTAATGTGCATTCAAAAGTAAACATTGACAGGTGCAAAGGCAGCAATATATGATAAAACAAGATGGCAGCTAAAGGACTTCCCGATTTATCCTCGGAAAAACCCGCCAGGTGAACAGTTGACTTTTGTCATAATTTTGCCAAGTAAAATTCAGATGATTTTTAGAATAATGCCCAAATTTAAAAGTTTTCTTATAAAATTGTGACTTTTGTTGAGTAGAATTGCGACTCTTTTCATAAAATGGCAAAAATTCTAAGCTTTTCTCGTAAAATTGCGACTGTTATTGAGTACAATTCAAACTTTTATCACAATATTGCACAAATGTTCAGTTTTTCTTGTCAAATTTTGACTTGCGTTGAGTGAAATTACGACTTTTATCATAATACCAGAGGTAGGCATTTTTCGGAGGTCTCAAGAAGGTAACAAATACAAGAATGTGTGTGTGTGTGTGTGTGTGTGTGTGTGTGTGTGTGCGTGCATGTGAGAGAGACACAAAATGTCAAACTGGAGTGTGTGTAAGGAAAAGAATGTGTAAGGTCAAAGTTCACAAGCAGACGATTGTGTTTTTAAATTGTGTCTAAACTTTGTGAGACAATGACAGTCAAAGAGAAATGACAGATGGACTCAAACAGAAACATGTTGAGCTCTTTCTGGGATTTGTTCCGTGTGTGTGTGTGTGTGTGTGTGTGTGTGTGTGTTCCCGTGCCATCCCATTTGGTTTCCCATCACACACACGCCATACACACAAAGCGCGCACCTTCAATTATAACACTCAGGTAAACTGAGGCCTGGGAGGAAGCCAGTACTTAGCGTCACCATAGTAACCGTCTCCCAGCGCCTGTTGCCGAGGGAGATTGTTTTGTGCCACCTCTGTTGAGGGAAGTGTGTGTGTGCGTGTGTGTGTTAGTTTGTGACTATAGTTAATTGTTATTGATGATAAAGGTGACACGCAATGACATCATCACCATGACAAAGCTATAGCATGCTAACTTTAGCACGGCCGCCACAGAAGTGACCCTCGCGTCAGGTCCACTCTGCCACGCCGATGCCTCCTAGCTCAGCAGCTTTACAGAGGTCGGAGGTCGCGAATCCCCGAGAGGAACCAGAGCTTGGGCACGCAGGTCAAGGGTCATCCCTGCTGAAGGTCAAAAGAGGCCACCGTGAAGGTCAGAGCCAGCGCGGCCTCACTTCTGTTCAATGTCTCGCGGCGTGACACGGCGGCTCCCGAAATAGCAGCTCCAGTACGGCGGGGGCGGGGTCAGCCGCTCGTTAGCATCAGAGCGCGCGCGGAGGCTGGCGGCGCTTTGATCGCTAACGTGTGAGCGCCACTTTGATTGCCACTTTTGGTCACAATGATAACGGAGTCGTCTCAAATGTGTTATCGTCGGAACATCTGAAGCAGCCTGACAAGCGCGCACACACGCACACGCACACGCACACACACACACACACACACACACACACACACACACACACACACACACACACACACACACACACACACACACACACACACACACACACATGTTCCCGCCACTCTGACAGCTAAGTGCTCATTTCTTATTAGCATGATGGTTTAATCCACATGGCGAGCTGTAAATACACCATGTGGACACAAATATTGGGACACATACAGGAAATGGAAATCTACAGCAGGGGGGTCCAAAGTGCGGCCCGGAGGCCATTTGCGGCCCTCAGTTAATTTTTTAACTGCCCCCGGCTCATTCCAAAAATTCTAATGAAAAAAAAAAACATGATAACCGGTGAAATGTAAGGAGAAAAAGTTGTAATGTTGGCTAATAACATGAAGCTGCCATGCAGGCTGTTTTTTTTCTTTTAAAACTGTCGTTGTTAAAAAAATAATAATGAATCAAAATCAATGTTGTTTTGAATTATTGACCTATTTAAGGCTCAGATTACTTCACATCAAAAATTCCACTTTGAAATATTTTTGGGGAAATATTGCATTTATTGTGTGTTTGCGATATAAAAAAAACAATGTTTAATTTGACTAAAAAGGCATGAAACACACAAACAAGAAATAAGTAATAAAAACTTCTAGTTATTAACTTCGTTGATCTAGAGCAGGGGTCACCAACGCGGTGCCCGCGGGCACCAGGTAGCCCGTAAGGACCAGATGAGTAGCCCGCTGGCCTGTTCTAAAAATAGCTCAAATAGCAGCACTTACCAGTGAGCTGCCTCTATTTTTTAAATTTTATTTATTTACTAGCAAGCTGGTCTCGCTTTGCTCGACATTTTTAATTCTAAGAGAGACAAAACTCAAATAGAATTTGAAAATCCAAGAAAATATTTTAAAGTCTTGGTCTTCACTTGTTTAAATAAATTCATTAATTATTTTGCTTTGCTTCTCATAACTTTCAGAAAGACAATTTTAGAGAAAAAATACAACCTTAAAAATTATTTTAGGATTTTTAAACACTCATACCTTTTAAATTCCTTCCTCTTCTTTCCTGACAATTTAAATCAATGTTCAAGTTAAAAAAAATTTTTTATTGTAAAGAATAATAAATACATTTTAATTTAATTCTTCATTTTAGCTTCTGTTTTTTCTACGAAGAATATTTGTGAAATATTTCTTCAAACTTATTATGATTAAAATTCAATCTAGAAAATCTGTAGAATCAAATTTAAATCTTATTTCAAAGTCTTTTGAATTTCTTTTAAAATTTTTGTTCTGAAAAATATAGAAGAAATAATGATTTGTCTTTGTTAGAAATATAGCTTGGTCCAATTTGTTATATATTCCAACAAAGTGCAGATTGGATTTTAACCTATTTAAAACATGTCATTAAAATTCTAAAGTTAATCTTAATCAGGAAAAATTACTAATGATGTTCCATAAATTCTTTTTTTAATTTTTTCAAAAAGATTCGAATTAGCTAGTTTTTCTCTTCTTTTTTTCGGTTGAAGTTTGAATTTTAAAGAGTCGAAATTGAAGATAAACTATGTTTCAAAATTTAATTGTCATTTTTTTCGTGTTTTCTCCTCTTTTAAACCATTCAATTAAGTGTAAATATCATTAATCATTAATAATAACATAGAGTTAAAGGTAAATTGAGCAAATTGGCTATTTCTGGCAATTTATTTAAGTGTGTATCAAACTGGTAGCCCTGCGCATTAATCAGTACCCAAGAAGTAGCTCTTGGTTTCAAAAAGGTTGGTGACCCCTGGTCCAGAGACTTAAGCGTTGAAAGTATTAAACAAATGTATGACTTATTTTTAACACTTTTATGTGTTAAAGTGTTTAGTGGGATTTTTTAAAAATATGTTATTGCCCCAAAAATAATGAGTTAAAATCAAAGTTTTTAGGAATTCATGACCTATTTAAGGCTCCAATTATTTCACATCAAATATTCCACTTAGAGATTTTTTGGGGGAAATATTGCATTTTTTTTGTTTGCCATATAAAAAACAAAGTTTAATTTGACAAAAAAGGCATGAAACACACAAACAAGAAATAAGTAATAAAAACTTATAGTTATTAACTTCGTTGATCTAGAGACTTAAGCGTTGAAAGTATTAAAAAAATGTATGACTTATTTTTAACACTTTTTTGTGTTAAAGTGTTTTTAGTGGGATTTTATTTTAAATATGTCATTGCCCCAAAAATAATAATGGATTAAAATCTATGTTTTTAGGAATGAATGACCTATTTAGGGCTCTGACTACTTCACATAAAAAATTCCACTTTGAAATATTTTTTGGGGAAAAATTGCATTTTTGTGTGTGTTTGCCATATAAAAAAACAAAGTTTAATTTGACAAAAAAGGCATGAAAAGGCACACAAACAAATAAGTAATAAAAACTTCAAGTTATAACTTTATTGATGTAGAGACTTAAGCGTTGAAAGTATTAAAAAAATGTCTGACTTATTTTTAACACATTTATATGTTAAAGCAGGCCTGGGCAATTACTTTGACTCGGGGGCCACATTTAGAGAAAAAAATGTGTCTGGGGTCCGGTATATCTATTTTTAGGGACACTAATATAAAACCTCACAATAATGTCTGATTGAATGCTAAAAACGTTATGACAGACCGCCTTAAAAAACGTAATGGAATTTTACATGTTTCTATGAACGATAAAACACTGAATATTGACAAAATATGAACGTCACACCCTCTTTTGATCGACATATTTTACAATCAAGGGAAACGCAACAAAAATGCAACAAACAGTGAAATATGAACGCGAAGGGTACAAAATAAACCCCACCTACAATCTGATACATCACTAAGCTTTACAACTTTGTTGTGAAAATCTCCTTCCGCGTCTGTGGAAACGCTTCCCGCCCACACTGCTTGGTGCCTCGTCTGAGCTGCTGTGACGTAGATGACCATAGTAACTAATTAGATGACCATAGTAAGTAATTAGATGACCATAGTAACTAATTAGATTACCATAGTAACTGGTATATCATCCAAAAGCGCAGATTCCAACCATTGAAATACTTTTTATAGTTACAGACTTACGGTCATTAGAAAACATCACTGCACATCATAATGGCAGCTACACTTTCCATCTTAAAGATCTAAAAAAAATATTTAGGAATGTCCGGCGGGCCAGATTGAAAAGCTTAACGGGGCTTAATTTGCCCAGGTCTGTGTTAAAATGTTTTTAGTTGGATTTTTTTTTTTAAACATGTCATTGCCCCAAAAATAATAATGAATTAATGTTTTTATGAATGAATGACCTATTTAAGGCTCCAATTATTTCACATCAAATATTCCACTGACATTTTTTGGGGGGAAAATATTGCATATTTTGTGTTTTTGCCATAAAAAAGGGCATAAAACGTTGAGAAAAATAAAGAAATGTATATAGACAGAAAGACCTTAAAGGCCTACTGAAATGAATTGTTTTTATTTAAACGGGAATAGCAGATCCATTCTATGTGTCATACTTGATCATTTCGCGATATTGCCAAATTTTTGCTGAAAGGATTTAGTAGAGAAAATCGACGATAAAGTTCGCAACTTTTGCTCGCTGATAAAAAAAAGCCTTGCCTGTACCGGAAGTAGCGTGACGTCACAGGAGGTAATATTCCTCACAATTTTCCTTTGTTTACAATGGAGCGAGAGAGATTCGGACCGAGAAAGCGACGATTACCCCATTAATTTGAGCGAGGATGAAAGATTCGTAGATGAGGAACGTTACAGTGAAGGATTAGAGAGGCAGTGATGGACGTATCTTTTTTCGCTCTGACCGTAACTTAGGTACAAGCTGGCTCATTGGATTCCACACTCTCTCCTTTTTCTATTGTGGATCACGGATTTCTATTTTAAACCACCTCGGATACTATATCCTCTTGAAAATGAGAGTCGAGCACGCGAAATGGACATTCACAGTGACTTTTATCTCCACGACAATACATCGGTGACACACTTAGCTACTGAGCTAACGTGATAGCATCGTTCTCAAATGAAGATAGAAACAAAATAAATAAATCCCTGACTGGAAGGATAGACAGAAGATCAACAATACTATTAAACCATGTACATGTAACTACACGGTTACAAATTCTCAGCCTGGTAAGGCTTAACAATGCTGTTGCTAACGACGCTAAGGCTAATTTAGCAACCGGTGTTGTGCCTGAAACCTCACAGAACTATGATAAAAACATTAGCGCTTCACCTACGCCAGCCAGCCCTCATCTTCCCATCAACAGCCGTGCTCACCTGCGTTCCAGCGATCGACGGCGCGACGAAGGACTTCATCCGTGGGTTTGGCGGCAAGCATCGGCTAGGCGTCTGCTAGTCCTTGTTGTGTTGCTGTAAGTATTGTACTTAGCTGCTAATACACGGATCGATCCCACCTACAACGTTCTTCTTTGCAGCCTCCATTGTTCATTAAACAAATTGCAAAAGATTCACCAACACAGATGTCCAGAATACTGTGGAATTTTGTCGAAGAAAACAAGAGGTTTCTGTATCGGGTTCGACGGGGTCCAACCACTTCCGTGGATTCTGTGACGTCACGCGCATAAATCATATCCAAAGGAGTTTTTCAACCGGAAGTGTGGCGGAAATTTTAAAATGTCACTTTATAAGTTAACCCGGCCGTATTGGCATGTGTTTCTATGTTAAGATTTCATCATTGATATACAAACTATCAGACTGCGTGGTCGGTAGTAGTGGGTTTCAGTAGGCCTTTAAGTTGATGTACAGATTTCAGCGTTGTATAGAAGAATTACAAAAAATAATATATGACTTGTTTAAAAAATGTTTATGACTGAGACCCTTCTGGGTCCCCAGAACCAAACTTGAGGTGAGCCCTAAAGGTTAAATAAATCTATAAATTGTATTGTTTTGGAAATGAAAAAATAAGAAAATGGCCCCCGCGTCCTTTGATTTTTCAGCCTGCGGCCCTCAGTGGAGAAAGTTTGGACACCCCTGGTGGACAGCATGCGGTCTACTGGGAAGACTTCCTACAAGAATCGTGTGAGTCTGCGGGAAAGTTTCCCTGGTCAGGGGTCCATCAAAAGGTGTTTGATGGCTTATTCTCACCACACTCAAACACTTATTTCGCTGCACTCTGGTGTCCATATTTCTTACATTTGTGAGGGGGGAAAAAATGTCTGCGGAATGGCTCTGAAGATTTCTATGATTCGGTCGAAATGAGTCGATAAGGACGTGATGCCACTTAAGGTTTTCAGTTTCAGAGTTAAATCGTTTAGGCGTTCACAATCGGACGGGAAATTAGATTTGGTTTTCCTGATCGAGACGGGCTGCAACCGTATCTTATGTGTCCTTTGCTTACCCGTGATGCTCTGTGTGCGTGTTGTTGAGTTCATCATAACCCATGACACACGCAGCGAGGTCATGACCAAGATGGCCGACGTGCTCCTGTCTGAAGGGGTTGGACGTCGACGGGCAGAAAAGGTCAAAGTGTGACCTCTGATGTTTGAACGCCTTTTTGTCCTTACTTTCACTCAGGGATGTCCAAACTTTTTCCCCTGAGGTCCACAAACTGAAAAATGAAAGCATGCGGGGGCCATTTTGATATTTTTCCTTTTCAAATCTAATGCTATATATTAGGGTTGTACGGTAGTATAGTACAGAGATACTAATGAATCATATTCGGTACTATACCGCCTCTGAAAAGTACCGGTCCCCCAAACCCCCCTTGCCGTAGTCACATCGTGACATTGCTGGTTTTACAAGCAGAGGAGCATGTTCAGCAGCGCACAATCACAGAGTACTTACAAGCAGACACAGTGTGTAGACAAAAAAGGGAGAACGGACGCATTTAGGCTTCAAAACTAAGGATAATGTCATGATCTGTGGTCTGGATCATGTTTTTTGTTATTTTCTGTTAGTTTAAGACTCCATTAGTTCCTGTTTTTGTGCACCCTTGATTGTTTTAGTTTCCATGACGACTTATGATTTTCACCTGCCTCTTGCGTTCGGCTCACCCCTGTCTCTAATCAAGAGACCAGTATTCAAGCATGTCTTTGCCAGTTAGTCGTCCTGGCGTCATTGCTTCTTTTCTGGAGATACCATAGTTCATGCTGATTGTTTCATGCTTAGTTCATGCTGCTCGTTTCTTGCCACAGTAAGTTTTGTTTGTTTCATGTCCATAGTTCAGGCTAAGTGTTCGCGTATGTTTTCTGTTTTAAGTTTTATGTCCCTTAGCCTCTCGTGCAATCGGCACGCTTTCCTTTTGTTTTAGTTCCTGACTTTTGCCCTGTGTAGGATTTATTAATTAATAAATATGTTCCTACTTGCTACCTTTGTCCGGATAAGTCAGTTTGCTTCCTGGGAGAACAATCCCTGCAGTAGGATGCCAAAACCCCCTCGTTATGACAGATAAAGGTGAAGTTATAACACTGAAACACCCTCAGGAAGAGGTACTTTAAGACATGGCTAGCTAGCTAGCGACAAAAGTCCAGCCGCAGTTGGCAGTGTTTTAGCTACTTCTAAATCACTAATCCTCGCCTCCATGGCGACAAATAAAGTACGTTTCTAACAAGTATCATCCCTGCAGGACAAGGAATAGCTAAACATGCTTCACTACACGCTGTAGCTCACCGGCATCAAAATGTTAACAAACGCCATTGGTGGATTTACACCTAACATCCACTGTAATGATACCAAGTACAAGAGCGTTTGTAGTCAATACTACTATCATTACGCCAATATTTTTTGGCATCACGACATCTTTTTTAGTTTTTTTCAAATGTATATTATGTTCATAAACTCAGGACTTGAATATGACCAATGTATGATCCTGTAACGACTTGGTATCAGATTGATACCCAAATGTGTAAAGCATCCAAACAACAGAAGAATAAGTGATTATTATATTTTAACAGAATTGTAGATAGAACATGTTAAAAGAGAAAGTAAGCAGATGTTAACAGGAAATGAACAAGTAGATTAATAATTAATTTTCTACCACTTGTCCTTCATAATGTTGACAAAATAATAGAATGATAAATGACACAATATGTTACTGCATACGTCAGCAGACTAATTAGGAGCCTTTGTTTGTTTACTTACTAACAAAAGACAAGTTGTCTAGTATATTCACTATTTAATTTAAGGACAAACTTGCAATAATAAACATATGTTTAATGTACTGTAAGATTTTTTGTTAAAATAAAGCCAATAATGCAATTTGTTGTGGTCCCCTTTATTTAGAAAAGTATCGAAAAGTACCGAAAAGTATCGAAATCATTTTGATACCGGTACCAAAATTATTGGTATCGGGACAACACTACAATATATAGATTTTTTTTTTTACTTTTAGGGGTCCCCTGAAGTTTGGTCCTGGGGACCCAGAAGGGTCTCAGTCATAACAATTTCTAAAAAAAGAGTCATATATTACCGTTGTTGTTTTTATTCTAATTCAACGCTTAAATCTGTAGATAAACTCTCGAGGTAAACTACATTTTTTTTTATACCTGTTATGTCGAAACCCGTTTTTTTTATGGCAAAAACACAAAATGTGCAATATTTTCGCCCAGTAAAATATTTGATGTGAAGTAATTGGAGCCTTAAATAAATCAATAGTTTATAACTACATTGATTTTAAGTTATTATATTTTGAGCAGACTTGTCCAGGGTGTACCCCGCCTTCCGCCCGAATGCAGCTGAGATAGGCTCCAGCACCCCCCGCAACCCCAAAAAGGGACAAGCAGTAGAAAATGGATGGATGGATGGATATTTTGAGCAATGACAATTAAAAAAACTAAACACTAAAATCTTCATAAAAGTGTTACAGAGTAATACTGTACTTTTTTTCTTCTTCTACGCTTAAAACGTTTTAGACCAACTTTAGATCTATCCGTCGATTATAAGTTTTTATTATTTCTTAATGTTTTTGTTTGTTTGATGCCCTTTTTGTCAAAGAAAACGTTTGATTTTATTATGGCAAACACACAAAACACGCAATATTTTCCACCAAAAATATTTCAAAGTGGAATATTTGATGTGAAGTAATTGGAGCCGTAAATAAATCAATAGTTTATAACTACATTGAATTTAAGTTATTATATTTTGAGCAATGACAATTTAAAAAAAAAACAACACTAAAATCTTCATAAAAGTATTACAAATGAGTAATACTGTACTTTTTTTTTTTCTATCAACGCTTAAAACGTTTTAGACCAACTTTAGATCTATCCGTCGATTATAAGTTATTATTTCTTAATGTTTTTGTTTGTTTGATGCCCTTTTTGTCAAAGAAAACATTTGATTTTATTATGGCAAACACACGCGATATTTTCCACCAAAATTATTTCAAAGTGGAATATTTGATGTGAAGTAATTGGAGCCTTAAATAGGTAAAAAATACATAACATTTATTTTGATTCATTATTATTTTTTGAGCAGTGACAGTTTCAAAGAAAAAAACTGCCTGCATGGCACTTTGTGATACAGTGTTTCCCACAAATTCCTTTATTTGTGGCGGCCCGCCACGAAAGAATTACGTCCGCCACAAATAAAAAATAAAAATAAAAAAATAAAAAAATATAGTTTTTATTTTTTTATTTTTTTTGTCCTGTCCAGCTTCTCAGGCAAATCATATAGTTGATGTAGATGCCCATATAGGCTGTTCAGATTTACTTTACAAAAGAGAAGTGTAGGATACTTCTCTTGTTGCCTTATTTGTATTTGACCACTACTGTTTTCTGTTTATTTGTTACTGACTGTGGCAGGACACTTCTGCCTCTGTTTCACTTTATGTTGCTGGTAAATAATATGGTTGTAGTAGTAGGCTAAAGATAAATTATTTAGTATGCACTAATTAAAGGGGCAGAGCTTTAAGAGACATTTTAGCTTTTATATTTTATGAGATATATTTTTTGTAAGAACCACAATTAATACATATATTTCAGTGAATAACTTATTGTTGAAATCTGTATATAAATATGTACATAAAGTGTTGTAATTATATTGTAAAATGGATGGATGGATGGACGTTTAAAACAAAACTGTTATTATTAATTAGTAAGTATACATTTTTTGATCCTTTTTAGAGAAAATCATATCATTGTAGTAAATTATGCAAATTACTCGATGATGTCATGGTGACCACGCCCATAGCCACGCCCCCACCGCCACAGGTATCTTGGCAGTTTATGGGAAACACTGTTAGAGTCAACATTTTCTAGTTACATTTCATTCTTTTGCTCTTTCATTCCACTTTTTTCTTTTTAATAGTATTTTTAGAGTGTGCTGTGGGCAATTACATAATTTGCTGCGGGCCGCACGCTTTAACTTGTAGCTTAAGCGTCATGTCACCCAAAGAATCAAAGCAGAACTCGTGCAGCGGCGCCAGGCCCAGACTGGCATTAGCATGTGATTTAATGGCGCTGGTACCAAGGCACTGCCAAGGCCAAGGCCGCCCTCGTGTCGATCATTGTGCCAGCGCGAAGGTGATTGGCTGCAATCAAAAATGTGCGCGGGTCACAGCGCCGCCAGTCGGACCTTGAGGCGGTCATGCAAGATGGAGGCGGCCTCTATCACCCCGATAGCTGATAGCGGGTCACAACTTGAGGAGTGAATGAAGGCTTGAAGTGAGAATCATGTTAAAGGAGTATAATTATTATGATTGTTTTCTACATGTAAAAGACTTCCTTGTGGTCTACATAACATGTAATGGTGGTTCTTTGGTCAAAATGTCGCATAGATGATGTTTTACAGATCATCTTCAAGCCGCTTTCTGACAGTCGCTTCAGGATACGCTATTTTGCGGGCGGGTCCTATTTACGTGCTTCCACTTCGACAGTCTTCTCCCCACCCCAACTATGTCAAATTCTCCACAAACTAGTTCCATTCGTTTGTGCAGCAAAAATGTCCGGACTAACTATTATATTTTGAAGTTAATAATGAATGATGATCCATAACCAGCACCCCCACCTTCCCAAAATCTCCCCAAACCAGTCCCAGTCATTTGTGCTGCAACATATTTTGGTCCTATACTTATAGTTTTGAAGTTATTAACGTTTTGTTTTGCGTAGTCATGATTAATAACATGTTAATTACACATTAATAAGATAAAACCTTAATAACTTAAAATCAGTAATGGCACAAACAAACAAACATTTATGCAGCACAAATGATTGGAACAGGTTTGGGCAGATTTGGACTTTAAAAGTCTTATAAAAGTGTTATAATGAAGACAACACATGATGTTTCTATAATAGCCTACTATCAAAATGACTTTAAAGGTCTTATTTATGTGTTGTAATGAAGACAACACATGATGTACGTGTATATTAGCTATATTAACCTACTATCAAAATTACTTTAAAAGTATTTTATAAGTGTTATAATGAAGACAACACATGATGTGTCTATTAGCTATATTAGCCCACTATCAAAATGACTTTAAAAGTATTTTATAAGTGTTATAATGAAGACAACACACGATGTAAGTGTCTATATTAGCCTACTATCAAAATTAATTTAAAAGTCTTATATAAGTGTTATAATGAAGACAACACAAGACGTAAGTGTCCATATTAGCCATATTTGCCTACTATCAAAATGACTTCAAAAGTCTTATATAAGTGTTATAATGAAGACAACACATGATGTAAGTGTCCATATTAGCCATATTTGCCTACTATCAAACTTACTTCAAAAGTCTTATATATGTGTTATACTGAAGACAACACATGATGTAAGTGTGTCTATATTAGCCATATTTGCCTACTATCAAAATACTTCAAAAGTCTTATATACGTGTTATAATGAAGACAACACATGATGTAAGTGTCTATTAGCTATATTAGCCTACTATCAAAATGACTTTAAAAGTCTTATATACGTGTTACAATGAAGGCAACACATGATGCAAGTGTCTATATTAGCTTACTATCAAAACGACTTCAAAAGTCTTATATACGTTTTATAATGAAGACAACACATGATGTAAATGTCTATATTAGCCTACTATCAAAATGACTTCAAAAGTCTTATATATGTGTTATAATGAAGACAACACATGATGTAAGTGTCTATATTAGCCATATTTGCCTACTATCAAAATACTTCAAAAGTCTTATATACGTGTTATAATGAAGACAGCACATGATGTAAGTGTCTATTAGCTATATTAGCCTACTATCAAAAAGACTGTAAAATTATTTTATAAGTGTTATATTGAAGACAACACATGATGTGTCTAAATTAGCTATATTAGCCTACTATCAAAATTACTTCAAAAGTCTTATATATGTGTTATACTGAAGACAACACATGATGTAAGTGTCTATATTAGCCATATTTGCCTACTATCAAAATACTTCAAAAGTCTTATATACGTGTTATAATGAAGACAACACATGATGTAAGTGTCTATTAGCTATATTAACCTACTATCAAAACGACTTTAAAAGTCTTATATACGTGTTACAATGAAGGCAACACATGATGCAAGTGTCTATATTAGCTTACTATCAAAACGACTTCAAAAGTCTTATATACGTTTTATAATGAAGACAACACATGATGTAAATGTCTATATTAGCCTACTATCAAAACGACTTCAAAAGTCTTATATATGTGTTATAATGAAGACAACACATGATGTAAGTGTCTATATTAGCCATATTTGCCTACTATCAAAATACTTCAAAAGTCTTATATACGTGTTATAATGAAGACAGCACATGATGTAAGTGTCTATTAGCTATATTAGCCTACTATCAAAAAGACTTTAAAATTATTTTATGAGTGTTATATTGAAGACAACACATGATGTGTCTAAATTAGCTATATTAGCCTACTATCAAAACGACTTCAAAAGTCTTATATAAGTGTTATACTGAAGACAACACATGATGTAAGTGTCTATATTAGCCATATTTGCCTACTATCAAAATACTTCAAAAGTCTTATATACGTGTTATAATGAAGACAACACATGATGTAAATGTCTATTAGCTATATTAACCTACTATCAAAATGACTTTAAAAGTCTTATATACGTGTTACAATGAAGGCAACACATGATGCAAGTGTCTATATTAGCTTACTATCAAAACGACTTCAAAAGTCTTATATACGTTTTATAATGAAGACAACACATGATGTAAATGTCTATATTAGCCTACTATCAAAACGACTTCAAAAGTCTTATATATGTGTTATAATGAAGACAACACATGATGTAAGTGTCTATATTAGCCATATTTGCCTACTATCAAAATACTTCAAAAGTCTTATATACGTGTTATAATGAAGACAGCACATGATGTAAGTGTCTATTAGCTATATTATCCTACTATCAAAAAGACTTTAAAATTATTTTATAAGTGTTATATTGAAGACAACACATGATGTGTCTAAATTAGCTATATTAGCCTACTATCAAAACGACTTCAAAAGTCTTATATGCGTGTTATAATGAAGACAACACATGATGTAAATGTCTATATTAGCCTACTATCAAAATGACTTTAAACATCTTATATACGTGTTACAATGAAGGCAACACATGATGTAAGTGTCCATATTAGCTATATTAGCCTACTATCAAAATGACTTTAAAAGTCTTATATATGTGTTACAATGAAGGCAACACATGATGTAAGTGTCTATATTAGCTATATTAGCCTACTATCAAAACAACTTTAAAAGTCTTATATACGTGTTATAATGAAGACAACACATGATGTGTCTATTAGCTATATTAGCCTACTATCAAAAAGACTTTAAAAGTATTTTATAAGTGTTATATTGAAGACAACACATGATGTGTCTAAATTAGCTATATTAGCCTACTATCAAAATGACTTTAAAAGTCTTATATACAGTACGTGTTACAATGAAGGCAACACATGATGTGTCTATATTAGCTTACTATCAAAACAACTTCAAAAGTCTTATATAAGTGTTATAATGAAGACAACACATGATGTAAATGTCTATATTAGCCTACTATCAAAATGACTTTAAACGTCTTATATACGTGTTACAATGAAGGCAACACATGATGTAGGTGTCCATATTAGCTATATTAGCCTACTATCAAAACAACTTTAAAAGTCTTATATAAGTGTTATAATGAAGACAACACATGATGTGTCTATTAGCTATATTAGCCTACTATCAAAATGACTTTAAAAGTATTTTATAAGTGTTATATTGAAGACAACACACGATGTGTCTAAATTAGCTATATTAACCTACTATCAAAATGACTTTAAAAGTCTTATATACGTGTTATAATGAAGGCAACACATGGTGTAAGTGTCTGTATTAGCTATATTAGCCTACTATCAAAACGACTTCAAAAGTCTTGTATAAGTGTTATAATGAAGACAACACATGATGTAAGTGTCTATATTAGCCTACTATCAAAATTACTTTAAAAGTCTTATATATGTGTTATAATGAAGACAACACATGATGTAAGTGTCCATATTAGCCATATTTGCCTACTATCAAAATACTTCAAAAGTCTTATATACGTGTTATAATGAAGACAGCACATGATGTAAGTGTCTATTAGCTACATTAGCCTACTATCAAAAATACTTTAAAAGTATTTTATAAGTGTTATATTGAAGACAACACATGATGTGTCTAAATTAGCTATATTAGCCTACTATCAAAATGACTTTAAAAGTCTTATATACGTGTTTAATGAAGGCAACACATGATGTAAGTGTCTATATTAGCTTACTATCAAAACGACTTCAAAAGTCTTATATACGTGTTATAATGAAGACAACACATGATGTAAATGTCTATATTAGCCTACTATCAAAATGACTTTAAACGTCTTATATACGTGTTACAATGAAGGCAACACATGATGTAAGTGTCTATATTAGCCTACTATCAAAATTACTTTAAAAGTCTTATATAAGTGTTATAATGAAGACAACACATGATGTAAGTGTCCATATTAGCCGTATTTGCCTACTATCAAAATGACTTCAAAAGTCTTATATACATGTTATAATGAAGACAACACATGATGTAAATGTCTATATTAGCCTACTATCAAAATGACTGTAAAAGTCTTATATAAGTGTTATAATGAAGACAACACATGATGTAAGTGTCCATATTAGCCATATTTGCCTACTATCAAAAGGACTTCAAAAGACAACACATGATGTAAGTGTCTATTAGCTACAGCACGTTAATTACATGTTGATAAAATAAAACCATGAAACGTTAATAAAGTGTATGGGCTGCTTATGAATATTGAAACATTATTAACTTGAAAACAACAATAGTTGTTTTGCAGTACAAAGCACAAAGGATTGGGACAAGTCTGGGCAGATTTGGACAAGGTATGAAACACTGTATTTAAAAAAAAATCATAAAACTCCTTTTTCTTTAGTTTTTTAATGTTGATCACTGATTTTAACAGTTTAATAATAACAAATAATGCTAAATATCCTTATGCATAATTCTACACGGCTATGCTTATCATATTTCATCTACCTGCACACACACCCCCACCCAAATACACGCATCCCTCCATGGAGCAGCCGTTTGGGAGGTGGAAGCCTCTTTGGTGTATTTGGCCGAACATTGAACAGACGTCACATTCCCCGCCTCCCGCGGCGCTCGCAGCACGCACACATCAAACACACGCGCGGCTCGAGTGCACAGGCCCACGTGCACACCCGCAGAAAATCAACAGCCATTTAGAAGAATGTTTTGCTTATTGGAGTTGGAGGTATTGATCTGGCAGCTTTTAACATAATGTTTTAACCATTTGTAAGACACAAGTGCGTGCTGGGAAACTTTGTAAACACACATAGCACCCGAACGCACACACGTCGACATGGCGACCACCAGCGGAGAAGGCGGCTAATGGAATGATGAATACCAGCCGTACGGCGCAGTGTGTTCCAGGAAAATCAGCCCCCCTCGGCAGCTATTTCCCCTGAGTCGGAGCGGCCATATTTCTCCCTAACTGCGCTGATGACAGCATAGTGCTTCTGAGAGGAAACCGGGTCACACTGCATTCAAGTCCTGCCGACCACTGCAGGGAAGACTAGCACGAGTCCGCTTCAAGAGCCTTCATTCTAAACCACACTGAGATCTGACCACCCCCTCACACTCTTGTTGTTTTTTAAAGAAGACAATCAGAGCGGTCCACGTCATACTTGCCAACCCTCCCGATTTTCCCGAATTTCAATGCCCCTCCCGAAAATCTCCCGGGCCAACCATTCTCCCAAATTTCTACCGATTTCCACCCGGACAACAATATTGGGGGCGAACCTTAAAGGCACTGCCTTTAGCGTCCTCTACAACCTGTCGTCACGTCCGCTTCTTCTCCATACAAACAGCGTGCCGGCCCAGTCCCATAATATATGCGGCTTTAACACACATAAGTGAATGCCATGCATACTTGGTCAAAAGCCATACAGGTCACACTGTGGGTGGCCGTATAAACAACTTTAACACTGTTACAAATATGCGCCACACTGTGAACCCACACCAAACAAGAATGACAAACACATTTCGGGAGAACATCCGCACCGTAACACAACATAAACACAACAGAACAAATACCCAGAACCCCTTCCAGCACTAACTTTTCCGGTACGCTACAATATACACCCCCCGCTACCACCAAACTCCCCCACCGCAACCCCGCCACCTCCCCTCATCTCCCGAATTCGGAGGTCTCAAGGTTGGCAAGTAGGGTCCACATCAGGGGTCACCAACCTTTTTGAAACCAAGAGCTACTTCTTGGGTACTGATTAATGCGAAGGGCTACCAGTTCGATACACACTTAAATAAATTGCCAGAAATAGCCAATTTGCTCAATTTACCTTTAACTCTATGTTATTATTAATAATTAATGATATTTACACTTAATTGAACGGTTTAAAAGAGAAGAAAACACGAAAAAAATGACAATTAAATTTTGAAACATAGTTTATCTTCAATTTCGACTCTTTAAAATTCAAAATTCAACCGGAAAAAAGAAGAGAAAAACTTAAAAAAAGAATTTATGGAACATCATTAGTAATTTTTCTTGATTAAGATTAATTTTAGAATTTTGATGACATGTTTTGAATAGGTTAAAATCCAATCTACACTTTGTTAGAATATATAACAAATTGGACCAAGCTATATTTCTAACCAAGACAAATCATTATTTCTTCTAGATTTTCCAGAACAAAAATTTTAAAAGAAATTCAAAAGACCTTGAAATAAGATTTAAATTTGATTCTACAGATTTTCTAGATTTGCCAGAATAATTTTTTTGAATTTTAATCATAATAAATTTGAAGAAATATTTCACAAATATTCTTCGTCGAAAAAACAGAAGCTAAAATTAAGAATTAAATAAAAATGTATGTGCTATTCTTTACAATAAAAAAAATAAATTTACTTGAACATTGATTTAAATTGTCAGGAAAGAAGAGGAAGGAATTCAAAAGGTAAAAAGGTATGTTTGTTTAAAAATCCTAAAATAATTTTTAAGGTTGTATTTTTTCTCTAAAATTGTCTTTTTGAAAGTTATGAGAAGCAAAGTAAAAATAATAATGAATTTATTTAAACAAGTGAAGACCAAGTCTTTAAAATATTTTCTTGGATTTTCAAATTCTATTTGAGTTTTGTCCCTCTTAGAATTAAAAATGTTGGGCAAAGCGAGACCAGCTTGCTAGTAAATAAATAAAATTTAAAAAATAGAGGCAGCTCACTGGTAAGTGCTGCTATTTGAGCTATTTTTAGAACAGGCCAGCGGGCTACTCATCTGGTCCTTACGGGCTACCTGGTGCCCGCGGGCACCGCGTTGGTGACCCCTGGTCCACATGAAGGCAACAATGGAAAACAGGGGTGTCCAAAGTGCGGCCCGTAGCATGTTTATTATTGGCCATTCCAAAGACAAACACATCCCACAAAAAGAACACTGCGCAAAAAAAATGCAAATTTAAATGCTAACATTAGCATGCTAACAGTAAGAGCAAGGGTGTCAAACTCATTTTAGGTCAGGGGTCGCATGGAGGAAAATGTGTGCACATGCGGGGCGGACTATTAAACTCATGGCATTAAAACTAAAAAATAAAGACAACTTTGGCCAAAAATAGAACAAACACATTCTGAAAATATTACAATAAAAATATACAAAAAAATACCGGCAGCGGTAAAGTTTATATCCGTGAAGGAAAGAAGAAAGTGAATGAATGTTTAGAACTGAATACATTTACATATGCATAAAAATGTGTTTTCTTTTGTATTTTTTTTAAAAAATGAATTAAGTAACGATTATGACAACCTTTTTCCAAAACACAATATAGAATGTGAGATATAACAGGATAATGCATACATTTATCATTTGTTTTCAAAACGCTTACAAAAAAGAGGGACCCCAAAAAATGTACTGTGGATCCCCATTTTTATGACTTGATGGGGTCCCTGGGACCCCGTTTTGAAAATTCCTAGCGCCAACACTGGTGGAGTATTGCTGCGGGCTAGTGTTGTAAAAATACCAATATTTTGGTACCGGTACTAAAATTATTTCGGTACTTTTGTAAATAAAGGGGACCACAAAAAATTGCATTATTGGCTTTATTTTAACAAAAAAATCTTAGGGTACATTAAACATATGTTTCTTATTGCGAGTTTGTCCTTAAATAAAATAGTGAACATACTAGACAACTTGTCTTTTGTTAGTAAGTAAACAAACAAAGGCTCCTAATTAGTCTGCTGACGTATGCAGTAACATATTGTGTCATTTGTCATTCTATTATTTTGTCAACATTATGAAGGACAAGTGGTAGAAAATGAATTATTAATCTACTTGTTCATTTACTGTTAATATCTGCTTACTTTCTCTTTTAACATGTTCTATCTACATTTCTGTTAAAATGTAATAATCACTTATTCTTCTGTTGTTTGATACTTTACATTAGTTTTGCATGATACCACAAATTTAAGTATCGATCCGATACCAAGTAGTTACAGGATCGTACATTGATCATATTCAAAGTCCTCATGTGTCCAGGGACATATTTCCTGAGTTTATAAACATAATATACTTTTTTTTTTTTAAACGAAAGAAGATGTTGTGTTGCCAAAAAATATAATATATACCGTATTTCCTTGAATAGCCGCAGGGGCGCTAATTAATTTAAAACCTCCTGTCACTCCGGCGCTTACCAGAAGCCTGCGGGATGGCCAAGCATGCGCTAATTATTTTAAAACCTCTTCTCACTCCGGCGCTTACCTTATCATGAAAAGCACATTCAATAAAAAAAAAAGTTATTATTGTCTTACCTTTAGGTATAAATGAGTCCATGCCAGCTCCTTTTGAAGAAAAGCATCGATATAGAAGTCTTCCTTATCTTTCTTCAGTTTTAAAAGTCTCTGTCTCGATGGAGATCTTCCTTTTAAGTATTACTTCCTGCTTCGATTGAAAGTCCAGTTTGGAAAACTGTTTTATTTTAGATATGTAATCCTCCATGGTAAAAGTCCAAGCAAACAATGGCTGGACACTTTTGCTGTCGGTTGTCTTCTTCTGCAGCACTCTTCTGCAGTACCAGCAGTCGCAAGAAGGATCACTAGCGCCCTCTACCACCAGGAGGCGGGAGTCATTTAATGACTCATATTTGACCCGGCGGAAGTGCCAAGCATGCGCTAATTATTTTGCGAAACGAGTTTGACCCGGCTGTAATTCGAGGCATGCGAATACCATATTCCCGGCGCCAATTCAAGGAAATACGGTAGTAGTATCGACTCGATACGTGCTTGTACTTGATATCATTACAGTGGATGTTAGGTGTAAATCCACCAATGGCGCTTGTTTACATTTTGATGCCGGTGAGCTAGTGAAACATGTTTAGCTATTCCTCGTCCTGCAGGGATGATACTTGTAAGAAACTCACTTTATTTGTCGCCATGGAGGCGAAGATTAGTGATTTAGAAGTAGCTAAAACACTGCCACTAGCTAGCTAGCCATGTCTTAAAGCACCTCTTCCTGATGGCGTTTCAGTGTTATAACTTCACCTTTATCTTTAGTTTTTAAGCCAAAATGCGTCCGTTCTCCCTTTTCTGTCTACACGCTGTCTGCTTGTAAGTACTCTGTGATTGTGTGCTGCCGAACATGCTCCTCTGCTCGTAAAACCAGCAATGTCACGACGTGACTTTGACGCGGGCGCGGGACCGGTACGTTTCAGAGACGGTATAGTACCGAAAATGATTCATTAGTATCGCGGTACTATACTAATACCGGTATACTGTACAACCGTAGTGTGGGAAAAACAGCAGCAGGCGGCTGTGGCCTGCGGGCCGGTTCTAATACTCATCAAATATCATCCCGGGGGCCATATATAATTCATAGATAATTAATTCATAATTCCCGTGGGTCAGACCTTGACTTTGACACCCCTGAGTTGGAGTGTGTTAAGTACCAAGTTATGGCACTCTGATGCGTTTAGCAGCAAAGTTAGCTAAAATAGTTTTCATTGTACATTTAACACGCTAACTTCTAGCATGTGTCAAATACAAAGTTATATGACACTGAGGCTGCAAAATTGGCTATAGAAGTTAGCATGCTGGAGTTAGCAACGCTGCGTGAGCCAATCAGTGGCTACGATACTGAGCTGATTGTTTTGGTCGACTGTTGTATTGATATTTGTAGTTCATTTAGCCATTTTTATGCTTTAATGCTTAATAGAGGGCAGAATTACGTGGAATATGTTTTCTTACCGATAACAAGAAGCTAAGATATGGATGTGGTGTTGAGATAAAAGTACTGCTTCTAGTATCTGTAATAGGCTGACCATATTCTGAAATCCCAAAAAGAGGACACATACTGTATTCGCGTGCCAAGAAAACAAATTTGTATGCATATGTAAATGTATTCAGTTATAAACATTCATTCACTTTCTTCTTTCCTTCATGGATCTGAACTTTACCGCTGCTGGCAGTTTTTTCCATGTTTTTATTTAATAAGGTGTATTTATTTCAGTATAAAAGTGTAAAAAGTGTTTTGCTTGGGTCATGAAATGATGATAATGGTGTGCCAGGGCATACATACATTTTATATTTAACGCTTACATTTCTGGAGTTTACATCAACTTCAGATCTATCCCTCATTTCAAAATGTTTTAGTTTTTTTAATGTTGTTTTTTGTTTGTTTGTTTTCCACCCTTTTTTTGTTTTTTGTCTGGCAAACACACCAAATATGCAAAATCTTCCACCAAAAATATTTTTCAAAGTGTAATATTTGATGTGACTTAATCTGAACCTTTAATAGGTCAATAATTCATAATAACATTGATTTTGATTCTATATTATGTTTTGAGCAATGACAAATTGAAAGAAAAAAAACCCAGCTTTGTTTTATTAGTCAATATTGCAACTTTTTGTAAATTACATTTTACCTGTAAGCTTTTTTATTTCACTTTTGTTATGTTTTTGTTTATTTTAATAGTATTTTTAGAATTTTAAAACATTAGCTGTGGGCCGCAAATGGTAGAAAAAATAAAAAATCCGCGTCCTTTCTGATTTCAATGCGTTAAAAAGACACAAAAAGTGCGTTAACGCCAACACTGCTTGACAGTATAACAAAATAAGTCACACTTATATTCTGTAACATTCACAGTTTTGGAAAAAAAGGGCAGATGTTGAAATATTCAAAATAATTTTAATTTCCCCTCGGGGATTAATAAAGTATTTCTGATTCTGATTGTATGTATGTATGTATATATATATATATATATATGAGGTGGGGGGGGGGGGGGGGGGGGGGTAGCGGGGGGTGTATATTGTAGAAGAGTTAGTGCTGCAAGGGGTTCTAGGTATTTGTTCTGTTGTGTTTATGTTGTGTTACGGTGCGGATTTGTAACAGTGTTAAAAGTTGTTTATACGGTCACCCTCAGTGTGACCTGTATGGCTGTTGACCAAGTATGTCTTGCATTCACTTGTGTGTGTGAAAAGCTGTAGATATCATGTGACTGGGCCTGCACGCAAACGCAGTGCCTTTAAGGCACGCCCCCAATATTATTGTCTGGATTGAAATCGGGAGAAATTCGGGAGAATGGTTGCCCCGGGAAATTTTCGGGAGGGGCACTGAAATTCGGGAGTCTCCCGGGAAAATCGGGAGGGTTGGCAAGTATGTCAATCAATCCACTCCCTCGCTCTCTCGCTCTCTCTGTCTCTGCCCCTCCCTTACGAATGCTGCTGCGTGCGCACGCCTTCACAATTTGTTTTGTTTTCAACCCCTTCTTAACCCTGGACGTACATTGAAAATACACGCAACCCTGACTAAAAATGCCGGACATTTGAGGCATTTAAGAAACCCCGCCCGGACAGCCCCGCAAAAGAGGACGTATGGTCAGTCAAATCTATAATGTAGAAAATGGGCCCCGCAGCCTTCAATTTAAATTCACGAGGCCCTCGCTGGATAAAGTTTGGACACCCCTGATTTACAAAATAGCGAGGCTCATTAAAAAGTATGAATTATAATCTCGCGCAAGCATTTTCAGTCCTGCCCGTCACCTCTCGGGGTCGCGTGTTGAATGTGACACCAGTCCCCTGACGACGGCCGCTAATTAGCGCCGCTAACGAGGCACATTGTTGCCGTGTGCTCGGCACGTCAACAGAAAAGGCGGCGGTGGGGGCGGAGTTACATAACACGCACATATTTGTCGACCGTCTACCTTCACTTCCATCGTAATCAGCCCCGCTCGGCCAATCGTCAGCCCCCTCTGTGGGCGTGTATGTGTCGGAGCGGGTTAGCGCAGTGACCTTTGCCCTCGCAGGAAGCCAGCAGCGGCGAGATCACCGTCACTGTCAGCGGCGCACGGCAACTCGCAAAGCGCCGGCGACCGGCACGAAGGTCCGCGTCGACACTTTTCCCCCCCCACCCACACGCGGCAGACGTGGTACTCACGGCTGACCTCTGTTGCCATGGTTACCACCACAGGATGCTCAACTAATTTCATCACCTGGCCGCCAGGGGGCAAATTGGAGTTTTTGTACTTTTTCTTTCCGTCTTGATTTCCTCCCGCGCTCGCCATTCTGCCCTTTTCTTTCATTCTGCCGTGTCCATCTGTTTTTCTTTTTGTCACTTCCTCTCTGCCATCTGCTCCACTCTTCTTCACCTCCACGTTGGCTTCATGTTGCCTCATTCATCTCCTCGCATCGCTTTCATTTTCACTTCTGATGCCCCTCAGCCGTCCTCCTGTCTCCTCCGATCGCGCTCTCCTCGCTCCTTCCTTTCTGCTTCACCTCACCTCAACCTACAAGCTCTTGCCCGCTCTCCTGTTGCGGGATAGCGGCGACCTGCGAGCTACGCGTTAGCGTCCCGAGATGGTTTCACACGGTGCATTCGATCCTCACAATACAGCACTACAGCTGTCCTCTTATAGGAAGTTTCACCACTTAAATGTTCAAGCAAATCCTGCATCTTCTGTGACATGACTGGAAACTGCTATTTAGCAGTAATGAAGTTGTCTGCAACTCCAACTACCATATATAGAAGGATGGAACATTCTGAATGGATGCTGGAGTTAGCAATGCTGCGTGAGCCAATCAGTGGCTACGATACTGAGCTGATGTTTTGGTCGACTGTAGTATTGATATTTGTAGTTCATTTAGCCATTTTTATGCTTTAATGCTCAATAGAGGGCAGAATTATGTTTTCTTACCGATAACACGAAGCTAAGATATGGATGTGGTGTTGAGATAAAAGTACTGCTTCTAGTATCCATATCAGGGGTCACCAACCTTTTTGAAACCAAGAGCTACTTCTTGGGTACTGATTAATGCGAAGGGCTACCAGTTTGATACACACTTAAATAAATTGCCAGAAATAGCCAATTTGCTCAATTTACCTTTAACTCTATGTTATTATTAATAATTAATGATATTTACACTTAATTTAACGGTTTAAAAGAGGAGAAAACACCAAAAAAATTACAATTAAATTTTGAAACATAGTTTATTTTCAATTTCGACTCTTTAAAATTCAAAATTCAACCGAAAAAAAGACGAGAAAATCTAGCTAATTCGAATCTTTTTATGGAACATCATTAGTCATTTTTACTGATTAAGATTAATTTTAGAATTTTGATGACATGTTTTAAATATGTTAAAATCCAATCTACACTTTGTTAGAATATATAAGAAATTGGACCAAGCTATATTTCTAACAGACAAATCATTATTTATTCTAGGTTTTCCAGAACAAAAATTTTGAAAGAAATTCAAAAGACTTTGAAATAAGATTTAAATTTGATTCTAGAGATTTTTTAGATTTGCCAGAATATTTTTTTTGAATTTTAATCATAATAAGTTTGAAGAAATATTTCACAAATATTCTTCGTCGAAAAAACAGAAGCTAAAATGAAGAATTAAATTAAAATGTATTTATTATTCTTTACAATAAAAATTTTTTTTTTACTTGAACATTGATTTAAATTGTCAGGAAAGAAGAGGAAGGAATTTAAAAGGTAAAAAGGTATATGTGTTTAAAAATCCTAAAATCCTTTTTAAGATTGTATTTTTTCTCTAAAATTGTCTTTCTGAAAGTTATAAGAAGCAAAGTAAAAAAAATAATGAATTTATTTAAACAAGTGAAGACCAAGTCTTTAAAATATTTTCTTGGATTTTCAACTTCTATTTGAGTTTTGTCTCTCTTAGAATTGAAAATGTCAGGCAAAGCGAGACCAGCTTGCTAGTAAATAAATAAAATTTAAAAAATAGAGGTAGGTCACTGGTAAGTGCTGCTATTTGAGCTATTTTTAGAACAGACCAGCGGGCTACTCATCTGGTCCTTACGGGCTACCTGGTGCCCGCGGGCACCGCGTTGGTGACCCCTGATCTATATCGTGCGCTCTGTTTTGTTTGTTTTTGTACATAAATTGTGTTTCCGGGTGCTCTTACACCCGTGAAGAGCTACTGAACATCAGATCCACCATCCCTATGGACTTGTTCTCCTTGAATTCCTTGAATCCCTTCTAAGTCTATCTGATAGCTCAGTCACAGCTCTTTTTATACCAAATATGTGTTATATGTGTTTTATGTTGCACGTTTGCACCAAGAAAAATTCCTAGTTTGTGAACCCGTTCTCAAACAATGGCAATAAAACTATTCTGATTCTGATTCTGATTCTGATTCTGATTCTAATCATACTTGCCAACCTTGAGACCTCCGAATTCGGGAGATTAGGGGGGGGGGGGGGGAGTATATTTATAGCTAGAATTAACTGAAAGTCAAGTATTTCTTATATATATATACATACACTACCGTTCAAAAGTTTGGGGTCACCCAAACAATTTTGTGGAATAGCCTTCATTTCTAAGAACGAGAAAAGACTGTCGAGTTTCAGATGAAAGTTCTCTTTTTCTGGCCATTTTGAGCGTTAAATTGACCCCACAAATGTGATGCTCCAGAAACTCAATCTGCTCAAAGGGAGGTCAGTTTTGTAGCTTCTGTAACGAGCTAAACTGTTTTCAGATGTGTGAACATGATTGCACGAGGGTTTTCTAATCATCAATTAGCCTTCTGAGCCAATGAGCAAACACATTGTACCATTAGAACACTGGAGTGATAGTTGCTGGAAATGGGCCTCTATACACCTATGTAGATATTGCACCAAAAACCAGACATTTGCAGCTAGAATAGTCATTTACCACATTAGCAATGTATAGAGTGTATTTCTTTAAAGTTAAGACTAGTTTAAAGTTATCTTCATTGAAAAGTACAGTGCTTTTCCTTCAAAAATAAGGACATTTCAATGTGACCCCAAACTTTTGAACGGTAGTGTATATATATATAAATTAAATAAATACTTGACTTTCAGTGAATTCTAGCTATATACAGTATATATACTGTATATATATATATTAGGGATGTCCGATAATGGCTTTTTGCCGATATCCGATATTGTCCAACTCTTAATTACAGATACCGATATCAACCGATACTGACATTTACAGTCGTGGAATTAACACATTATTATGCCTAATTTGGACAACAATGTTTTATAATCATGTTTAATAATCATGCTGTATGAAAATGTCATCCTAAGGAACACTAAACCAGATTTTGTTTTTAGAAAAATATATTAGTTTTAACTAAGGATGGATACCATACAGAATCACAGTACTATTAATGCCAGGATAACAAATGTTTCACTTTTCAAGAAAATTAATTTTCTCTTTTACCAATAATTGAAACACGTAAACAAAGTACCGTATTTTTCGGACTATAAGTCGCAGTTTTTTTCATAGTTTGGCCGGGGGTGCGACTTATACTCGGGAGCGACTTATGTGTGAAATTATTAACACATTACCGTAAAATATCAAATAATATTATTTAGCTCATTCACGTAAGAGACTAGACGTATAAGATTTCATGGGATTTAGCGATTAGGAGTGACAGATTGTTTGGTAAACGTATAGCATGTTCTATATGTTATAGTTATTTCAATGACTCTTACCATAATATGTTACGTTAACATACCAGGCACGTTTTCAGTTGGTTATTTATGCCTCATATAACGTACACTTATTCAGCCTGTTGTTCACTATTCTTGATTTATTTTAAATTGCCTTTCAAATGTCTATTCTTGGTGTTGGCTTTTATCAAATACATTTCCCCAAAAATGCGACATATACTCCAGTGCGACTTATATATGTTTTTTTTCCTTCTTTATTATGCATTTTCGGCCGGTGCGACTTATACTCCGGAGCGACTTATACTCTGAAAAATACGGTAACCCAAATTTCCCTGTAAACATGTTTTATGGGCCAAAGCTTAAAAATCACTTAGGCATCTCCAGAATGGATCTGACTATCATTTAAAAAGGTTTCCTAAAGGTGACTGTGTAAACAGAGCGATGTCCCCATTAAGTAAGCATTGCCACACACACACACACACACACACACACACACACACACACACACACACACACACACACACACACACACACACACACACACACACACACACACACACACACACACACACACACACACACACACACACACACACACACACATTCTTGAGACCTCTGAAAAATGCCTACCAATTTAGACCACCCTTTCTAGATATATAGAGATTTGTATTTACAACATTAATAATATATACATACTATGCAAATATAAAAAAGCTTGTTGTGAAAAATGAGTTGGAATTTCACAAGAAAAACTTTGGCAGTATTATAATAAAAGTCATCATTTTACTCAATGCAAGTAAACATTTTACAAGAAAAACTGAACATTTGTGCAATATTATGATAAAAGTTGGAATTTTACTCAATAACAGTCGCAATTTTACAAGAAAAGCTTAAAATGTTGGCAATTTTATGAAAAGAGTCATAATTTTACTCAACAAAAGTCACAATTTTATAAAAAAAACTTTAAAATGTTGGCAATATTATAACAATCGCAATTTTTACTTGGCAAAATGATGACAAAGGTCATATTTTTACTCAAAAAATGTCACTATTTTACAAGTACGACAAAAAAATTGGCAATATTGTGATAAAAGTCAGAATTTTACATGACAAATGTCACCATTTTGCATTAAAAAGTAATATTTTTTACATAAAAAAAGGAATCATTTTACGAGAAAATATTGCAATATTACAGAAACAGAAAGAATATGAGGAATGGTTCCCAATTTTTTTTGTGAGAAAAAGACTGCTTTTAGTTCATTTATTTGTTGCTGAATTTTTTTGTTTGTAATTGGTTTTTAATCTGCATTATTAACTTCAAGTTATTACAGTATGTCTATATATACCTTTTAAAAAATATATAATTTTGGCCAAAGGTGGCGCATTTCAATTTCTTACACACACTTGTTATTACATATGCTGACCAGAGGGGGAGCACTTTTAAAACTGACACACAGTCAATTTGACAAATCCCTCCTTTTTGGGACCACCCTCATTTTGATAGATTTCACCACCAGGGGTGCAAATGAGACATTCTCTATTAAATGCAATGGTTTTCCGTATTGGGACCATGATTTATGTCATCACTTGTTCACACCTCCTCATATGGAAGCTACTTTTCCTTGTTGATGATGTCTCAAGAAGGGTAGAAATACAAGAACACACACACGCATACATACACACACACATACGCATGATGTGGTGATAGCGGTGTCAGTCACAGTGTCAGCTCGCCGCTCTCGGCGTCAACAGTCAGCACGGATACTCGTCCTTCCTGACGCGTGTCACATGACCCCTGCGGCGCCACACTCATTTTGCACAAAAACTTAACATAGGAAGCCAGTGACCGGCGCTCGACGTTTGGCCCCTCCCACCACCCGAACAAGGCAAGACTCACCCTGCATCGGTGCTGTTCCCGCAGATCAAGGCGTCCTTGGCTCCTTCGACCTTGTAGAAGTTGTCTGCAACAAAACAACAAAGTGTTTGAACAAGTCGTCTCAGGGCTGACATTAGCTGCTACGCTAACCCGTCGCCAGGGCTACTTGAAACATGCAAACTGTTCGCCGGCTAACTTTTTGGAGCTAATTTGCGTGCATATGCTTCATAATCATAATCATTTTTTTACTTTTTTCTAACTGTTATAACTGGGTACTTGACACATTCTAAAATCAACTAAAAAAGTTAGCATAGTAATGTTAGCATGCTAACTGTTATAACTGGGTACTTGACACATTCTAACAGTTAGCATGCTAACATTACTATATTAACTTTTTTTTAATTTTTTTTTTTTACTTTTTTCTAACTGTTATAACTGGGTACTTGACACATTCTAAAATCAGCTAAAAAAAAGTTAGCATAGTAATGTTAGCATGCTAACTGTTATAACTTGGTACTTGACACATTCTATTAGTTAGCATGCTAACATTACTATGCTAACTTTTTTTAATAACTTTTTTCTAACTGTTATAACTGGGTACTTGACACATTCTAAAATCAGCTAAAAAAAAGTTAGCATAGTAATGTTAGCATGCTAACTGTTATAACTGGGTACTTGACAAATTCTAACAGTTAGCATGCTAACATTACTATGCTAAGTTCTTTTTTTTTTTTTAAATACTTTTTTCTAACTGTTATAACTGGGTACTTGACACATTCTAAAATCAGCTAAAAAAAGTTAGCATAGTAATGTTAGCATGCTAACTGTTATAACAGGGCACTTGACACATTCTATTAGTTAGCATGCTAACATTACTATGCTAACTTTTTTTTATAACTTTTTTATAACTGTTATAACTGGGTACTTGACACATTCTAAAATCAGCTAAAAAAAGTTAGCATGCTAACTGTTATAACAGGGTACTTGACACATTCTAACAGTTAGCATGCTAACATTACTATGCTAACTTTCTAAATTTTTACTAACTGTTATAACTGGGTACTTGACACATTCTACAAATCAACTAAAAAAAAGGTTAGCATAGTAATGTTAGCATGCTAACTGTTATAACTGGGTACTTGACACATTCTAGCAGTTAGCATGCTAACATTACTATGCTAACTTTTTTTTTTTTTTTTTTTTACTTTTTTCGAACTGTTATAACTGGGTACGTAACACATTCTAACAGTTAGCATGCTAACATTACTATGCTAAAAAATGTTTCTATATTTTTTCTAACTGTTATAACTGGGTACTTGACACATTCTACAAATCAACTAAAAAAAGGTTAGCATAGTAATGTTAGCATGCTAACTGTTATAACTGGGTACTTGACACATTCTAGCAGTTAGCATGCTAACATTACTATGCTAACTTTTTTTTTTTTTAAAAACTTTTTTCGAACTGTTATAACTGGGTACTTAACACATTCTAACAGTTAGCATGCTAACATTACTATGCTAAAAAATGTTTCTATATTTTTTCTAACTGTTATAACTGGGTACTTGACACATTCTACAAATCAACTAAAAAAAGGTTAGCATAGTAATGTTAGCATGCTAACTGTTATAACTGGGTACTTGACACATTCTAGCAGTTAGCATGCTAACATTACTATGCTAACTTTTTTTTTTTTTTTACTTTTTTCTAACTGTTATAACTGGGTACTTGACACATTCTAACGGTTAGCATGCTAACATTACTAAGCTAACTTTTTTTTTTTTAGCTGATTTTGCAGCCAAACGCCTCGGAGTCATATAACTGGTCACCTGAATTACGCTAACTGTTAGCATGCTATTACCATGCCAGCTTTTTTAGGCGATTTCGTAGCTGAACGCCACAGTGTCTTATAACTTTGTACTTGACACATGCTACATAGTCATATAACTGGCTACTTGACGCATTCTAACAGTTAGCATGCTAACATTACTATGCTAACTTAGCAGAGTCATATAACTCATATAACCCGCAGAGCCTCGTCTGCAACAAAACAACAAAGTGTTTGAACAAGCCGTCTCCGGGCTGACATTAGCTGCTATGCTACCCCGTCGCCTCCACTGATTGGCGGGCCGGGGCGTGTGAGTGGGCGGGCTCGGGGTTACAGGCCGCCAACATGAGGAAGGACGCGGAAAAAAGTGCTCCCGTGCGAGGCGGCGTTGCGTAAGACGACACGGGAGCAGACAAGCGGGGGTCGAAGACGCCTTCCACAGAAACACTGACCTTAAAAGCTAGCTTGACATTTTCATCCACTCGCCTTATGGGAACAACTTTCAGGATGCTCATCTTTTATTCAACGCACGCACGCACGCACACACACACACACACACACACACACACACACGCACACACACACACACACGCACACACACCCTTCATCAGCCGCTAAGCATCCCACACAAAAGGAATCAAAGAAGCAAAAGACGCTTCCAGCGTTCAAAGAAAGTTCAGCCTTCTCAGCACAAACATCATGCAACAGCTTTTATTGTGGCGGGACAGGTGTGGCCTTGACGCAAATATAATGCGTACAAGAGAACTTTTACTGTGGTTTTTTTTGCAGCCAAACACCTCAGAGTCATATAACTTGTTACCTGAATTATGCTAACTGTTAGCATGCTATTATCCCATCCATTTTCTACCGCTTGTCCCTTTCGGGATCGCGGGGGGTGCTAGAGCCTATCTCAGCAGCATTTTCCATGCCAGCTTTTTTTTTTTTAGCCAATTTTGCAGCTGAACGCCGTAGTGTCTTATAACTTTGTACTTGACACATGCTAACTGTTAGCATGCTAACTTTTTAGCTAATTCACATGCAAATGATTCATAGTCATATAACTGGGTACTTGACCCATTCTAACAGCATGCTAACATTGCTATACTAACTTTTTCAGCTACCGTATTTTTCGGAGTATAAGTTGCACCAGCCGAAAATGCATAATAAAGAAGGAAAAAAACATATATAAGTCGCACTTTAGTATAAATCGCATTTTTGGGGGAAATGTATTTGATAAAATCCAACACCAAGAATAGACATTTGAAAGGCAATTTAAAATAAATCAAGAATAGTGAACAACAGGCTGAATAAGTGTACGTTATATGAGGCATAAATAACCAACTGAGAACGTGCCTGGTATGTTAACGTAACATATTATGGTAAGAGTCATTCAAATAACTATAACATATAGAACATGCTATACGTTTACCAAACAATCTGTCACTCCTAATCGCTAAATCCCATGAAATCTTATACGTCTAGTCTCTTACGTGAATGAGCTAAATAATATTATTTGATATTTTACGGTAATGTGTTAATAATTTCACACATAAGTCGCTCCTGAGTATAAGTCGCACCCCCCGGCCAAACTACGAAAAAAACTGCGACTTATAGTCCGAAAAATACGGTAACTTAGCAGCCGGACACCTCAGAGTCATATAACTTTGTATTCGACACATGCTAACTGATAGCATGCTGTTGTTGTTGTTTTTTTAGCAATTTACAAGCATATGTTATTATCATATAACTGGGTATTTGGCGCATGCTAAAATTACTATGCTAACTTTGTTTTAGCTAATTTTGCCGCCCGAACACCTCAGTCTTATAACTTGGTACTTGAAAAATGCTAACAGTTAGCATGCAATTACCATACTAGCCAATTTTGCAGCTGAACGCCTCAGTGTCGTATAGGTAAGTACTTGACACATGCTAAACCCCCCCACCACCACCCACCACCCCACGCCTTCACCACCGCTAGCAGCGCTTCATAGCACCTCATGGGCCCCAACTCCCCTCCTCCCGAAAGCTACAACGTCCGCCGCCGCTCCGTAGTTAGCTTCAATTGTTAAGCTTTGCCAAGCTGGAAATTATTAACCGTGTATTTACATGTTCGTGGTTTAATAGTATTGTTGATCTTCTGTCTATCCTTCCAGTCAGGGTTTTTTTTAATTTTGTTTCTATCTGCATTTGAGACTGATGCTATCACGTTAGCTACGTAGCTAAGTTAGTTAGCTTCAATTGTTAAGCTTCGCCAAGCTGGAAATTATTAACCGTGTATTTACATGTTCGTGGTTTAATAGTATTGTTGATCTTCTGTCTATCCTTCCAGACAGGGTTTTTTAAAATTTTGTTTCTATCTGCATTTGAGACTGATGCTATCACACTAGCTACGTAGCTAAGTTAGTTAGCTTCAATTGTTAAGCTTCGCCAAGCTGGAAATTATTAACCGTGTATTTACATGTTCGTGGTTTAATAGTATTGTTGATCTTCTGTCTATCCTTCCAGTCAGGGTTTTTTAAAATTTTGTTTCTATCTGCATTTGAGACTGATGCTATCACGTTAGCTACGTAGCTAAGTTAGTTAGCTTCAATTGTTAAGCTTCGCCAAGCTGGAAATTATTAACCGTGTAGTTACATGTTCATGGGTTAATAGTATTGTTGATCTTCTGTCTATCCTTCCAGTCAGGTTTTTTTTAAAATTTTGTTTCTATCTGCATTTGAGACCGATGCTATCACGTTAGCTCCGTAGCTAAAGTGCGTCAACGATGTATTGTCATGGAGATAAAAGTCACTGTGAATGTCCATTTCGCGTTCTGGACTCTCATTTTCAAGAGGATATAGTATCCGAGGTGGTTTAAAATACAAATCCGTGATCCACAATAGAAAAAGGAGAGTGTGTGGAATCCAATGAGTACCTAAGTTACGGTCAGAGCTAAAAAAGATACACCCTGCACTGCCTCTAGTCCTTCACTGTAACGTTCCTCATCCACAAATCTTTCATCCTCGCTCAAATTAATGGGGTAATCGTCGGTTTTTCGGTCTGAATCTCTCTCGCTCCATTGTAAACAACGGGGGATTGTGAGGAATCCTAACTCTTGTGACGTCACGCTACTTCCGGTATAGGTAAGGCTTTTTTTTATCAGCGACCGAAAGTTGCGAACTTTATCGTCGTTGTTCTATACTAAATCCTTTCAGCAAAAATATGGCAATATCGCGAAATGATCAAGTATGACACATAGAATGGATCTGCTATCCCCGTTTAAATAAAAAAAATTCATTTCAGTAGGCCTTTAAATGTAACGTGTTTATGTGTGCATGGCATGGAGGTTTTTTCCCTCTCCAGACTAGGCCCCCTTAGGAGCCCAGTCTGGATTGTATTTTTTTTACTCATCTTCTTCCCCAGCGTTTTACGTTTTTCCCCACCATCAGCGTTCCTGTTCCGTAACCCTGTACACCAGGGGTCACCAACCTTTTTGAAACCAAGAGCTACATCTTGGGTACTGATTGATGCGAAGGGCTACCAGTTTGATACACACTTAAATAAATTGCCAGAAATAGCCAATTTGCTCAATTTACCTTTAACTCTATGTTATTATTAATAATTAATGATATTTACACTTAATTGAATGGTTTAAAAGAGGAGAAAAAAATGACAATTAAATTTTGAAACATAGTTTATCTTCAATTTTGACTCTTTAAAATTCAAAATTCAACCGAAAAAAAGAAGAGAAAAACTAGCTAATTAGAATCTTTTTGAAAAAATTTAAAAAAATAATTTATGGAACATCATTAGTAATTTTTCCTGATTAAGATTAATTTTACAATTTTGATGACATGTTTTAAATAGGATAAAATCCAATCTACACTTTGTTAGAATATATAACAAATTGGACCAAGCTATATTTCTAACCAAGACAAATCATTATTTCTTCTAGATTTTACAGAACAAAAATTTTAAAAGAAATTCAAAAGACTTTGAAATAAGATTTAAATTTGATTCTACAGATTTTCTAGATTTGCCAGAATATTTTTTTTGAATTTTAATCATAATAAGTTTGAAGAAATATTTCACAAATATTCTTCGTCGAAAAAATAGAAGCTAAAATGAAGAATTAAATTAAAATGTATTTATTATTCTTTACAATAAAAAAAAAAAAATTTACTCGAACATTGATTTAAATTGTCAGGAAAGAAGAGGAAGGAATTTAAAAGGTAAAAAGGTATATGTGTTTAAAAATCCTAAAATAATTTTTAAGGTTGTATTTTTTCTCTAAAATTGTCTTTCTGAAAGTTATAAGAAGCAAAGTAAATAAATTTATGAATTTATTTAAACAAGTGAAGACCAAGTCTTTAAAATATTTTCTTGGATTTTCAAATTCTATTTGAGTTTTGTCTCTCTTAGAATTAAAAATGTCGGGCAAAGCGAGACCAGCTTGCTAGTAAATAAATAAAATTTAAAAAATAGAGGCAGCTCACTGGTAAGTGCTGCTATTTGAGCTATTTTTAGAACAGGCCAGCGGGCTACTCATCTGGTCCTTACGGGCTACCTGGTGCCCGCGGGCACCGCGTTGGTGACCCCTGCTGTACACTGTTTGTTTGTCTAATCTTGAACGGGTTTGTGCTGAAAACATAGTTTCGTTGTACTTGTTGCAATGACAATAAAGACCTATCTTATCCTATCCTATCCCCTACCCTGAAAGATGCTGAACAACCCACAAAATGGCCGCCACAGACCACACGAAGCCAACGCGACATGGCGGTAGATGTTCAGCATAGGGAACATCCGCCATTGATCTGTACCGACAAACACTTTCTGGCTCTCGGGTTTCACGGCAGCTTTTAGAGGTCGATACGGAGGCCTGCGGGGGGACGTTTGTTTGTTTTGTTTGTTGACGGATGGCGACACAAATAGAAGGGGGCATTAGCATAGCGCAACAAACAAGACAGCGGCGTGATGAAAGTTGTCCTCACCCTCGTCGCTGCGGAAGTGGCGCATGGAAGTCCACGTCTTATTGTTGCAGAAGAAGGACGCGTTGGCGGGCAGGCTTTCGTTGACGCAGTGCGCCGTGCTGCGCACACACTTCTGGCGAAGGTTCCCCATGAAGAGCTGCAGGCCAATCAGGGCAAAGACGCTCAGGCAGAAGACGGTGAGGATCATCACGTCGGCCAGCTTCTTCACCGACTGGATCAGAGCACCCACGATGGTCTTGAGGCCTTCAAGATGGATGACGATGTTAGCAAGCTCTAAATATCACTATAAAAACATTCCAAGTCAAGCTCGGCGTATTAGAAAGACTGTGCAACAAAGATGCGGCTGAATGCAATAAACAAACGCAAAAAACAAGTCAAATCAAACTGAAGCACGGCAAACAGGTGAAGGACCAGCTAGCATGTGGGCCAACTCAAACTGTTGACAACTTTGAAGCGCAACAGTGTTGAGTTGTCCGCCAACGGGAAATGAAGACAAACTTGGCGACAACACGGGATGAGGAAAACATCAAGGAAGACAAGTGACGTCAGACACTCGCACATTAAACCTCACTTTTGCTACTTCTGTCCGAAAGAGAATTACTATTTCACTCTAAATCATGTGCTGTGATAAACCCTTAAGGCGGACCTGCACTTTTTTTGGGAATTTTGTCTATCATTCACAATCCTTATGTGGGACAAGAACACGTTTTTCTTTTTTATTTATGCATTCTAACTCGTAAATAAATGCTAGCAAAAGTCAGCTACAAAGGGAGTCCCTCTTTTCCGCCAATAAAGCGTTCTAAAGAAACTTCTATTAGCCTCCATCATCGTTTTATATATGCGCTGTTTTATATACATATGTAATGTAGTAAAAGGCCCATTCCTAATATGTAATATTCAGTGAGGCGGCCTCACCTGCCATCATGGAAAGAAAAAAAATGTAAAAAGAAAAAATAATAATTAAATTGTTGTATGTATCCAGTGATTATACTATAAAGTTATTTTCCATTTAACTTCACCAGTTTTAGATTATTTTTATTCAAAATCGCTGAATTTTCACATTTGCCGTTCAAATACTGAGAAGAGATGGTGATCAGCAGCCAGTTGAGGCACGTCATTCAGTTGTGCCTCAACATGGATTGCGGACTCGGCTAACTGCTGGCCTGCTGTGCAGTGAGACCGTATTGCCATATGAATTATATTATACATTTCCATAGTTTAGTTAGCTGAGGTATATAATGTACAGTGTATTTTGTCAACAACTGTATGTGTGTAACGTATTTCTTGTGCTGAACAATCATAAAACTGCTGCGAAGACGCACTGTGGGAGGCTCGCAGTAATCCCGCCGCCTTGTGCCGGTTAATGCACCCCCGCCGCAGAACCCCCCGACGGGAGCGCCACACCGACCAAAACCCACACCCAAACCCTCCACGTGCAAGACCAAATCCACCCAAAAAAAGTCACTTAACAAGAAGTGCAAAAACAACAATGCTCGCGCCGGAGGAGCCGCGAACGACTGCAGGGACACAACATTAGGTATCATATTTCATTCATTCACAACTCCTCCAACACGAACACCACTGTTACCGCACTTATAAGTAAAGGTAAGACCATAATAACGTTTTTTTTAATTAAATGTGCTTTTTTGTGTGCCACAGTTTGTATGTGTAAAGTTAAAGTTAAGTTAAAGTACCAATGATTGTCACACACACACTAGGTGTGGTGAAATTTGTCCTCTGCATTTGACCCATCCCATTGCTCACCCCCTGGGAGGTGAGGGGAGCAGTGGGCAGCAGTGGCGCCGCGCACGGGAATACTTTTTGGTGATTTAACCCCCAATTCCAACCCTTGATGCTGAGTGCCAAGCAGGGAAGAATGCTGGTATGAGCTTTTAAACATAACCCGTTAACTGCTGCCAATCAAATGGTGAATAAGATACTCTTTAGGGTTCGTATGTTTGTAAATCTGACTGTGATGAAGTCATTGCCTCACCAGCCATGAACCTCACCGCACGTCACTGGTAATATTTACATATTTTGATCATTTTAAGCATATTAATTTCACAGATGCATCATTACGTTCACTTTTCCCTTCAACAACGACGCTACTGACCACACTGCAAAAAGTCAGTGTTCAAAAACAAGAAAAAAAATATACAAAAATTAGGGGTATTTTATTTGAACTAAGCAAAATGATCTGCCAATAGAACAAGAAAATTTGGCTTGTCAAGACTTTCCAAAACAAGCAAAATTAGCTAACCTCAATGAACCCAAAAATACCTTAAAATAAGTATATTCTCACTAATAACAAGTGCACTTTTCTTGGTAGAAGAAAAAAAAAAAAAGAGACCTTTTTGCTCAATATGTTGAAAAATATTCTTAAGTTAAGTAAATGCTAGTGCCATTATCTTGACATAATGATATGCACTCGGCATTACATTTCTTGAAACCAGCAAACTTATACTAAAAACAAGTTTATTGTTCTTAATGGAAAGGCAACAAGGCAACCGCTTGTTACTTTCGGGGTCTCCCAGCCGCTCAGGCAAATCATATGGTCTAAAGATGCATTTTTCCATCGACAACATGACATCATTGCGCCAAGTGCGTGCTCTTTCAGTCAACTAGTGCGCATATATACAGCCCGGCCCCCGGCCAAATTTTTTTGTATTGTAATTTTGAAGAATTTATCTGAATGTGCATGAACTATTTCTGTTGAAAATAGTTTGAAATCTCACATGTTAAATTTTTAAATATTAACTGTCAGTTTACTGTACTATATGAGCATGTATTTTCTATTGTTTCATTGAAAATAAAACAGCAAAGTCCATTTGGCTGTCATCTGTTTTAATTATGAGACACAATTGTGTCAAAATCATGATTTTTTTTTTTCATGCTTGAAGTAAGAAATTATTACTTTGAAAAAAGTAGTTTTATACTTGTGAGTGTTAATGACACAGCTTTGCATCAGTTGATATTTTAGTTTCAATCATGTTTTACTCAATATAGGTCATCAAATCTCAGCGACAAGCTGTAATATCTTACTGAGATCATTTAGGACCAAAACCCTTAAAACAAGTAAAACACTAACATCAAATCTGCTTAGTGAGAAGAATTATCTTATCAGACAGAAAATAAGCAAATATCACCCTTATTTGAGATATTTAATCTTACTTAGATTTCAGTTTTTGCAGTGCATGGCAGACTCCATGAGAGCCAACATACTACTTTGGGACAAATGATGATTCAGAAGATTATGTTTTTGAGACTGAATATAAAGAGGATGATCTACATGTTTTAGAAGCTGTGTGGTAAATAGATTGAGCGTTAGTGAAACACTGAGCATCGTGTGGCATAGAGTGTCCGCCCTGAGATCGGTAGGTCGTGAGTTCAAACCCCGGCCGAGTCATAGCAAAGACTATAAAAATGGGACCCATTACCTTCCTGCTTTGCACTTAGCATCAAGGGTTGGAATTGGGGGTTAAATCACCAAAAATGATTCCCGGGCGCGGCCACCGCTGCTGCTCACTGCTCCCCTCACCTCGCAGGGGGTGATCAAAGGTGATGGGTCAAATGCAGAGAATAATTTTGCCACAATCATTGGTACTTTAACTTAATTATACCGTACAATGTCTGCTCTCACTCGGATGCCGACTGATAGGATGTTTACATCTTCCTGTTTAGATGAATAATTAATAATAATCCAGCCGGAGGTAAAAAAATAAATAAAAGTGGCCAAAAACAAGTGTTTTTTGAGTCTTTCTCGCCATCTGTGGGTCAAAGTTGGATGTCAAAGTTGCCCGACTTCTCGGTTTATGTCCACAACCTCCTACTATCCAGGTGAGAGGCATGATTTATAATCGAGAATTAACTTTTACAAACTCGGAGGCGATGCAGCAGCTCAATATAGCATGAATTGATTAACGTGGACCCCGACTTAAAACAAGTTGAAAAACTTATTCGGGTGTTACCATTTAGTGGTCAATTGCACGGAATATGTACTGTACTGTGCAATCTACTAATAAAAGTTTCAATCAATATGTCAATATTGCAGCATAGGCTAGTTAGCCCTCTGTGATCACGGCGAGGCTAAAAATAGATTACCTGCGTTAGCACTTATAATAACAATATTGCTAATACTTGGTTAATATTCAGGTCACGAGATGTAAATGGAGTTTTGTTGGCGTTTTTTTAGAGGCCTTAATTAGCGCAATAGTGTACATTTTATTTTACAAATTAAAACACATTAAAAAAAAAAGAAAAACAATGGTTTATGTCTTACATAGGGATTGTGAATGATAGGCAAAATTCCCCCAAAAAGTGCAGTTCCCCTTTAAGGCGCAGGAGTACGTGTTGGTACTACTTACTGTATACTTTTGAACACGCCACCACAAATATAAAGTCATGCTGTTATTGCTAGATGCTAACGTGCTAAGTGGCAACATACAGAGGTCAGCCAGCATCAGCCTGCACATTTTTCATCTAGAAATGAGTTTCTTCATTTAAAAAAACTTTCAAAATAAAATATCCAAATGACCATAAAATAATGAAACTAGATGTTGGTATTTATACAAGATGCTGTATCCTGGACCTCTGATGTCCACTTGTGTCCTGCATTCTACCAACGTGCATCACGCCGTGTGCTAACACGTAGGGGAGGTGGGGGCGGTCCTCCCCCGCGCTCACCTGGGATGACTGAGATGGTTTTGAGCGCTCGCAGAACCCTGAACGTCCGCAAGGCCGAGACACTACCCATGTCGACAAACTCAGTCACATATCTGCAACAAGGCCAGACACAAGCACAGAGACACAAAGAGGGCGTCACGCACATACACAAGCACGTAACACACACACACACACGCACACACACACACACACACACGCTTGGAGCAGGAGCTGCTCACAGGGACGCCACCTGGAGGGGACCACACCTGCGTGACCTCTGACCTCAGAAGCCAGACGTCAGCTCGCTATAGCGTGTTTAGCTATCAAACCCTCCAGTCGACCTCCTGTTTTCAGCTTCCTTTGTTGGTGTCCCGTTGACCACACCCGCCATTGCCCACGCACGGGGGCAGGAAGCAGAAGGGGGGGGGGGGGGGGGGGCGGGGACTGAGCACAGACGTAATGGACACGGGGAGGACGTTTTGTTTTTTTAACGACCACACAGCAATGGCGAGCCTTTCCTCTCCCTTTCCCGCCCCTTACCTGGGATGACCGAGATGGTTTTCAGGGCTCTCAGGACTCTAAAGGTTCTCAGCGCCTGCAGGTTGCCTACTTTGATAAACTCTGTTAAGAGCCTGCAGGGGGCAGTGTGGCGTGTACAGCGACAACAGAAGAAGACAAAGCTTAACATTCCATTTTTTCACACTGAATAAACACAAAATAAAGACCAATGTTGTTAAACAAGAACATTTTAACATTGTGTGTAACGTGATATAATAAAATAATACAAACTGGAAAAAGTGCAATTCTGGTAGGAATGGCGTGTGAATGCCCGATACACAAGCCACCAATACGTGCGAGGCAAACTGAAATGCTTGAAGGTCCAGGGTGAGTGGAGTGTGTGGGGGGGTTGGAACGGTTTGAATTGGATGAGAAATGTGGGATATGGAGAGGTTTGTATATTGCTTATTAATTTGCAAGGGGTAGAAATTCCTGGTAATATGGGAATTTTCCGGACTGTGAACGTTGGCTTGAACGTGCAGGATGAGTGGAGTGTGTGGATGGTGGAACGGTTTGAAGTGGATGAGATATGTGGGAGTTATAGCACTTTGAAAATGTACAATCATTTAAAATGACTATTTCCTGGAAATTTGTGAAAACCAGAACATTTTAAAAATAGAAACAATTTCACAATTTTCCTGGATGATATGAATGGGTTGGAGATCAAGTGGAATGTTTTGATGGTGGAATGGTTGGAATGGGTTGAAATTGTAGAAGGAGAAGCCGAAAGAAAAAAAGGTGAAAATAGGGCTTTGGAAAACCGGGAATTCCTGGAATTTTTTTTTACTTGGAAAATTGTAGTTTGAATGTTCAGGGTGAGTGGGGTGTGTGGAGGTTGGAACGGTTTGAATCGGATGAGAAATGTGGGATATGGAGAGGTTTGTATATTGCTTATTAATTTGCAATGGGTAGAAATTCCTGGTAATATGGGAATTTTCCGGACTGTGAACGTTGGCTTGAACGTGCAGGATGAGTGGAGTGTGGGGATGGTGGAACGGTTTGAAGTGGATGAGATATGTGGGAGTTATAGCACTTTGAAAATGTACAATCATTTAAAATGACTATTTCCTGGAAATTTGTGAAAACCAGAACATTTTAAAAATAGAAACAATTTCACAATTTTCCTGGATGATATGAATGGGTTGGAGACCAAGTGGAATGTTTTGATGGTGGAATGGTTGGAATGGGTTGAAATTGTAGAGGGAGAAGCCGAAAGAAAAAAAGGTGGAAATAGGGCTTTGGAAAACCGGGAATTCCTGGAATTTTTTTTTACTTGGAAAATTGTAGTTTGAATGTTCAGGGTGAGTGGGGTGTGGGGGGGTTGGAACGGTTTGAATCGGATGAGAAATGTGGGATATGGAGAGGTTTGTATTTTGCTTATTAATTTGCAATGGGTAGAAATTCCTGGTAATATGGGAATTTTCCGGACTGTGAATGTTGGCTTGAACGTGCAGGATGAGTGGAGTGTGTGGATGGTGGAACGGTTTGAAGTGGATGAGATATGTGGGAGTTATAGCACTTTGAAAATGTACATTCATTTAAAATGACTATTTCCTGGAAATTTGGGAAAACCAGAACATTTTAAAAATAGAAACAATTTCACAATTTTCCTGGATGATATGAATGGGTTGGAGACCAAGTGGAATGTTTTGATGGTGGAATGGTTGGAATGGGTTGAAATTGTAGAAGGAGAAGCCGAAAGAAAAAAAGGTGGAAATAGGGCTTTGGAAAACCGGGAATTCCTGGAATTTTTTTTTACTTGGAAAATTGTAGTTTGAATGTTCAGGGTGAGTGGGGTGTGTGGAGGTTGGAACGGTTTGAATCGGATGAGAAATGTGGGATATGGAGAGGTTTGTATATTGCTTATTAATTTGCAATGGGTAGAAATTCCTGGTAATATGGGAATTTTCCGGACTGTAAACGTTGGCTTGAACGTGCAGGATGAGTGGAGTGTGTGGATGGTGGAACGGTTTGAACTGGATGAGATATGTGGAAGTTGTAGCACTTTGAAAATGTCCCTTCATGAAAAATAACAATTTCCTGGAAATTTGGGAAAACCAGAACATTTTAAAAATAGAAATAATATGACAAATTTCGTAGATGATATGAATGAGTTGGAATTGGAATTTTTTGAATTGGTCAAGAAATGTTGACGTGGTAACACTTTGTAAATGAGAATTGGTATTTCGGAATTCCTGGAATTTCGGAAAAACCAGGCATTTGTACAAAAGAAAATCGGTACCTTTGATGTCCTAACCAAGTGGATTGTTTTGATGGTGGAATGGTTGGAATGGGTTGAAATTGTTGAAGGAGAAGCGGAAAGAAAAAAGGGTGGAAATAGGGCTTTGGAAAACCAGGAATTCCTGGAAATGTTTTGAACTTGGAAAATAGTAGTTTGAATGTGCAGGATAAGTGGAGTGTGTGGATGGTGGAACGGTTTGAACTGGATGAGATATGTGGGAGTTGTAGCACTTTGAAAATGTCCCTTCATTTAAAATGAGAATTTCCTGGAAATTTGGGAAAACCAGAACATTTTAAAAATAGAAATAATATCACAATTTTTGTAGATGATATGAATGGGCTGGAGTTGACATTTTTTGAATCGGTCAAGAAAAGTTGACTATAGTAATACTTTGTAAATGTGAAATGGTATTTTGGAATTCCTGGAATTTCGGAAAAACCGGGCATTTGTACAAAAAAAACAAAAATTGGTACATTTGATGTCCTAACCAAGTGGAATGTTTTGATGGTGCAATGGGTTGAAATTGTAGAAGGAGAAGCCAAAAGAAAAAGGTGGAAATAGGGCTTTGGGAATCTTGGGAATTCCTGGAAATTATTTTAAAATAGTAGTTTGAATGTCCAGGATGAGTGGACTGTCGAATCCGGTGAGAAATGTGGGAATTGCGCAAGTTAGAAAATTGGCTCATTCATTTTCAATGGGGAAAATGTCCCAGAAAACCTGGAATTCCTGGTAATCTGGGATATTTGGGAAGACCTAAATATATTTTCTCTCGATTCCCAGCCGAGCTGAGCGTTTTGACACTTGAACTGTTCCGATCGGATGGAAAACTCCGGAAGCTAAAAGCCGACAAAGTTTGTTGGAAGTGGAACGGTTTGAACTGGATGAGATATGTGGGAGTTGTTGCACTTTGAAAATGTCCATTTAAAATGAGAATTTCCTGGAAATTTGGGAAAACCAGATTTGTTTTTAAATATAAATAATATCACAATTTTCCGAGATGATATGAATTTGTAAAAAAAATATTTAAAAAAAATCGGTACCTCTGATGTCCTAACCAAGTGGAATGTTTTGATGGTGGAATGGTTGGAATGGGTTGAAATTGTTGAAGGAGAAGCCGAAAGAAAAAAGGGCGGAAATAGGGCTTTGGAAAACCGGGAATTCCTGGAAATGTTTTGAACTTCGAAAATAGTAGTTTGAATGTGCAGGATGAGTGGAGTGTGTGGATGGTGGAACGGTTTGAACTGGATGAGATATGTGGGAGTTGTAGCACTTTGAAAATGTCCCTTCATTTAAAATGAGAATTTCCTGGAAATTTGGGAAAACCAGAACATTTTAAAAATAGAAATAATATCACAATTTCTCTAGATGATATGAATGTGTTGGAGTTGGAATGTTTTGAATCGGTCAAGAAATGTTGACGTAGTAACACTTTGTAAATGAGAAATGGTTTTTTGGAATTCCTGGAATTTCGGAAAAACCAGGCATTTGTACAAAAAAAATTTAAATCGGTACCTTTCATGTCCTAACCAAGTGGAATGTTTTGATGGTGGAATGGTTGGAATGGGCTGAAATTGTTGAAGGAGAAGCCGAAAGAAAAAGGTAGCAATAGGGCTTTGGAAAACCGGGAATTCTGTGAATTCCTGGAAAGTATTTTAACATAGTACCGTATTTTTCGGACTATGAGTCGCAGTTTTTTTCATAGTTTGGCCGGGGGTGCGACTTATACTCAGGAGCGACTTATGTGTGAAATTATTAACACATTACCGTAAAATATCAAATAATATCATTCAGCTCATTCACGTAAGAGACTAGACCAGGGGTCACCAACGCGGTGCCCGCGGGCACCAGGTAGCCCGTAAGGACCAGATGAGTAGCCCGCCGGCCTGTTCTAAAAATAGCTCAAATAGCAGCACTTACCAGTGAGCTGCCTCTATTTTTTAAATGTTATTTATTTACTAGCAAGCTGGTCTCGCTTTGCCCGACATTTTTAATTCTAAGAGAGACAAAACTCAAATAGAATTTGAAAATCCAAGAAAATATTTTAAAGACTTGGTCTTCACTTGTTTAAATAAATTCATTAATTTTTTTACTTTGCTTCTTATAACTTTCAGAAAGACAATTTTAGAGAAAAAATACAACCTTAAAAATTATTTTAGGATTTTTAAACACGTATACCTTTTTACCTTTTAAATTCCTTCCTCTTCTTTCCTGACAATTTAAATCAATGTTCAAGTAAATGTATTTTTTTTATTGTAAAGAATAATAAATACATTTTAATTTAACTCTTCATTTTAGCTTCTGTTTTTTCGATGAAGAATATTTGTGAAATATTTCGTCAAACTTATTATGATTAAAATTAAAAAAAATTATTCTGGCAAATCTAGAAAATCTGTAGAATCAAATTTAAATCTTATTTCAAAGTCTTTTGAATTTCTTTTAAAATTTTTGTTCTGGAAAATCTAGAAGAAATAATGATTTGTCTTTGTTAGAAATATAGCTTGGTCCAATTTGTTATATATTCTAACAAAGTGTAAATTGGATTTTAACCTATTTAATCAAAATTCTAAAATTATCTTAATCAAGAAAAATTACTAATGATGTTCCATAAATTCTTTTTTTTAAGTTTTTCTCTTCTTTTTTTCGGTTGAATTTTGAATTTTAAAGAGTCGAAATTGAAGATAAACTATGTTTCAAAATTTAATTGTAATTTTGTTCGTGTTTTCTCCTCTTTTAAACCGTTCAATTAAGTGTAAATATCATTAATTATCAATAATAACATAGAGTTAAAGGTAAATGGAGCAAATTGGCTATTTCTGGCAATTTATTTAAGTGTGTATCAAACTGGTAGCCCTTCGCATTAATCAGTACCCAAGAAGTAGCTCTTGGTTTCAAAAAGGTTGGTGACCCCTGGACTAGACGTATAAGATTTCATGGGATTTAGCGATTAGGAGTGACAGATTGTTTGGTAAACGTATAGCATGTTCTATATGTTATAGTTATTTGAATGACTCTTACCATAATATGTTACGTTAACATACCTGGCACGTTCTCAGTTGGTTATTTATGCCTCATATAACGTACACTTATTCAGCCTGTTGTTCACTATTCTTTATTTATTTGAAATTGCCTTTCAAATGTCTATTCTTGGTGTTGGCTTTTATCAAATACATTTCCCCCAAAAATGCGACTTATACTCCAGTGCGACTTATATATGTTTTTTTCCCTTCTTTATTATGCATTTTCGGCCGGTGCGACTTATACTCCGAAAAATACGGTATATGTGTACACCATATGGCGTCCTCTGGTAAAGGTTAGTGTCAGTAAAACACAAGCAGAGCAAAGGAGGGTGTGGTTTGGGGTAGACAGAGCCAGGTCGGTGCCTGGCGACAGCGGACATTTTGACCCGCCCTTATGTCCATCGACTCATCTGCTGGCGAGCTACTAACAGCCTTCGAGAAGAGCTCATATTTCTCCCCCCTTGACTGGCAGATTGATTGAATTACCGTGGGGGCGGGGGTAGGAGGGGAGGGTCGTTAGGGGCGGTGCTGATGGCGGCAGCAGTAAAAGCTTCAGTCTGTACTTTTAAAAAAAAAAATTTATAGTTACTTTAACGTGTCAAAGATGACTTTAATGACTTAGTTCATCGTGCGCTTCCTCCGTTTTGTTCCGTCAACTTTTTCGCACTCGCGCCAACTCAAGAACCCTGACGTGCGAATGGTCATGTGACGCCGGCCATTAGCGCGGCGGCAGCAAAAGGGCGAAGCAAGGTGTGTCGATTGGTGGCAACGGACACTGTTGCCATGGAAACTGTGACTCAGTGGGAGGGGCAGAGAGCATCAGTCTGACTCCTGTGTGTGTCCGGACGGGTGTGTCTATTTACTGACCATCACTCTGCTTTTAATAAAGCTTGAGGTGACGTTTCAGGGGCACCGTGTGTGTGTGCGTTAGTGTGTGTGTGTGTGTGTGTGTGTGTGTGTGTGTGTACGCTAATATGTGACTTATGTGTCCCTGTGCTGCTAAAGATCCATCTGACTGCGGGATGGTCCACGGGTCAAGGGCGGGCACCTACTGACACTATGTGTGTGTGTGTGTGTGTGTGTGTGTGTGTGTGTTACAGCTCATGACTTGATGAAGAAATAATGAAATGAGAAGAGCTTTAAAGCAGAAAGTAACACAATATATATCCCAGAATTCCTTGTAGTACCGTATTTGGTTGTTGAGTGTTATTGTAACAAATTGCTTCTTGATTTGATCAATATACATTTTTTTTTATTTACTTGTATGGATGTTAATTTTTTGGACACTGAATTTATGTAACAGATTTGCGTTTTATTTTGTACAATTTTAATAAATTATGCTGACAATTTTATTGAATGAACATTTTCAACCAAAAATGTGGATGTTTAATTATTTTTAAAAATATACTTTTTTTATTTATTTCACTGCGTAAAAAAAATCAGTGCAAAAAAAAAAATCAGTTTAGAAACTTCAAACTTGACACTTTATTGGCTGGTTCAGTCCTAATTAATTTAGTGGGTCTTTAGTTTTGAAGCAACACATTTTTCTGCACTGAATTTATTTAACTGATTTTTAATACCCTGAATATTTTTACAGTTATTTTTACACACTAAATTTTGAAACACCATTTTTTTTACAAACTGAATTTTTAATACATACATATCCATTCATCCATCCATTTTCTACCGTTTATTCCCTTCGAGGTTGCGGGGGGCGCTGGAGCCTATCTCAGCTACAATCGGGCGGAAGGCTGGATACACCCTGGACAAGTCGCCACCTCATTTGCTCACAAATTTTCTTTCAATGAAAGCATGCCGAATTTTCCGAACTATAAGCCGCTACATTTTCCCAACGCTTTTTATACGCCTGATAAATGGTGCGGCTAATGGATGGCTTTTCTTCACTAACGACCGTAATGTTTTGTATTCAACAATTAGTTTTCCTACAACACGGACAGAGACACTGAAAAGGTGTGTTATGGCGCCATCATTTAGACGAGCTCGCCCACTGCAGGTGCTGCGGGTTGAACATGTACTTCCTGTTTCGTGCCTTGAACCGGGAGTATAACTGTCCATAGCTTTTTCTGCTCGAAAGGATTCTTCATTCATCACTCCAAGCAACGTGTGTAACTTTTACAATATAACTAAAACGATTTATACTCACTAAACCGTCCCATGTGTGATGTCTGTAGGAGTGTTTGCATGCATATTTGTACGTGCTATCGGAATGTAATGAAACTAGCGTTGTTAGCATTAGCTAATATGCTAACACATTTGCAAGTGTCTGTGTTAGTATTATTAACTTACAATGGCATTCTTTTTGTATTGTTTCAGTTTCGTAAATTCACCAAACGTCACCGTGGAGTTATTGAGTTTGTTTAGCCGATTGGAGATCTAGCTTCCGCAGCTCGTGGGTCCATGACGATGACTTCTTTTTTGTTTGATCAGCCGTTTTCCTGCCGTGTTACAGGCCCCACTTGGACACAATTAAGGTATTTAAATAAAACATTTTTAAAAATCTTTCGCACTGGTATATATCTACGGCTTTTACGGCATTTATTAAACAACGGATGTCCGCTAACTTTTTGCAACTCAACGCTAAGAAAACGGAAATGCTGATTATCGGTCCTGCTCAACACCGACATCTATTTAATAATACCACCTTAACATTTGACAACCAAACAATTAAACAAGGCGACTCGGTAAAGAATCTGGGTATTATCTTCGACCAAACTCTCTCGTTTGAGTCACACATTAAGAGTGTTACTAAAACGGCCTTCTTTCATCTCCGTAATATCGCTAAAATTCGTTCCATTTTGTCCACAAACGATGCTGAGATCATTATCCATGCGTTCGTTACATCTCGTCTCGATTACTGTAACGTTTTATTTTCGGGCCTCCCTATGTCTAGCATTAAAAGATTACAGTTGGTACAAAATGCGGCTGCTAGACTTTTGACAAAAACAAGAAAGTTTGATCATATTACGCCTATACTGGCTCACTTGCACTGGCTTCTGTGCACCTAAGATGCGACTTTAAGGTTTTTCTTCTTACGTATAAAATACTACACGGTCAAGCTCCTGCCTATCTTGCCGATTGTATTGTACCATATGTCCCGGCAAGAAATCTGCGTTCAAAGAACTCCGGCTTATTAGTGATTCCCAGAGCCCAAAAAAAGTCTGCGGGCTATAGAGCGTTTTCTATTCGGGCTCCAATACTATGGAATGCCCTCCCGGTAAAAGTTAGAGATGCTACCTCAGTAGAAGCATTTAAGTCTCATCTTAAAACTCATTTGTATACTCTAGCCTTTAAATAGACTCCCTTTTTAGACCAGTTGATCTGCCGTTTCTTTTCTTTTCTTTTCTACTCTGCTCCCAACCCGGGGTGGACCGCTAGCCTGTCCATCGGATGGGGACATCTCTACGCTGCTGACCCGTCTCCGCTCGGGATGGTTCCTGCTGGCCCCACCATGGACTGGACTTTCGCTGATGTGTTGGACTTTCACAATATTATGTCAGACCCACTCGACATCCATTGCTTTCGGTCTCCCCTAGAGGGGGGGGGGGGGGGGGGGGGGTTACCCACATATGCGGTCCTCTCCAAGGTTTCTCATAGTCATTCACATTGACGTCCCACTGGGGTGAGTTTTCCTTGCCCGTATGTGGGCTCTGTACCGAGGATGTCGTTGTGGCTTGTACAGCCCTTTGAGACACTTGTGATTTAGGGCTATATAAATAAACATTGATTGATTGATTGATACGGCTTTTAGTCCGGTGCGGCTAAAATATGTAAAAGTATTTATTTCTTCTCAAATTTGGTGGGTGTGGCTTAAATACCAGTGCACTCTTTAGTCCGGAAAATACTGTAATTTGATGTAAAGAAAATGAAAAATTGGAAGTCATTTTTCATTATTTGTTTTATCACCATCTTCCACGATGGAAGCGTAATGTTTCACACAGCAGCCACCAGAAGTGGCGCCTAACTGTCTTAATGCTGGATTTTTAATTCAGAGCGGCCATTTTGCCCAGAGGGCAATGAGTGCTTGGGGTCACGGGGGTCACATTACTTAGCCCATCGCACGAGGGCACCTTCATCAAGATGCTCCGATTTAGTAGCCCGCCATCAGCACAGGCCGTGGCGCTTCATTAGACGGCGGTAACCCTCGAGCCGAGCCCGGGGAGGAGGGGGTCAATCATTGATCGGATCGGTTCATTGCGATCATTTATCTTCCAGACGGCGTCCCCCGCCGCACGTCTCACACGCTTGCCTCGCTGATTGATCGCCACCTGATCGCTAAGCAAACTAAAGCGTAGTGATTTTCCATCAGTCACTCAATTAGTGAAGTGGAAGGGTCGCGCTCTTTTCCTTTCTGAGGCAAACGTTGGATGGTCGCCATGTTGGGAGGAGAAAGGGACGGCGATGACGACTGCTTGCGAGCTCCGCCGGCGGCCATGTTGCTCCTCAGCTGACACTTCATTGCAACTTTGTGACGCCTTAGTCGCTCTGACAGCGCTTCTCCCTGACGCTGCAAACATGTCCGACCTGGATTAGGCGCTCACATGCCTAACCCGCACGTGGACAACCTCAATATAAAGACCTCAATAGTGGCTGCTGGTTGCAGGAGCTCTGCTTAACTTGTTTGTTCTTGTTTTTGCCTTTTGGTTCGGGCCCTTTCGGGACTGCGCAACAAGGGGTTGGCTCTTCTGGGACGTCTGCGGTCCTTTTTTGTGAATCTGCCTCAGCCATGTTTTCACCGGCTCTCTGCCACACCGGAGTCCGCGTGGAGTTGCGTCGGGATGGACGGGCTTCACGGAGCCCTGGCTGACTGAGCGTCTATCGGACACTTCGGTCTCTCTATCGGACATTGGACGAGAGCTAGTGGCCGGCCCAGGACTGAGTTGGCTCTCTTGGTTGCTTTGTTGGGCCTGTTCCTGTCTCTGACAAGTGCGGCCCCCAACCCCATCAGACAATGGCGTGGAGCACTGCAAAGGCCACCGCGGTGTATGTGGGTGTTGAAATTGTGTTTTTTAGGGCTGCGAATCTTTGGGTGTCCCACGATTCGATTCAATATCGATTCTTGGGGTCACGATTCGATTCAACGCGATTCTCGATTCAAAAACGATATTTTTCCGATTCAAAACAATTCTCTACTCATTCAATACATAGGATTTCAGCAGGATCTACCCCAGTCTGCTGACATGCAAGCAGAGTAGTAGATTTTTGTAAAAAGCTTTTATAATTGTAAAGGACAATGTTTCATCAACTGATTGCAATAATGTAAATTTGTTTTAACTATTAAATGAACCAAAAATATGACTTATTTTATCTTTGTGAAAATATTGGACACAGTGTGTTGTCAAGCTTATGAGATGCGATGCAAGTGTAAGCCACTGTGACACTATTGTTCTTTTTAAAAACAATTTTTTTTTATAAATGTCTAATGATAATGTCAATGAGAGATTTTTAATCACCGATATGTTGAAATTGTTACTAATATTGATACTGTTGTTGATAATATTCATTTTTGTTTCACTACTTTTGGTTTGTTCTGTGTCGTGTTTGTGTCTCCTCTCAATTGCTCCGTTTATTGCTGTTCTGAGTGTTGCTGGGTCGGGTTTGGTTTTGGAATTGGATTGCATTGTTATGGTATGGCTGTGTATTATTTTGTTGAATTGATTAATAAAATAAATAAATAATACAAATAAAAAAATGTTTAAAAAATGAAAAAAATAAAAAATCGATTTTTGAAAAATGAGAATCGATACTGAATCGTACAACGTCAGAATCGTGATTTGAATTCAAATCGATTTTTTCCCACACCCCTTGTGTTTTTGTTTTGTGCTGTCGTTTTGTCAAAGCATGGTGCAATCGTACGTGCGTAACATGTATTATTCGTTGCTCACCATTTGTTTTCATGTGAGCAGCAAAGCAAGAAAATTGGTGTGTTTTATTATGTTATTATTATTATTCTATGCGTTTTGATGCCTTTTTGAGGCCCTTAACATGCACAAAAAAAATCCCCAGAATTTGCAGGCGCGTTATGCTCAACGGAAAAAAATGATATAAAAACGCTGGAGACGTCCATCAAGATGGGATGCATGTAAAAGTCTCGAGAACCCATATCTGAAAATAAAGAGGAAGTCGGCCATCTTTGTTTCCGGCGGACATTTTTTGGCCGAAAACAAAAGTCGTTTCCCCATTGCGGGAGAAATAAAGTCTATCCTATCCTAAACGAAGCCTTGAAATGTGTTTGTTTCGGGGTGTCACTCACGCCATGACGATGACGCTGAAGTCGAGCCAGTTCCACGGGTCCCTCAGGAAGGTGAAGGGTCCCACACAGAAGCCCCTCGCCAAGATCTTGATGAGCGACTCGAAGGTGTAGATACCTGTGAAGGTGTACCTGGCACAAAGGAGGCACATATAAAACTGGGGTTGGGACACCAGGAGGGGGATGTGCACTCACTCCAGGTACTTGGCCCAGTGGGTGGGTTCCGACATGGCCATGAAGCAGCAGTTGGTCAGGATGGTGCACATGATGAACAAGCTGAACAACGTGCGCTCGTTGAGGAACACAACTCCAGAGGTCAGAACACCAATCACATGTCACAGCAATTAAAATCTCCCAACACGCTAAACGACAGCAGCACGGGCGGGGGGCGGAGGCTCGTGGGCCCATCCATACGTGTCCAATCATAGTGCGCCGTGGCGCAGCAGGAAGGTAAGTATCACCTTTACCTGCCTTGCTCCGTGTTGCGTGCGGGAGTAGGGAGGTGGGCGGGGGCGAGCGCGAGCGCAGCTGTCAGTCACGGCTATAAATGCATCATAATTACAGTCATTGAGCGCACGGAACAAACTCCCCGTGTGAGACTTTGAGCGGCGGCCTAATTGTTGATGGAGTGGCGGCTGGAATGATGGCGGCGGCAAGATAATACGCTTAGCTATTGACAAACAACGTAAATGCCCCCCGCTACTCCCCCCGACACAGACCCGGGAGCTAATTACGGCGTAATGACAGGCCTGCCTTTAAGGACCGCAAGGGCCGCCATAGCTGTGATGTTGTTACGTCGCCCACGCCCTCCACAGGAGCCTTCTTTTCTTGCTTCCCTCGCCTCTCAACCGCTTTTATCCCGAAAAGCCGACTGTCAACCCTCCCTACCAGTGCAGTCGGCGTGGAGCTGTTTGATGACCGCTATTGTTCGGGGAGAGAAGTGAAACCACGCCGAGGGCGACGGCATCAAAGCCTCGTGGGACAATCGGATCAAAACGCGCGTCCTTCAGAGCGACGACTCATGGGACACGTGGTCAAAAGTGACACTCGAGCGAGGGACACAAAACACACGACGGCCTCACAACACAGCTTGTCACGGTGGCGCCACGGCGGTCGGCCCGGAATCCAGAACGCACTTGATCACACACAAACACTCATAAAAACTCTGAGCGTCCACTTCACCAGAACCCCCCCACTCCCGTATAAAACCCTCGTAAGAACACACCAGCGCCACATCAGCAGCGCCGCACCTCTACCGCCGACCTCTTCACCCGCTTATCCCCCTGACAACAACAGCGTGTCCGCCGGCTCGCCATCTCTCAACGGCAGCAGCCGTGGCGATGGCTAAGAATAGACGAGTGCGGGGTGAGGACAAGGCACGGGATGGGGTCGGGGCGATATTTGGGAACAAGGGGAGGGTCGGGTGGGTTTCGGGTGTGAATTCATGTCTGAGGCCGCCGTCCGCCATGTCAGACTTTTCTGGAATTCTGATGACTGACGGTGTTACAATGTTGTCTAGGGTCCAGCAGGAAGTCCAGACCACGGACATAGAGACATCCACCTGTCACAACCAACATGGCCGCACTCACCCCGCTTTGCACCATCACTTCATTACACAAGGCTTAGTTGCTGCGTCTTTCCTCACTTTGAGGCCAGTATTTTCTCGACATTGTGTGTGAAGAGTGGACAAACATGGCGCGCCTTGACATGATAAGCATTGACATGAGGGTTGAAGCAATCAAAAACCCCGTTTACACTGCACACCTGCAATGATCGGATGTTATTGCCCTCAAGTGACACAGATCGTAGGGCTGGACGAAAAAGTATATCTCGATATATTTTTACTTAAACTCGATATTCGATATATACCGTATTTTTCGGACTATAAGTCACAGTTTTTTCCATAGTTTGGCGGGGAGCGACTTATGTGTGAAATTATTAACACATTACCGTAAAATATCAAATAATATTATTTAGCTCATTCACGTAAGAGACTAGACGTATAAGATTTCATGGGATTTAGCGATTAGGAGTGACAGATTGTTTGGTAAACGTATAGCATGTTCTATATCAGGGGTCACCAACGCGGTGCCCGCGGGCACCAGGTAGCCCGTAAGAACCAGATGAGTAGCCCGCTGGCCTGTTCTAAAAATAGCTCAAATAGCAGCACTTACCAGTGAGCTGCCTCTATTTTTTAAATTTTATTTATTTACTAGCTAGCTGGTCTCGCTTTGCCCGACATTTTTAATTCTAAGAGAGACAAAACTCAAATAGAATTTGAAAATCCAAGAAAATATTTTAAAGACTTGGTCTTAACTTGTTTAAATAAATTCATAATTTTTTTTACTTTGCTTCTTATAACTTTCAGAAAGACAATTTTAGAGAAAAAATACAACCTTAAAAATGATTTTAGGATTTTTAAACACATATACCGTAATTTCCGGACTATAAGCCTCTACTTTTCCCCCTCGTTCTGGTCCCTGCGGCTTATACAAGGGTGCGGCTTATTTACGGCCTGTTCTTCTCCGACACCGACGAAGAGGATCTCGGTGGTTTTAGTACGCAGGAGGAAGACGATGACACAATGATTAAAGACTGACTTTTCATATACCGGTAGGCTGGTTATTTTGATAACGTACAGGCGAGCACTTTGTATTACTTTGCACCGTTGTATTATTTGTACTCTGCACAAATGCTGTTCGCCATGTCAAAGATGTGAAAGTTTGATTGAATGATTGAAAGATTTATTGTTAATAAATAGGAAGCTTTGCGTTCCCAAACAGTCATCTCTGTCCCGACAATCCCCTCCGTGGTAGCAGGAACCCCTATATACTACGGTAATTACACATCAAAACCCTGCGGCTTATAGTCGGGTGCGGCTTATATATGGAGAAATCTGTATTATCCCCTAAATTTAGCTGGTGCGGCTTATAGTCAGGTGCGGCTTATAGTCCGGAAATTACGGTACCTTTTTACCTTTTAAATTCATTCCTCTTCTTTCCTGACAATTTAAATCAATGTTCAAGTAAATTAATTTTTTTTATTTTAAAGAATAATAAATACATTTTAATTTAATTCTTCATTTTAGCTTCTATTTTTTCGACGAAGAATATTTATGAAATATTTCTTCAAACTTATTATGATTAAAATTCAAAAAAAATATTCTGGCAAATCTAGAAAATCTGTAGAATCAAATTTAAATCTTATTTCAAAGTCTTTTGAATTTCTTTTAAAATTTTTGTTCTGTAAAATCTAGAAGAAATAATGATTTGTCTTTGTTAGAAATATAGCTTGGTCTAATTTGTTATATATTCTAACAAAGTGTAGATTGGATTTTAACCTATTTAAAACATGTCATCAAAATTCTAAAATTAATCTTAATCAGGAAAAATTACTAATGATGTTCCATAAATTATTTTTTTTATTTTTTCAAAAAGATTCGAATTAACTAGTTTTTCTCTTCTTTTTTTTCGGTTGAATTTTGAATTTTAAAGAGTCGAAATTGAAGATAAACTATGTTTCAAAATTTAATTGTCATTTTTTTCGTGTTTTCTCCTCTTTTAAACTGTTCAATTAAGTGTAAATATCATTAATTATTAATAATAACATAGAGTTAAAGGTAAATTGAGCAAATTGGCTAATCCTGGCAATTTATTTAAGTGTGTATCAAACTGGTAGCCCTTCGCATTAATCAGTACCCAAGAAGTAGCTCTTGGTTTCAAAAAGGTTGGTGACCCCTGTTCTATATGTTATAGTTATTTGAATGACTCTTACCATAATATGTTACGTTAACATACCAGGCACGTTCTCAGTTGGTTATTTATGCCTCATATAACGTACACTTATTCAGCCTGTTGTTCACTATTCTTTATTTATTTTTAAATTGCCTTTCAAATGTCTATTCTTGGTGTTGGGTTTTATCAAATAAATTTCCCCCCAAAAATGCGACTTATATATGTTTTTTTTCCTTCTTTATTATGCATTTTCGGCCGGTGCGACTTATACTCCGGAGCGACTTATACTCCGAAAAATACGGTACTGTATCTCGATATATTTTCCGGTGAAAGTATACATATAAAGATATTCATTTTTGAGCGAAATTCTGTGAAATTGAAGTGAATGACAACTGTACTGTAAACAGTCAGTGACACTTTTATTAACCCAGTTAGTCAAGATGGGTATTACCAGCACAGAAAATAAACTGTTTAAGTAGCACAGAATTACATGACATAAATAAAATAGAAAAATATTCTTTCTACGTAAAATAAATAACATAGATGTGCAAATAATACAAAATGTATCAAAGTCAGATAAAAAATACATTTGCAGGCAGGCACTTTTTAATTCCCAGTCGACGATGTAATGGACTATCTCACACGTACAGTTCTGGTCAGCGCCAAGTAAGTGACTTGACTTCATTGTGCGGCTATGATCTTTCTCACTTTAGCATACATTTTTGGCAACATTTCTCGTGCGAAATATGCCCGGCTTGGCAACTCGAGAACAGTTTTGATTTGTGCTTACATGGTAAACAACTCAAATGAATGTTTTATCCAGACGCATACATTTGTCCAAATGTGGCCAAGTAGACGCATTGTGGGTTTCCTGGATGAAATCTAAACAAGAGAATACCCCTGCCATCTCCCACTAGGTTTTTTTATACGGTATATAAATCGCTCGCTTGAATATTCTCTTGTCGTCATTTGGGATGTCTGTTGTGATTTTCCTTCCTGGTTCAATGACCCGCCCTATCTTGCCTCTGATTGGCCTGTCCGTACCACTTTGCCTTAATCTCAACCAATCGTGATTCCTCATTGTAAACAACCAACCAATCATGGATGTTCTTGCACGTCTTGGAAGGAGGAAAGGGAGGGGTTTAGTAGCCCATGGAGTGGGAGGCGGGGGAGAACAAGGAACGCAACAAATACCGTATTTCCTTGAATAGCCGCAGGGGCGCTAATTAATTTAAAACCCTCCTGTCACTCTCCGGCGCTTACCAGAAGCCTGCGGGATGGCCAAGCATGCGCTAATTATTTTAAAACCTCTTCTCACTCCGGCGCTTACCTTATCATGAAAAGCACATTTTATAAAAAAAAACATTATTATTGTCTTACCTTTAGGTATAAATGAGTCCATGCCAGCTCCTTTTGAAGAAAAGCATCGCTATAGAAGCTTCCTTATCTTTCTTCGGTTTTAAAAGTCTCTCTGTCTCGATGGAGATCTTCCTTTTAAGTATTACCTCCTGCTTCGATTGAAAGTCCAGTTTAGAAAACGGTTTTATTTTAGATATGTAATCCTCCATGTTAAAAGTCCAAGCAAACAATGGCTGCGCACTCTTGCTGCCGGTTGTCTTCTTCTGCAGCACTCTTCTGCAGTACCAGCAGTCGCAAGAAGGATCACTAGCGCCCTCTACCACCAGGAGGCGGGAGTCATTTAATGAATCATATTTGACCCGGCGGAAGTGCCAAGCATGCGCTAATTATTTTGCGAAACGAGTTTGACCCGGCTGTAATTCGAGGCATGCGAATACCATATTCCCGGCGCCAATTCAAGGAAATAAAGTAAGCAGTGTTTGGTCATTTTAACGTGAAATAAATTATATCGATATTAGGATATTTTGTTAATTCGTTAAAAAATAATGTTATATCTTACAAACCCGATATATCACCCAGCCCTAACAGATCTGACTTTTTGGGGGGCCAGTCTAAAGGCTTCAAATCTGATCTTTTGGCATCAGATTCAGGCCACATCAGGAGGTAGTCCGAATCCGATTGGAGTCTGATCTTTTCAAATGCGAGTCAGTCTAAACCGGGGATGGCAAAAACCTTTTGGCTCAGGGGCCACATTGGCTTTTGAAATTTGACAGACGGGCCGGGCGAGCACATGATGCATTTGAAAGCATATCATATCTGTTGGAACTAAGAGTAGGCTGGCTCTTCTGTTTTAATATCTGTCCTTTGTGATCTTCGACGGTTTTCTCTTGTTTTCATGTGAGCAGCAAAGCAAGCACCGCAGGGGCCTTATAGAAATTGCTGTGTTTTATTATGTTATTATTATTATTCTATGTGTTTTGACACCTTTTTGAGGCCCTTAACATGCACAAAAAATCCCCAAAATTTCATGTTCAACGAAAAAATATATATAAAATCGCTGGAGACGTCTATCAAGATGGGATGCACGGAAAACTCCCAAGAACCCATATCTGAAAATAAACAGGAAGTCGGCCATCTTTGTTTCCGTCGGCCGAAAACAGGGGTCGTACTTTTAACGAACTCCTCCTAGTTGTAACTTATTTTTTGTGGACTTTCTGTATCTGCACTGCAGCCACATAATGTCCCCATTGTGGGAGAAATACAGTCTATCCTATCTTAAAACAAGAGTAAGCTTGTCAAACATGGGCTATTTTAATCATAATGCATCTATTTTCAACAATATCATATCAGAACATCAAATAAACATACAAATGATATTAAAGGGTTAACACTTACATTCTCTTTTAGTGTGAGCAGTGTTGTCGATCACCCTTTTTTGCCAGTACGTCGAAATTTAGTATCAGTTTTGTTTTGGCAATTCTCAAAATAGATCTTTGCTCAATTCTGTTTTAATATTTGGTGCGACCAATGGATGTGGCTCTCGGGCTGTAGTTTAAACGGAAATGGGACTTTTTCGTCATCTTTGGGCGTGCTACGTTATTCGTGCGCGCGGGGAAAAGAAGCAGCCCGCCAGAGGAAGTGGATACGTCATCACGACATCCGGTTTCGGTGAGAAAGGTCTTTTTTTGACGGACAAATTTTTGGTGCATCACTTGTCAGTAGTGCGCAAATAATAGGCAAAATGTAATATGTGAATATACAGTACAGGCCAAAAGTTTGGACATACCTTCACCAATGCCTTTTTTTTGTTTTCATGACTATTTACATTGTAGATTGTCACTGAAGGCATCAAAACTATGAATGTGGAGTTATGTACTTAACAAAAAAAGGTGAAATAACTGAGAACATGTTTTATATTCTAGTTTTCTTCAAAATAGCCACCCTTTGCTCTGATTACTGCTTTGCACACTCTTGGCATTCTCTCGATGAGCTAACTCCTTCAAGACTGTTGGAAAACCATTTCAGGTGACCACCTCTTGAAGCTCACCTAGAGAATGCCAAGAGTGTGCAAAGCAGTAATCAGACCAAAGGGTGGCTATTTTGAAGAAAACTAGAATATAAAACATGTTTTCAGTTATTTCACCTTTTTTTGTTAAGTGCATAACTCCACATGTGTTCATTCTTAGTTTTGATGCCTTCAGTGACAATCTACAATGTTAAATAGTCATGAAAATAAAAAAAAGGCATTGAATGAGAAGGTGTGTCCAAACATTTGGCCTGTACTGTATATATATCAGTGGTTCTTAACCTGGGTTCGATCGAACCCTAGGGGTTCGGTGAGTTGGCTTCAGGGGTTCGGCGGAGCCTTCGCCGCCGAAGTCAAGACACACCCGACTCATCGTGTAAATAAAAACTTCTCCCTATCGGCGTATTATGGATACCCCCAAACAATGTTCCCTTTAATTTTCCATATGCGTGAGCATGACATGCACATGCACTGTGGCCTCACCAGCATCACATCTGTCCCAAACCTGACTAAATAACAAGTTAAATGTTTTATTATTATAATCAAATGATAGCAATCATTTCCATGAGATTATTTTCTAATATAAGTGTTTGGCCCACTTACAATGACAATGACAATAACAAAAAATAGTGTTTTTCATGAGCTGTGTACTAGTGTTGTATGTCTGGGTGGAAAACGAAGAAAAGGAACAGACTTTGCTGTGAAAATGACATGAGAGTGGCACTTGCCAAGGTGAAGCCACGCATGTCTGAACTGGTCTCTCAAAGGCAACAGCAGAAGTCACACTGATCTGCAGGTGTGTCATTTGTTGTGAGTTTATGCACTGTGTTGGTTTTGATCTTTGAACAAGGTGATGTTCATGCACGGTTCATTTTGTGCACCAGTAAAAAACATATAACTTTGTCTTGAATTTGAAAAGAAACAAACATTTTATTTTTCACTAAAGAAGGGTTCGGTGCATGCGCATATGAAACTGGTGGGGTTCGGTACCTTCAACAAGATTAAGAACCACTGATATATATGTATATACATATGTATATGTAGGTGTATATATATATATATATGTGTATATACTGTATATGTATATGTGTGTATATATGTCCAAACTTTTGGCCTGTACTGTATATTTTGAGTCCAAAGAAATAGCGATTGTTGAATGATCGGAAATGACGCTGTCTTGTATATGTTCAGATGTTACGTTCAATGCGTAAGTTGTTCACGTACACTACCGTTCAAAAGTTTGGGGTCACCCAAACGATTTTGTGGAATAGCCTTCATTTCTAAGAACAAGGATAGACTGTCGAGTTTCAGATGAAAGTTCTCTTTTTCTGGCCATTTTGAGCGTTTAATTGACCCCACAAATGTGATGCTCCAGAAACTCAATCTGCTCAAAGGAAGGTCAGTTTTGTAGCTTCTGTAACGAGCTAAACTGTTTTCAGATGTGTGAACAGGATTGCACAAGGGTTTTCTAATCATCACTTAGCCTTCTGAGCCAATGAGCAAACACATTGTACCATTAGAACACTAGAGTGATAGTTGCTGGAAATGGGCCTCTATACACCTACATAGATATTGCACCAAAAACCAGACATTTGCAGCTAGAATAGTCATTTACCACATTAGCAATGTATAGAGTGTATTTCTTTAAAGTTAAGACTAGTTTAAAGTTATCTTCATTGAAAAGTACAGTGCTTTTCCTTCAAAAATAAGGACATTTCAATGTGACCCCAAACTTTTGAACGGTAGTGTAAGTAAGTTGAAAAATAAAGCAAACGTAGATCCACGCTGATGTCTATACCTCCTCTACTTCACAGCCATAAAACTATTAGAACCCTCCCAAATATGTTACACTATATATTTACATTCACACATTATACTAATTTTGTTTTGTTTTCACGTAAAAAAAACACTAATTTATAATGTGTGGCGACTTTTATTTTGCAAAGTAGTAGTAGTAGCAACTTCCTTGTTTTTTGCTTTTTTACAGAATCCAGTCTACTTCCTATGTTTTCAATTTATCGAACTGCACATGCAAATGACGTCGAGGCCACATTGGGACCAGTGCCCTTTTCCAATGCAGTCTGATAAAGATCACATTTTACTTGCAGTGTAAACAGTCAGCTGGAAAAAACATCCGATTTCGAAAAAAATCCCATTTGAGCCACTTTGGCCCGTAGCGTAAACAAAGTCAACGTGTGACAAGCCAACCTGATCACTGAGCACCTTTGAGGCAGGATATGAGTGGACCAGGATCCTGACGGCCACGGCGCGTATAGGATGGAAGGGGCTGAAGAAGTACAGAGCGGATGTGGCGTTGAAGCGAAAGATGGCCTTGCCTTTGTTCAGCACTATGAAGGTCTGCCAGCAAAGACAACAAAACATTAACTTACACAGAACAACCACATGGTAAAGTAGTTTAATTGCTTAGATCTGAGGTGCCTAAACTTTTTGCCTTTAACCCTGTAAGACCCAAATATAGAAAAACCTAAAAAAAATAATATTTGACCTTTCAGATGTTGTTGTAGGAGGCATTTGACGCAGAAATTGAATAGTTAAAAAAAATACGTTTATGTATGTTTTTAGAGAAATGTTGTAATATTGCAACATTGGGCTTTGATGGGAGCAAAATTTCTGTATTTGTACTCACGTTGTCTGAACAACTAAGCGTTCATTTGCAGGGTTGATTGCTTACTTAGCCCCATAACGGTATATACCATTAATAATAATCACACATTAGTTATATTTTTATGAAGTCATTTATTACAAATATAAAAAATATGAAACAAGATAAAACTCTTAAAAAACGCTTTTTCCCCCTCTTTTATAATTGCAACAATTATATAACAAGCTCTAAATGAAATTTGATGCATCTGTTCCACAATAACTACATATGTACATGCTCTAGACATTGTAATAACAACCCAAAAAAATTATAAAAGACGTTTCAATTACTTGAATCTGATGAATCCAGTCCAATGAAACAAATAGATTTTGTTCGAAGGAAACCTTGAGAGGTTGTGTGAGTTCATGGCCAGAAGGCGTGACTTATAAACAAATGTACAATCCAATAGCCTTGTGAGACTGAACAATAGGACCCAATGACTATGTAAATGTGGTAAAAAAATAAAAAAATATATAACAGATTGTTTTTTAGGATGATTAAAGGTAACGTTGTAATTTTACAACAAGGGGTGTTACAGGGTTAAGGGCCTTAGTGAAAATATGCCAAACAGAGATTTTTACCATGCAACAGCACCACGAAGGAGGAATTTAGCCCCATACCGCCTTATGTAAATATAAGGCATACAGAGGTTCAATAGATGGCAACTAGTTAGCTTGTAAAATAAAAAAATCTATAGAGTTTACGGTAAAAAAAATGGCATCTCAGTCACCAGTTTACCATAAAATTTACTGTGTTTTTTTAACACCAAATTATTGTATATTGAAATACCGTACCACTGTTTATATGTTTAAAGGCCTAGTGAAATGATTTTTTTAAATTTAAACGGGGATAGCAGATCCATTCTATGTGTCATACTTGATCATTTCGCGATATTGCCATATTTTTGCTGAAAGGATTTAGTACAGAACAACGACGATAAAGTTCGCAACTTTTGGTCTCTGATAAAAAAAAAAGCCTTGCCCCTACCGGAAGTAGCGTGACGTAGTCAGTTGTTCGCTTCCTCATATTTTCCTATTGTTTTCAACGCAGCTAGAGCGATTCGGACCGAGAAAGCGACGATTACCCCATTAATTTGAGCGAGGATGAAAGATTCGTGGATGAGGAACGTTAGAGTGACGGACTAGAATGCAGTGCAAAACATATCTTTTTTCGCTCTGACCGTAACTTAGGTACAAGCTGGCTCATTGGATTCCACACTCTCTCCTTTTTCTATTGTGGATCACGGATTTGTATTTTAAACCACCTCGGATACTATATCCTCTTGAAAATGAGAGTCGAGAACGCAAAATGGACATTCACAGTGACTTTTATCTCCACGACAATACATCGACGAAGCTCTTTAGCTACTGAGCTAACGTGATAGCATCTGGCTCAAATGCAGATAGAAACAAAATAAATAAATCCCTGACTGGAAGGATAGACAGAGGATCAACAATACTATTAAACCATGTACATGTAACTACACGGTTAATAATTCTCAGCCTGGCAAAGCTTAACAATGCTGTTGCTAATGACGCTGAAGCTAACTTAGCAACTTAGCAACCGGACCTCACAGAGCTATGATAAAACATTAGCGCTCCACCTACGCCAGCCAGCCCTCATCTGCTCATCAACACCCGTGCTCACCTGCGTTCCAGAGATCGACGGCGCGACGAAGGACTTCACCCGATCACAGATGCGGTTGGCGGCTAGCGTTGGCTAGTGCGTCTGCTATCCAAGTAAGTCCTCCTTGTTGTGTTGCTACAGCCAGCCGCTAATACACCGATCCCACCTACAACTTTCTTCTTTGCAGTCTTCATTTTTCATTAAACAAATTGCAAAAGATTCACCAACACAGATGTCCAGAATACTGTGGAATTTTGAGATGAAAACAGAGCTTTTTGTATTGGCTTCAATGGGCTACCGATACTCCTGTTTCACTGGCTACGTCACGCGCAAACGTCATCATCCAAAGGCGTTTTCAACCGGAAGTTTAGCAGGAAATTTTAAATTGCACTTTATAAGTTAACCCGGCCGTATTGGCATGTGTTGCAATGTTAAGATTTCATCATTGATATATAAACTATCAGACTGCGTGGTCTGTAGTAGTGGCTTTCAGTAGGCCTTTAAATTCTGGTGACTGAATGACTTTTTTTTTTTTTTTTTACAGTGCATCACTGTAAATTGAAACACGGCACCACTTATTTTTACGGTCAAATTTAAGTATTTCAATGGTTGGAATCTGCGCTTTTGCATGATATACTAGTTCCTATGGTAATCTAATTAGTTACTATGGTAATCTAAGTCACAGCAGCTCAGACGAGGCACCAAGCAGTGTGGGTGGGGAGCGTTTCCACACAGTGTCAGCCTGAAATGCGGGTGTCAGGGACAGATATGGAAGGATATTTTTACAACAAAGTTCTAAAGCTTAGTGATATATCAGATATATCAGATTGTAGGTGTTTTTTTTTACCCTTTGTGTTCATTTTCGCTGTGTTTGTTGCATTTTTGTTTCGCTTGATTGTAAAATATGTCAATCGAGAGGGGGTGTGACGTTCATATGTTGTCAATATTCAGTCTTTTATCGTTCATAGTTAATATTGTAAATCCCACATTCTTTATTTTCATGTACATTTTGGGTGTCTCACTCAGTAAAAAAATAAAAAATTCCATTTCGTTTTTAAGGCGGTCTGTCATAACGTTTTTAGTATTCAGACATTATTGTGAGGTTTTGTATTAGTGTTTGGGGGCCGCCCCAGACACATTTTTTTCTCTAAATTTGGCCCCCCGAAGCAAAATAATTGCCCAGGCCTGATCTATTGCATAGTCTTATAATGTAAAGAAGATTGTGTCCAACATGGGCAGAACTGTATCTCTCATTAGAAAATGTGCTTCTTTTATGAAGTTGTTAATAATTGGTGTTGTCTCATCTCAATTATTGCTCCGTTGTTTGGTCCTTGTTCCTAAGGAAGACATTCAAAAGATTATGTAAATTAAAGCTGCATGAGTGGCAAAGAGTATTGAGGGTATGCATTAAGTTCACTCATGGTTACAGTATAAAAAATAACCCTCTTTGTATATATTTTATTCTATTCATACTACACTCATGCCAAAATGATGTCACTTTAAAATGTTATATGTTTGTATGATACACAGCCACTCCATTAGACAAGACTGATGGAGACATAATAGTGCCAGGAATAACATGTGCAATGCAAACATCTGTGTTATACAGGGCTGCTTCCCAGTCAAATAGGTAAGGTGTTTTTTAAAAACAAGCTTAAAAGTCTGTGTTTTATATATGAATTGTTTTGATGGATGTATTGGAGTACTGTTTTTTAATGTATAGCATTTTATATGCATATCCTTTGTTCTTCAGTGTGTTTTTTCTGTATTGTTCAGTTTTTCTTTTGACGTTTTTATTGTCTCGTGTGCTGGAACCCAGAAAGACTACTAATGTGTAGCAACTAAAGGGGATTCATTAAAAAACATTATGAATAAATTAACAAACCCAGTGTTCTGACTCCATACTGTCTCATTCAATATCCTCCTGAGAACCAGTATGCTCTGTAGTGGACATTTGTGTAATTTGTCAGAGTGACACATTTTTTAGAAAAAAATAGTCCTGCTATGTGAGAAATTTAACGTCCACTGGAGAGGACGCTTGCTCTCAGGAAATTATTGAAAATATTACAGCGTGTTTTGATGAGACTATCCCAGGATATGACGGTCAGGTAAACATGTGTTAAGGAGCTGGCTCATTTCCAAGAGCGTATTTTTTAACTTTAACATACAAGAAGAGTGGAAAAAAGTAGTTTCCTAATATTATATATATCTGATTTATGACACCAAAAGGCTTCCAAAGTTTATGAATAAATAGATATGATCAAAACAGTATCAAACTCCGGGAGATTCCTGAGCTATTTTGAGAATTAATGACGTAGCGTTAGGAACCACAGATCCCTTCCCCATCAACAACAATGCTAATCAAGCAGACTTTGTGAGAGCCAACAACGATTACTTTGGGAAAAATGCTGACCCAGGACCTTATATCTTTGAGCCCGAAACAGAAAAAGGATGAATAACAAGTTTTAGAAGCCGAGTACTAAACGTATGTAGCTTTATTGTAAAACTATAGCATTAGCAGCTAAACATACAAACAAACCATACTAAAACAAATGAAAACAAACACTTACTGTACTATTTCCACTCTCGCTGGGATGCCGACCGAGGGCACCCTCACATAATTCAGTTTGGATAAAGATTCAATCGCAGTCCTCAGGAAGATTTTAAAAAAGTTGCCGCAACCAGCGTCTTTTTGTTTATTTTTTGCTATCTCGGGGGGATGTGTCTGTCGGTCCATGGCCACATTTGTCTGCTACCAGGTGAGAGACGCATGAATTATAATCTAGAATTTACTTTTAGCAAGTTTGAGACAATGAATGAATTGATTACGTGGACCCCGACTTAAACAAGTTGAAAAACTTATATGGGTGTTACCATTTAGTGGTCAATTGTACGGAATATGTACTGTACTGTGCACTCTACTAATAAAAGTTTCAATCAATCAATCAATGCAAAAGCAGCCGCCGGCTGTGTGTGTCAACAATAGCAGCGCAAGCTAGCATTATCTCACGGCTATCAAGGCGCTGCTAAAATAGTCCGTCTGCGTTGGCGCTTATAATAACAATATCACTCATATTTGGTTCATTTTCAGGTCACGACATGTAAATGGAGTATTGCTGGAGCTTTCTGGAGGTTTTGTGACATGTAAAATGGGCTCGATAGACGACCATCAATCTGTTGAATCAATTGTTAGCTATTTATTTACAATTTCGAATGCAAAAAAAAAAAGCCAAGCGTATGTGTTCTTGTCTTACATAAGGAGTGTGAATGATAAACAGCGCATATCTTTACAATTTTTGCATATTTCCAGAAGTGTTACTGAACGGACGTACAATCTATGGAAATTGCAGAAGATAAAAAGTTAAAGTTAAAGTACCAATGATTGTCACACACACACTAGGTGTGGCGAAATTATTCTCTGCATTTGACCCATCACCCTTGATCAACCCCTGGGAGGTGAGGGGAGCAGTGAGCAGCAGCGGTGGCCGCGCCCGGGAATCATTTTTGGTGATTTAACCCCCAATTCCAACCCCTGATGCTGAGTGCCAAGCAGGGAGGTAATGGGTCCCATTTTTATAGTCTTTGGTATGACTCGGCCGGGGTTGGAACTCACAACCTACCGATCTCAGGGCGGACACTCTAACCACTAGGCCACTGAGTAGATATTCGGAGCATATAATATTCAAAATGGTTGACTGAATTTGCAGCATTTTGTGATGTTTAGACAGTATTTTCACATACTTTGCGGATTGTAAACACAATTGGATATGGTTTAATGCAGTGGTCCCCAACCTTTTTGTAGCTGCGGACCGGTCAATGCTTGAAAATTTGTCCCACGGACCGGTGGGGGGTGTATTTAAAAAAAAAAAAAAAAAAAAAGTTTTTTTTTTTTTACATAAATAAATACAATTATGTGTGCTTACGGACTGTATCCCTGCAGACTGTATTGATCTATAATGTATATATTGTGTTTTTTATGTTGATTTCATGAAAAAAATAAAAAAATAAAAAAATCTTGTGCGGCCCGGTACCAATCGGTCCACGGACCGGTACCGGGCCGCGGCCCGGTACCAATCGGTCCACGGACCGGTACCGGGCCGCGGCCCGGTGGTTGGGGACCACTGGTTTAATGGATACAATGAAACACAATCAAGCATATAAAGTCAACTTGTTTTCCACTGTACTGCTACATTAAAAGGTTATAAGGCTCCATCCACACTGCATGGTATAATGTCTCATTTGGACTTTTTCCTAAAATTCTGTCTTTTTATGTAGTTGTTCACATTACAAACAAATATTTCTAATGTGAACAGAATGGTTGCAGCATGCACTGGTGTGTGTTTACAGAAGTAAATATGGCTCCCATTCTATGAGGTCTCACTCCTGATGCATGTGTGGCAATTTCAAGGATTTCATGCAATCGGGGTCAACCTTTTCTTTACCAAAATATTTGCCTTAGGACAGAGGTCCGTGACCCAAAGGGGGTCCGCAAATGTACTGCAGGAGGGTTTGTTAATATTTTGGTTGATTAGACTTTTTTTATATACCGTATTTTTCAGACTATAAATCGCAGTTTTTTTCATAGTTTGGCCGGGGGTGCGACTTATACTCAGGAGCGACTTACTTTATGTGTGAAATTATTAACACATTACCGTAAAATATCAAATAATATTATTTATCTCATTCACGTAAGAGACTAGACGTATAAGATTTCATGGGATTTAGCGATTAGGAGTGACAGATTGTTTGGTAAACGTATAGCATGTTCTATATGTTATAGTTATTTGAATGACTCTTACCATAATATGTTACGTTAACATACCAGGCACGTTCTCAGTTGGTTATTTATGCCTCATATAACGTACACTTATTCAGCCTGTTGTTCACTATTCTTTATTTATTTTAAATTGTCTTTCAAATGTCTATTCTTGGTGTTGGGTTTTATCAAATAAATTACCCCCAAAAAATGTGACTTATACTCCAGTGTGATTTCTATATGTTTTTTCCCTTCTTTATTATGCTTAAATATTATACTCCGGAGCATGGGTTTAATGTTTTTTTTTTTAAAAACACATTTTATTTTTCACTAAAGAAGGGTTCGGTGAATGCGCATATGAAACTGGTGGGGTTCGGTACCTCCAACAAGGTTAAGAACCACTGCTTTAGGACCAGTTTAATTAAAACCCAATCACAATTTTAGTTTAGGGTCCCTGCTCCTTGATGGATCAGTTTGGGGGTCCCATAGGAGATTGAGAAGAAAGAGAATTTGGGCTTGTGCGCTTTGAAGGGCTTTTTCTTTGACGTGTATTCTGAGGAGCGTGTGGGCGAGTAGTCGGAGCCAGGAGTGGAAGGACATTGGAGTGAGTTCTAAAACATGTCCTGTTTTCTGCTCATTTGTCCACTTTTTCTTTGTGCAACCGCCTATTTTGACGAGGAATAGTGACCATTGTCGCTTTTTGATGAAGTAAGGGTGGGATGAATATGACCCAATCGTCCAGACTGCAGTTGCATGGAATGTATATGTTGGATTTATATCCACATGCAAACTAGGCCTGGATTCAATTTGAAAAAAATCTGAATTGTTCTGTTCACATTGATATTTTTTTTTTGATACATATCACATATTAACAAAAAAATCGGAATTGACCTGCAGTGTGAGCATAGCCTTAAAAGCTATTTCGCCTTTAATTGGGTGTCAACTATCCTTTTCAGTTTCTTCTAGTCGAAGAAGATTTCAATATAGATGGAATATTTGACATTGTCACATATTACAATTTGACTCTTGTTACTACCGTATTTTCCGGACTATAAGGCGCACTTAAAAATCTTTTTTTCCCCTCAAAACTCGACAGTGCGCCTTATGTAAGGAATAATTCTGGTTTTGCCTACCGACCTCAAAGCTATTTTATTTGGTACATGGTGAAATGATAAGTGTGATCAGTAAAAGGCAGTCACACATAAGAGATACGTGTAGACTGCAATATGATGGCAGTCACACATAAGAGATATGTGTAGACTGCAATATGACTCAAGTAAATAACACCAACATTTTATATGTTTCATTGAAAATACAAAACATTACACACGGTGCTCAAAAATGTATCAAAAATGTTTTAGTACGACTTTGGTAAGCTATGAAGCCGCACCGCTTGATGGATTGTACTGTGCTTCAACATATGAGTAGTATTAGAGATGTCCGATAATATGCGTTAAAATGTAATATCGGAAATTATCGGTATCGTTTTTTAAATTATCAGTATCGTTTTTTATTTTTATTTGTTATTATTAAATCCACATAAAAAACACAAGATACACTTACAATTAGTGCACCAACCCAAAAAACCTCCCTCCCCCATTCACACTCATTCACACAAAAGGGTTGTTTCTTTCTGTTATTAATATTCTGGTTCCTATATCATATATCAATATAAATCAATACAGTCTGCAAGGGATACAGTCCGTAAGCACACATGATTGTGCGTGCTGCTGGTCCACTAATAATACTAACCTTTAACAGTTAATTTTACAAATTTTCATTAATTACTAGTTTCTATGTAACTGTTTTTATATTGTTTTACTTTCTTTTTTATTCAAGAAAATGTTTTTAATTTATTTATCTTATTTTATTTGATTCATTTTTTTAAAAAGTACCTTATCTTCACCATACCTGGTTGTCCAAATTAGGCATAATAATGTGTTAATTCCACGACTGTATATATCGGTTGATATCGGTATCGGTTGATATCGGTATCGGTAATTAAAGAGTTGGACAATATCGGCATATCGGATATCGGCAAAAAGCCATTATCGGACATCCCTAAGTAGTATTATGGTGTGTGTATAAGGCAAGACATATTATCTGACGTTTTGTTTCGCAATATTATGAAAAAGCAACTTTTCTTACCTTTTGGTACTTGCTGATCTGTATTTGGGATCTGCATAAGTCCTGAAAAATTGTGCGCCTCCGACTTTTGTAGTCGATAAGCTTCTTCTTTTTCTCTATCTTCTTGTTATGGGACATTCATCCTCCGCTGTTGCCATTTCTAATATAAAGTAGTGTAAAGTTCTTACTTATATCTGCCATTAAGCGCTAAAACATACTGGTATAGTGAGTTTACATTATTCACCCAAGGAACTTTAGGTATTAAAGAGTTCCGGTCGTACGGTTTTTCACGGGACACATTTCCGGCGGATGAGGAGATGCTGCTCCGTTATTGATTGAAGTAAAGTCTGAATGTCATTAAAACAGTTAGCTCCATCTTTTGACACTTCTTCCACTCCCATCCTTGCACGCTACACCGCTACAACAAAGATGATGGGGAGAAGACGCTGCCGAAGGTGAGCCACATAAATAAGACTGCCCACAAAACTGCGCATCCTTAAGCGACTGTCAGAAAGCGGTTTGGAGATGATCTGTAAAACATCATCCATGCAACATTTTGACCAAAGAACCACCACTACATGTTATGTAGACCACAAGGAAGTCTTTTACTTTTAGAAAAAAAAAATCCTAATATGACCCCTTTAATGTGCCCTATAATGCGCCTTATATATGAAAAAAGATCGAAAATAGACCATTCATCGGCAGTGCGTCTTATAATCCAGTGCACCCTATGGTCCGGAAAATATGGTATATTTTTTCAGTAAATTCATTTAAATGAAGAAAAAAAATGGCCAAAAAGGCCTTTTATGCAAGGCACTAAGAGGATTTGTGTTTATGCAGTACATCAAACATCAAAGTGGTCTGTTTGCCCACGTATCATTGCACATAATCCAATGCCCAAACAAAGAATCCCACGTGGTACTTTCTGTTTTTTTTTGTTTTTTTTGAGTACAACAGCAAAATAAGTACGTTGGGAGTGTTCGCTCTTTGATAAAGTAGCAAAGTACGAAGGTAGTGTCCGCGTGGGTTTGCCCTCCTCCCACTCTGCTCATCGCCGTCTTCGCCTAGAGTCTTCAGTAAATGTTCATGTGATGTTAAATGTTTGTTTATACATTTATTCATGATTTACTTATACTTCACATTGTTTTCTGCAGGTAAATCTATAATTATTATCCAGAAAATGTGTGTTGTTGTCATATCTGTGGGTGTCTGGAATGAATTAATTGGATTTACATTATTTCTTATGGGAATAATTGCTTTTTCGTACCATTCAGTCTTGGTCTGACCTTTTAAAAGGGATTAGAACGGAATCGTTTTTTATTGTCAGCACACTCATGTGCTATTGAAGATTAAGATTGAAGCAGCTCCTTTACCAGTGCAAACATGCTTATAGACCAGTGTTCAACCATGGCGGTCCATTCTTGGGCCGCTAAAGAAAAATATTTCTTTCTCAGCTGTGGTCCGTATGGGCCGCATCGGCACAACACTTTTCCACCACTTGCGGCAGTAGTGACAAATTCAAACCAACAGGCTGGAGTTTGAACTCTGGAGCTAAAGTCATGGAGAAGTCTCTTAAGCGCAAAAAATTATGACTAAAATTGTGAAACTGTATTTTTATTTGGACTTTAATTTTATTGACAGTTTAGTTAGGAACCATATTCATTATTAATTTAGTTTATTTCAGTACAACAATTGTATGTAAATGTATTTGTGTCTGTTATTTATGAGTCCCTTCTTATACAGTATATTCGGTTTGTACTAGAGATGTCCGATAATATCGGCCTGCCGATATTATTGGTCGATAAATGCTTTAAAATGTAATATCGGAAATTATCGGTATCGTTTTTTTAATTATCAGTATCGGTTTTATATTTTTGTTTTTTATTAAATCAACATAAAAAACACAATATACACTTACAATTGGTGCACCAACCCAAAAAACCTCCCTCCCCCATTCACACTCATTCACACAAAAGGGTTGTTTCTTTCTGTTATTAATATTCTGGTTCCTACATTATATATCAATATATATCAATACAGTCTGCAAGGGATACAGTCCGTAAGCACACATGATAGTGCATGCTGCTGGTCCACTAATAGTACTAACCTTTAACAGTTAATTTTAGTAATTTTCATTAATTACTAGTTTCTATGTAACTGTTTTTATATTGTTTTACTTTATTTTTTATTAAAGAAAATGTTTTTAATTTATTAATTTTTTAAAAAAGGACCTTATCTTCACCATACCTGGTTGTCCAAATTAGGCATAATAATGTGTTAATTCCACGACTGTATATATCGGTATCGGTTGATATCGGTATCGGTAATTAAGAGTTGGACAATATCGGAATATCGGATATCAGCAAAAAAGCCATTATCGGACATCCCTGGTTTGTACTTATTTTTCTAATCAGCCTGACCAAAGCCTAAGGTTTATGTGTTAAATAAATAAAACATCTTTGTGATTAACACATGCTTTCATATCATTTGACAAGGTTGTAAACTAAATAGGTTAGATATAAGTATTGAAAAACTCTCAAAATCAATAGCAGGATTCCTAATATTTGAGTGGGCCCTTTGTACTGGAAAAGTTGGGCCCCAAGAAACCTTGTTATCGGCTATTTCCAGCGAGTTAAAATATAAAATAAAAAAAATTGTGCAAGAAAGACAAAAGTTGAAACAAATAAAGGTTTTATGTACACAGTGGGTCTTATTGCACATAGAGGATTATTATTGGAAACAGAGGTATCAGAAAAGTGTTTTGTGTTCCACTTGGTCTGTGGTACATCCTTCATCCCCAAGAAGAAATAGGTCTGGGTTCTTATGCTTTAAACGCAGGTGAGACAACTCAGGTAAATAAGAATTTTAACGAGACCAGCGGAGGTGTTGAATGTGTTATCTTTTTGGTTTTGTTTGTGCTTCCTGATGCCAAACTGGCACAAAAAACTATTTGAGACAGGAAGGACCAGGACGAGGAAAGTCCCTCAAGAGGAAGCGAGGCTGGCGGGGGAAGTAGACTCATCGCTCGCCAGCCTCGCATCATCGCTTCCACTTATCTTTTTGTCCCGAAAAAAAAAATCAGTAAAGTTGGTGCTTCAATGAAAGAAAAATGAACTGCAACACAAACAAAAAGAGAAAGCGACTCCCGTTACATAGCGCCCCCTGGTGCCCAGGAGGACGCCTCACACCTACCCGTTTATCTCTGAAGTAGTACTGGTCGATGTCCTCCAGGGGGACGCCCACCAGGTGAGAAGGGATGTCGGCATAGATGCGCGGCAGCTGTTTTCCCGCCTCCAGGTCAGCCCGGGGCCGAGGGACCTCCACGTCACCAAGGTCCTAACACACACACACACACACACACACACACACACACACACACACACACACACACACACACACACACACACACACGCACACACCTTTATTATTCACCTGTCTGATTTATTTTTTAAAGTCATCTTTACTTTAATCCTCCAGTCTACCTCCTGGTAGTGTTTGTTGCGTCGGGCCTGCTCCTTGACGATGCGCTGCTCGATGGCCGCCAGGGAGTCCGGCGTGAAGCGCTGAAAGCTCTCTGGTCCCATTGGAAACACACAGCCAGCCATCTTCTCATCCTGATCCTGCTGCTGACTGGCCCAGAGTACCAGCTACACACACACACACACACACACAAACCTTGACTCATACAGTTAACTACTACATTACCCAACCAAGATTTCACACTGGTTGACTTTCTTTCGCTCACCATCTAACTGCAGAAGAAAAAAGACTTTACAGCGACAAATAGGCAATTCATGACTATTTTAATAATAATAATAATAATAATAAGGAAAAAAATGGGAAGCTAAATCTATAAAGGGTCTCGGGTGTATTTCTTAGCTTTAAGAGAGCGTGAGATACAGCAGAGTGGCGTATAAATTCAAAAGTTCCTCCAAACAAGGGGTCAGACTGATCATATGTGTGTTTATTGCTCCTGACAGTAAACAGGCACGCACTTTATATGATGATGAGGAAGATGACAGAAATAGCCAATATGCCAAAATAATGAAAAAGACCTCAACAAACATATACTGTAGGACAGGGGTTCCCAAACTTTTTGACTCAGGGGCCCCATTGGGTTAATATATATACGTTAGAGGTCAGGAAAAATCAGCTTTCCCTGATTTAAATCCCCTGACGAGCAGGGAAACCTGCAAAACAGGCTTGTCGGGATGAAATAGCCTCTGTGTTTATTCCTGACCTAACGTATATTCCGCTCTACACCGGTATTGAGCACTGTATAACGGATAAACCTTGACTATATATATGCATTTTTAGCCAATATGATTTGCCTGAGCGGCTGGAAGACCCCGAGAGTAACAAGCGGTAGAAAGAGGTTCTAGAAAGAGGTTCCGCAGCCTCCGAAGCAGAACCTCCAGGTTCTGTAACAGCTTCTTCCCTCAGGCCTTAAGACTCTTGAACGCATCATAATAATCCCCTCAATTCCCCCCAAAAATGGATTAACTCGCCGGAATATAAAGACAATATAACATGCATCCATAAACCTGGATTCATATGCAAAAGTGCAATATATTTATCTGTACAGTAATCTATTTATTTATATCTGCACCTTATTGCTTTTTTATCCTGCACTACCATGAGCTAATAAAACAAAATTTTGTTCTTATCTCTACTGTAAAGTTCAAATTTGAATGACAATAAAAAGGAAGTCTAAGTCTAAGTCTAAGTCTAAAATAAATTAGAAAGGAGACTTCCCACGGGCCGGATTTTGGACATATTCGGCTCGCGGGTCGTAGTTTGGAGACCCCTGACAGTGTTTCCCATAAACTGCCAAGATACCTGTGGTGATGGGGGCGTGACTATGGGCGTGGCTATTCTGCGTGGTCACCATGACATCATCGAGTAATTTGCATAATTTACTACAATGATATGATTTTCTCTAAAAAGGCTCAAAAAATGTATACTTACTAATTAATAATAACAGCTTTGTTTTAAACGTCCATCCATCCATCCATTTTACAATATAATTACAACACTTTATGTACATATTTATATACAGATTTGAACAATAAGTTATTCACTGAAATATATTTATTAATTGTGGTTCTTACAAAAAATATATCTTATAAAATATAAAAGCTAAAATGTCTCTTAAAGCTCTGCCCCTTTAATTAGTGCATACTAAATAATTTAACTTTAGTCTACAACTACAACCATATTATTTACCAGCAACATAAAGTGAAACAGAGGCAGAGGTGTCCTGCCACAGTCAGTAACAAATAAACAGAAAACAGTAGTGGTCAAATACAAATAAGGCAACAAGAGAAGTATCCTACACTTCTCTTTTGTAAAGTAAATCTGAACAGCCTATATGGGCATCTACATCAACTATATGATTTGCCTGAGAAGCTGGACAGGACAAAAATAAATAAATAAATAAATACAAATATTTGTGGCAGACGTAATTCTTTCGTGGCGGGCCGCCACAAATAAATGAATGTGTGGGAAACACTGCCTGATCTAAACTTTACCGCTGCCGGGTATTTTTTTCTATACTTTTATTGTAATATTTTCACAATGTGTTTGTTCTATTTTCGGCCAAAGTAAGAAAAAGAAAACAATCCGAAGTTGTCTCTATTTTTTTAGTTTCAATGCCATGATTTTAATAGTCCGGCCCGCGTGTGCACAGATTTATCTCTCCATGCGGCCCCTGAGCTAAAATGAGTTGGACACCCCTGATGTACAGTATTACAGTATGTGTATCAGCTGCAGCAAAAAGAGGGGAGCATAAAATAGACATTATAAACAAAGAGAGGTAGCTAACATAGAAGCCGTCAGACAAATAAAACCTAAAAACTTGAGACTTCCCGCGGGCCGGATTTTGGACGCCGGCGGGTCGTATTCAGTTATGGTTTGGGGACCACTGTTTTAGGACGTAGACAACGTAAAAGACCTTCAACAAAAAGTTTCTCCCCCAAGCTCACCCCGCCACCATCATCCATGCCACTGCACCACAGGTGTATGGGCTTACTATAACGAAAAGACCACAACCAACCAGTGCAGTGCTCAGGTGGCCCATCACATACATTCACAACTTAGGGCAATAAAAAGTGTAGCGCCTACATTCCGGCCCCAAATGATCACAGTACAATAATTACCAATCACCTTTATGCATGTAGGACACAAACACCATTCAACAAATACATATAACAAAAAGATCCAATACTGATAATCCCATTGCTACAAAAAATCCATACAGTGGAATCTCGATTTGAACAGGGTTCGTAAATCGAAAAGTTTGTAGAGTGAAGCAAATTTCTCCATAAACAATGTAAAAAGGAAAAATAGGCTCCATCCTCGACAAAAGTCCATATTTTACTGAAGGTTTGTACACTTTCAACACAATATAAGGTGCTATACAGTACTGTATATCAAACAAACATGATCAGAGGGTGATAGATGAACTTTCTATTTATTAATAAGCCAAAACAACAATGCGCTGCTCTGCCAACACGCACACACCCACAGTGTGCCCTCACAACGATCAGAAATCACAAAAATCTTAACTTTAACAACCATATTGCTACAACAACAAACATTTCAAATAGTAAAATCCACTTACATTAATATCGGCAAAGGAAGAGCTGACAGAGGGAGAAAAGGAAGGAATCGGGGCGCAGTGCCTTGGAAGAGCTGCCGTCTCCTCCGCTGTGAAATAAGACTGCTCGAGCCCAGAGATCGAACCCAGGACCTTGGCATTGTGAGGCACACGCACTAACCCCTGTTTCACCGTGCTGCCGTAATCCATGTTTCCTCTTCCATAAATTGTCACAAACCTAGTCCAATGATTCTTCCAGCCTCTGACCCCATACTCCAAGTAAGTCTTTGAGTTCTTCCCAGTAATCAACAAACTGGGACAGTCTCTGCTGGATCTCCTCTTGGCCAACGGTGTACAAACAGTTTCTTTCCTGTGACCAGCACCAACATTATGGCGAGCTCGTGGGCTCAAAGCTCAGCTTCAAGCCATTCTGTTATTCTTCCTGAGGTTCTGCACTCCAAGCAAGTCACGTCCATGATCCTCTGAACATGCAAGCAACTTTTTCTCCTTGATCCAAAACAGCCGTTTACAGTGTCATGCTTGTCCTTCCCTAGAGAGGGATCCAAAGTCACTAGCCGCTGCAGCGTCTCCTTTTTAGAATGGTGTACACAATCGTGAGGTACTGTAAACACCACACCTTACCATCACAATGGTCTAGCTGGTCAGCAGGACCTTACTCCACATAGCCGCTAACACGCATTCCAGCTCATTACTGAGACATGAAGACAGAAGAATGGGTTGTTATTCAGTCTCCTTTTCAACTTGTTCTGTTTGGCATCTTGAGGTCGTTTTGTCTTGATGGCAATCCAACATTGCAATGACTGTTGACGAGCTTGGATGTCTCGGAGATGACATCCCTGAAGTGCTTATCCTCTCTATAGAGTTCAGTTTGTTTATCCTGTGCAGTACCAGGGAAGTCCAATGATTCTCCCGAAGTTTATCAAATCTCACCACAGAAAAACAATATACAGTTATATCTGACCGCAACCAATGCTCATTAATGTGGCAATCTCCTCTGAGAGGACCATTAACTGTCCAACCCAAGATGGTCTTTACAGCATACGGGCCTCCATTAACAGTGTGAACCACTTCCCATGGCTCTAATGCTAGAGGAACATTAGGACCAATTAGAAGGTTAACATTTGCATTGATCTCCTTCTGATCTTTGATATGAGGGATATTACAATTATGAACTGGAATGCTCTTTTGTGTAAAGATCTCGGGTAGATTACAAAAGAGGTCTGAGTACAATCCAGCCACTTCTAATTCTGATATATTGCTGCCAACTACTTTCTCCTGTCCAATTGTTCTGAGGAGTATTTCTATTTTCCTTACCTTCAGATTCAGCCTATTTATAAGCTGCTCAGTACAAAACTAGGCTATACTTCCAGGGTAAAAAAATGCGTATGTAACAAGTGTCTCGTTTCCTTTCTTGGGCTTTATTTGTACAGGCAATATAGAAAGTGCACAGTGTTGTTTGCAGGCCCAGTCTTGTCTTTAGAGTAGATACATACAAGACACCTTGCGCAGTCTTTGTTTCTGTGCCGACTAAACAAACAGCCAAAGCCTATCGTCTTTCAAAAACAACATCTTCTTTTTGTGTGTCCTTTCCTCCCATAGAAGACACACATTCAAGGAATGTCCAGCTCCACAAAACAGACAAGTTTTCATCCCAAGTAAGTTCTTCCTAGAACCAGGCTCAACAATGCAGCGGAAAAACTACTACCTCTAGCCTTTTTATAACAGGTAAGTTTTGGTATCCTTTTTTGTTGCAAAGGAATTTCAAACACATAATCACTAGTGATCTTCACTTGCTTCTACACAAACTCTGTAATGTCTTTAAACGTTGCTTTTCTATTAAATTTTGTCTTGTGGGTTACAGGCAACACTTCTTCATCTGTAGGGATGATGTTCGAAACCGGTTCTCCCGGTTGTTCGATAAGAAAAGAACCGTTCGATAAGAAAAGAACCGATTCCATGGACTCGAATCCCTTTTTGAGAACCGGTTCCCGTTACCGAGGCCACTATAGTAAAGAAAAAGAGTTGGTTCTTTATTCGAATCCCTGGGAACGAATCCCGTCCCACAGGAAATGCCCTGTGGCACGTCCTAGGAAATGACGTAGCTCAGTCATTAGGCGGCAGGTACAGAAGCAGCAACAACAATGGACCGGAAGAAGCGCCTCAAGGCATCGCTTCATTTTACAAAAAAATACGACGAGGAAACGGCTATCTGCAATTATTGCCAGGCTTCGTTCTCATGTAAGGGGGGGGGAAGTACAACAAGCATGAGGAAACATGATCAGGCCGTACATAACCTGAAGGTTAGAGAAAGGTGTCGTGGAGTCATTCCTGGAGGAGGCCACACTGATGGACCCCAGAAGGATGTTCCAATAGCAGCAGAAGTGCACTTTTTGGAGCGCTGTATTATTTTCAGTTTCGTGCCCAAGGGACTGATTTTATTTAACACTATATTGTTATTTATACACCTATAGTGATCACAGAGACAGGTTGTTTTTGTATTACTGTATATATTTGTTTTTCTGAAAAATCCCACTTAATATACTTTGGGTAACAACAGTCAATATTTATTTATTTTATTTTACTTTTTTAGGGGGGTAACAACAGTCAATATTTATTTATTTATTTTATTTTATTTTTTTGTTATATAATAAAAGTGAGCTTTTGTTAAACAAAATATTGTGTGTTTTTTCCCATATACAACAACCTATCTGGATTCGATAAGAGAATCGATAAGGAATCGGTTCGATAAGAGGATTCGATAATGGGCTCAAACTCGATAATTTCTTATCAAACATCATCCCTATTCATCTGTCTCTAACTTCAAACAGTAGTTTCTTTACAACGGTTTGCATGTTTACAGAAACATTTAAGTCACACAGTGAATCCTCCATGGCATTGCAGCACTCTCAACAAAAAACGACATGATTGCAAAGCCTTGTCTTCTGACCTATTTACTGGCCCAATGAGTAATTTCTCCATTTAAGCTGACAATATTTTAAATAGGTCTCCAAAATGCTGTTGGAGCAATGATTTTGCTTTATTGTATCCAAGTTGATTTGGTATGTATTGACAGCTTCTAATGAGATCTCTGGGATACTGTTCTCGATCGTATAAACGGGCCTGATGGTTTTGTGTTCTTTCTTCAATATCATGTTCAAAAGCTTGTACAAGCGTTTGATATAGCAACGGATTTCCGCCAAAAATCTGCAACTCCTGTTTAGGTCAAATAAAAAGTTGTTGTTTTACCAATAAAGATGTAATTTTATTCTGCTTTTCCAAAACAGTAAGTCCGATCAGAGCTGTTACGTGTTATAGGTGCAGTTGGCTCAAAGCACTGTAACAAATCATGTGATGCAGGCTGAAAAGGTCTTGACATTGTGGCACTGGTTTGCTCCTCAACTACTTCAGGAACTAACACCAACACAGTTCAAAGGCAAGCCACTGGCCACACCTCCTTTTCAAAGATGTATGTCTTGTGTAAACAGGAACATAAGGCTCAGCATAAAGTGCATCATAATATGAATCCATGCCATCAGATTTAGCAGAAATACGAGACGCACAGGATTTTTCTGCAGCTTTTATTTAACACATGTACTTTTCCCATAGAAGCAGCCGAGTCTGTGTACAAGTCCAGCTCTTCCTTCTTCTTCCTTAGAAGCTTCTTTGGCTGGTATAAAGCATGTCTTTCCTTTAGTCGCTTTTGCCAAAACAGAACAGCAGCCTCTTCAGCCTCAGCTTTAATTCTGGCGGATGATGTATAGCATCTACTTACAACTAAGCTTTGTATTTTGACTTCCTGGATATGTTTGAAACACTGTCACTGGGATGGATTTCATCTTCAACAGTATCCATCCTTATAGTCTGTGAAGTGCTTGAAGTGTTGTCATCCATGGCAACTTCCACACCTGACTGCTCAACAGCGCCCTCTGTGGCAGCTTGTACTTTTTGACCAATCTCTCAAATCCATTTGTGAGCGTCTTTCACAAAAGCAGTTTTGTGTTTATAAACCAAACATTTTGGTTCTCCTGTTCATTAGCAGGAAGCGTTGAAACCACAGCATTATGCAAATGACTTGCAGAATATATTTTCCAGACTGTATTTCTCCAACATTATCTGCATTTTGCATCTGCTCATTAATTTCTCCTATAACTCCTTTAATCTTCTTTACTCGTGCTTGATGTTGTCCTCGGAGCCTTTCAATCTTATTTTCATAAGCCTGAACAGTGAGTTTTGTTCATCTTTTCTTATTTATTTCATTTGCAACACTTGAACTGGTATCATTCCACTCCATTTCCACACACAACCACATCCAAAAACTCAAAAATCCACACGTTACACAACACAGTGTCTTGTGGCATCAGACTAGCTGTCTTATACTCCATTGCATTTACCTCAGACAATGGAAGTCAAGGCAAGGAATGACGTTACAGCCAAGTTGTGAGCCATGCAGTTACGAGGTCGGAAATTTCATCTGACATCGCATGGACAAAGATAAGACCTTCTGGAGGAAAGTTCTGTGGTCAGATGAAACACCGTCAAGCATGGTGGTGGTAGTATTATGCTCTGGGCCTGTTTTGCTGCCAATGGAACTGGTGCTTTACAGAGAGTAAATGGGACAATGAAAAAGGAGGATTACGTCCAAATTCTTCAGTACAACCTAAAATCATCAGCCCGGAGGTTGGTTCTTGGGCGCAGCTGGGTGTTCTAACAGGACAACGACCCCAAACACACGTCAAAAGTGGTAAAGGAAAGGCTAAATCAGGCTAGAATGAAGGTTTTAGAATGGCCTTCCCAAAGTCCTGACTTAAACATGTGGACAATGCTGAAGAAACAAGTCCATGTCAGAAAACCAACAAATTTAGCTGAACTGCACCAATTTTGTCAAGAGGAGTGGTCAACAATTCAACCAGAAGCTTGTGGATGGCTACCAAAAGTGCCTTATTGCAGTGAAACTTGCCAAGTAACCAAACACTAACATTGCTGTATGTATACTTTTGACCCAGCAGATTTGGTCACATTTTCAGTAGACCCATAGTAAATTCATAAAAGAACCAAACTTCATGAATATTTTTGTGACCAACAAGTATGTGCTCCAATCACTTTATCACAAAAAAATAAGAGTTGTAGAAATTATTAGAAACTCAAGACAGCCATGACGTTATGTTCTTTACAAGTGTATGTAAACTTTTGATCGCGACTGTATATTCCACATGACATTTTTTTTTACACTACAGTAGCTATACTATACTATATATGAAAGTCCAACTAAGCAATGCATATGGCTGATTTTGTGCAACAAAAACGAATCAGAAGTGCCAATAACGGATACTATAGAACATGGCTATTCAACTCCATAATAAAGAGGGCTGCAGTTTCAAGAGCCCAAGGCTGTACATCGAAATGTGGCTGTTTTGTCAGAAAGTGCCCCCGCAGGTTATAGTTCTTTGAGACCGTTTACTTAATTGCAAAGTAAACACATCGGCTTTCAAACTGCACGGTTAATAAATCAATTATTCTGCCCTCGCTACTCGTTTCCAGCGTGTGCAGCTAGTTAACAATAGTAGGATTGATGTTCCCTCTTTTGAATTAGTTTCCTTCCTTAGTTTCATTGCATTACACTTCTTCCTTCATTTAGGTTTGGAAGACTGAAAATATAAACATAAAATAAACATAACAAAAGTATAACGTCCATTGCGTATTTTACATAAATAATCTCCATTGTGTATTTTACATAAATAAAATAGAAGGTTGAGTGTTAATACATTCACACAATAAACTACAAATGTTTAAACATATAGAAATGACACAACATTCATACACAAAACATTGTATGTGGCTCATCACTATAAGCGTTGTCGCCCTCTACTGGTCAAATTTAGCACTACAGGTATTAAACAAGGCTTGATCGTCACTCTCAGACAAAAAAACAACACGACCACGAATACAAAATACATCACGAAGCCAGCCATTTTTCAATACAAAACAAACTAAATATCTTTATATACAAATGATATCTACTTACAAAGATTTGACCAAGTTTCGTGATGAAGTAACACGTGTGGGTGTCTAGCATTGTTGCTGCTTGTCCAGATCAATGTGTCCGTCGCTTAAAAAGGTCCGCCAGAAAACAATGACTCGAGTCAGAACATTCATACTTTGTTGTCCAGTTGTTGTTAAAAGTCAGATTTTTGCAATTAATTTAGAATTCTTTTTTTACCAGGGTTGAATGTGTAGTCTTCTTCTACTCACCCCACGGCTGCTTCATTGTGACACATATGCCTCACTGTTGCCCTCTGGGGGTGGCGGAAGTACTGCACGCATGACCAAATTAAATGATAAATGTGTTATACTTGTATAGCGCTTTTCTACCTTCAAGGTACTCAAAGCGCTTTGACAGTATTTCCACATTCACACACACATTCACACACTGATGGAGGGAGCTGCCAACCCTCGTTTTAAAGGTTCCATCAAGCCTATTTGGGTGATTTGATTTTATTTTTTATTAAGGATCCCCATTAGCTGGTTGCCTCAACAACCCACTAGTCTTCCTGGGGTCCACAATTCAATACAATTACAAGTAAAAGCATATAATTATAATTACACAATAGAGATGATGTTCAGTGGGCCAAAGGAAAAGCGGTAGCCCACGGGCTGCCAGTTGAATAGGTCTGGTATAGTGTGCTGGCTAATGAGTTCTTGTCTTTTGTTGCACCCTAAAAAGTGTTGCTAATGTAAGTGTTGTACTTATTCCGCATCAGCCATTTGATTGCAACATGCATCTTAAGTCGTAGTTTTCTTTTTTTTTTTTAAATGGAGGCGTTGACGTCGCCATGTAAAATCGCTAATGCTTTTTCTCTCACACACTCCTGAAACACTCTCACACACACTACTGAAACACTCTCACACACACTACTGAAACACTCTCATACACACTACTGAAACACTCTCATACACACTACTGAATTTTTTTTCTCTCACACACACTACTGAAACACTCACACAAACTACTGAAAAACTCTCACACACTACTGAAACACTCTCACACACTACTGAAACACTCTCATACACACTACTTAAAAACTCATACACACTACTGAATTTTTTTTCTCTCACACACACTACTGAAACACTCACACACACTACTGAAACACTCTCACACACTACTGAAACACTCTCACACACACACTACTGAAACACTCTCCCACACACACTCCTGAAACACTCTCATACACACTACTTAAACACTCTCATACACGCTACTGAATTTTCTCTCTCTCACACAGTACTGAAATTTTTTTCTCTCGACACACTACTGAAACACTCACACACACTACTGAAACACTCTCACACACTACTGAAACACTCTCACACACACTACTGAAACACTCTCATACACACTACTTAAACACTCATACACACTAGTGAATTTTCTCTCTCTCACACACTACTGAAATTTTTTTCTCTCGACACACTACTGAAACACTCTCATACACACTACTTAAACACTCTCATGCACACTACTGAATTTTCTCTCTCTCACACAGTACTGACATTTTTTTCTCTCGACACACTACTGAAACACTCTCATACACACTACTTAAACACTCTCATACACACTACTGAATTTTCTCTCTCTCACACAGTACTGACATTTTTTTCTCTCGACACACTACTGAAACACTCACACACACTACTGAAACACTCTCACACACTACTGAAACACTCTCACACACACTACTGAAACACTCTCATACACTCTACTTAAACACTCATACACACTAGTGAATTTTCTCTCTCTCACACACTACTGAATTTTTTTTCTCTCAACACACTACTGAAACACTCTCATGCACACTACTGGAGGCGTTGAAATCGCCATGTAAAATCGCTAATGCTAAACAGTAGCATGTCAATAGCAAAGCTTTTCCGAAACTTTTTTTTTTGGAAAAGTTGAGCCTTACTTAACTAATGTTGGAGACTTCTTTGGCATTTAAAATTGCAACATTACCTAGAGGTAGTTTGGCATTGTCCGCTCTCAGTGCTGCTGGAGTGATCACCAAGTGCCAAAGTACGAAGAGCCGGCAACCCGGCGTGACGTCACGCACAATTAAGGTATCGGGGATGAAATTTACGCGAATCGGTGCCCAGTAGGACCGGAGGGATTCGGTCGGTGCCGGAAAAGGGCCGTGTTCGCTAACCATCCTTAAGGATGATCGTGATAAGGATGACCAATATGCCAAAAGAGAGAAGACTTCAATGAACATATACTGTATGACGTAGAGCAGAGGTGGGCTAATATTTTGACTCCGGGGGCCACATTGAGAGAAAAAAACGTGTCTTGGGGGCCAATGTGTATGTGTGTATAAATGATATATTCACATTTATTTAAAAAATCTGCTCTACAGTATGTGTGTTTGGGTCCCTTTTTTTCAGGAACACTAATACCAAAAGTCACAATGTCCGACTACGACATGTCCGTTATGACAGACCACCTCATAAAAAACAGAGTGTATTTTTACAGTTTTTTACTGAATGGGACACACAAAATGTACATGAAAATAAAGAAAGTGGGATTTACAATATTAACTATGAACAATGAAACACTGAATATTGACAACATACGAACGTCGCTCCTCTTTTACTTCTCAGACCAGCTCTTTGATAGTTGTGTATCTTTTACAATCAAGCAAAATACAACATACATTAAAAAAAACAGCAAAATATGAATGCAAAGTGTAATAAACACTTAAAATATGATATATTATCATGTAAAAATGTGCTTGCGCATCTGTTCTGACACACGTGTTTGGGGCTGTTGCTAAATACTTTCTATTAGGGTTGTACGGTATACCGGTATTAGTATAGTACTGCAATACTAATGAATCATATTCGATACTATTCTGCCTCTGAAAAGTACCGGTCCGCCACTTCACTTCACTACACACCGTAGCTCATCGGCGTCAAAATGTAAACAAATGCCATTGGTGGCTCCACACCTGACATCCACTGTAATGATACCAAGTAGAGTAGCGTATCTAGTCGATACTACTACGATTACGTCAATATTTTTTGGCATCACGATATCTTCCTTCGTTTTTTAAAAATGTATATTATGTTTATAAACTCAGGAAATATGTCCTTGGACACATGAGGACTTTGAATATGACCAATGTATGATCCTCTAACTACTTGGTATCGGATTGATACCTACATTTGTGGTATCATCCAAAACTAATGTAAAGCATCCAAACAACAGAAGAATAAGTGATTATTACATTTGAACAGAAGTGTAGATAGAACATGTTAAAAGAGAAAGTAAGCAGATATTAACAGGAAATGAACAAGTAGATTAATAATTCATTTTCTACCACTTGTCCTTAATAATTTTGACAAAATAATAGAATGATAAATGACACAATATGTTACTGCATACGTCAGCAGCTAAATTAGGAGCCTTTGTTTGTTTACTTACTAACAAAAGACAAGTTGTCTAGTATGTTCACTATTTTATTTAAGGACAAACTTGCAATAAGAAACATATGTTTAATGTACCCTAAGATTTTTTGTTAAAATAAAGCCAATAATTAAATTTTTTGTGGTCCCCTTTATTTAGAAAAGTACAGAAAAGTATCAAAATATTACCAAAATATTGGTATCGGGACAACACTACTTTTGTCATGATCCATGGCCCGGATCATGTTTTGTTTAGTTATGTTCTGTTAGTTTTGGACTCCCTTAGTTCCTGTTTTGTGCACCTCTGGGTTTGTTTTGGTTTCCATGGGGATTAATCGGGTTCACCTGCCTCTGGTTAGTGGTCGGCATGCTCACCTGCTGTCGAGCACTAATCAGAGAGCTATTTATTCACGTTGCTCGCCACACTCTGTCTGGCTTCTTGTTTCCTAGTGTATGATTCCTGTGCTAAGTGGTTATCTTAGCTTCCCGTGCGATCGGCACGTTTTCCTTTTGCTTGTTTTCTGTTTTTGGTATGTGTATGATTTACGAAGATTAAATCATGTCCCTACCTGCACGGAGTGGTCCGTCTGCATCCCGAGAGAACAAACCCCGCAGTAAGATGCGACCCACACGTGACAACGTTCTACAGTTCAAAACTTACAGTCATTTAAAAACATCACTGCACATCATAATGCCGTCGACAGTTCTGATATTAAAGGTCTAAAAAATGTATTTAGAACGTCCGGCGGGCCTGGATTTACAATCTTAACGGGCCGCATGTGGCCCGCGAGCCGTATTTTGCCCAAAGGACGTTCAACAAAAAGTTTCTCTACCAAGCTCAGGCTGCCATTATTATCCATGCCACCACACCACAGGTGCATAGGTGTACTATAATGAAAAGACCCCCCCCAGAGTGCACTCCACAGCCAATCAGGTGGTCCATCACATACATGCACAAGTTCGAGTGGCTCCTACACTTTACAACAATGCAATTCATGACTATTTTAATTATAACAATGACAAAAAAAAAATGGGAAGCTAAATCTATATAGTGCCCACGAGTGTATTTGTTAGCATTAGGAGAGAGTGAGACAGAGCAGAGGGGCCTTTGGGGAAAACACTGCCTGAGAGCCTTTCAAGTTGCCAGATGAGGAGCGTTTGATTGGAGTATCTCTGAGCATCACGATTGAACGCCATGAAGACGCCGCGCTCGGGGACCCGCCCACAACTCTCACTCGCTCTACCTGGCAGCGACTCGGACCCGCAATCAAGCCGACGAGTCTCTAGGAGCTGATGAGACGCAATCACACACACACACACACACACACGGGCACCACTCCAACACAGGCCGAGACACACACACACACACACACACATTCTTGTATTTGTTACCTTCTTCAGACCTCCGAAAAATGCCTACCTCTTTAGGACCACCCTTTCTAGATATATAAAGATTTGTATTTACAACATTGATAATATATACATACAATGCAAATATAAAAAAGCCTGTTGTGAAAAATGAGTTGGAATTTCACAAGAAAAAGGTCACAATTTCACAAGAAAAACTTCGGATTTTGGCAGTATTATAATAAAAGTCGTCATTTTACTCAACGCGAGTCAAAATTTTATTAAAAAGACTGAACATTTGCGCAATGTTATGATAAAAGTTGGAATTTTACTCGATAATAATTTTACTCGACAAAAGTCACAGTTTTATAAGAAAACTTTAAAATGTTGGCAATATTATTAATAATAAGCAGAATTTTACTCCGCAAAATTATGACAAAAGTCATCATTTTACTCCAAAAATGTCACTATTTTACAAGAGCACCAAAAAAAATTGGCAATATTGTGATAAAAGTCAGGATTTTATATGACAAATGTCACCATTGTGCATTAAAAAGTAATAATTTTACATAAAAAAGCAATAATTTTACGAGAAAATATTGCAATATTACAGAAAAAGAAAGAATATGAGAAATGGTTGCCAATTTTATGAGAAAGAAGTCGACACATTGTGAGGAAAAGATTTTAGTTATTTTTTATTTTTTTGTTTGTAATTGGTTTTTAATCTTCATTATTTACTTCAAGTTATTATAGTATGTCTTTATATATATACTTTTTATAATTTTTTTTGGTATTAAGTCTGACCAGAGGGGGAGCAATTCAAATTTGTACACACACTTGTTATTTCATATGTTGACCAGAGGGGGAGCACTTTTAAGACCGACAAACAGTCCATTTGAAAAATCCCACCTTTTTGGGACCAGCCTCATTTTGATATATTTCACCACCAATGAGACATTCTCTATTAGATGCAATAGTTTTCCGTATTGCCACCATGATTTGGGTCCTAACTTGTACTTTTCCTTGTTGATGTCTCAAGAAGGGTAGAAATACAAGAACACACACACACACACACACACACACACACACACACACACACACACACACACACACACACACACACACACACACACACACACACACACACACACATGAAAGAAGAGGAAAATATCCTGAAATATAATTTTCTGTCTAATTAATTTTTGTTTCAGGACATTTTGCAAAGAAAAGCTTTTATACTTTCCTACTTGTGTGTGCGTGTGTGTGTGTGCTTGTTTACTTTATACTGGTGTTTGTGCGTGTTCGGACCATCTGCAAAGGGGTCATAATTGAATGATTAGACGGCAGTCATTTTTCAAGTCGTCATGCATTTCTTCTTCACAGCTCCCAAATCGGATTTCTGAAAAGTGTGGAGGTGATTGTCTACGTGTGTGTGTGTGTGTGTGTGTGTGCGCGCGTGTGTGTGTGAGGGGATGGAATGGATGACAGCTTTTGATAAGAATGGAAAACAGAGCTGGATTTCCCTTTGATGTGGACACACACACGTACCCAGCGGTCACGTAGGCACTTGTTTGTGCGTCCAACATGGAGTCAATCATGTGACCCCCATACTAGCAGTCAGCGTGCTGCTATACCACTGCAACACATCATGTTATTGATGTTTGGTAAGACATTTAAAAAAATAAAAATAATAATAATCGTGGTTGTAGTTGTCATTTTTACCATCATTTATTTATAGTATATTTATCTTTAGAATTGCCATCCATCCATCCATTTTCTACCATTGGTATTTCTTAAATTGGTAGTTTTGGATATAATTGAGTATGTTTACAGCAGGGGTGGCCAAACTTTTTCCACTGAGGGCCGCACACAAAAAAAAAAAATCAGAGCACGTGCTGGCTATTTTAATATTTTTTCATTTTCAAAATCTATTCAATATATAGATTAGCTTTAACCTTTGGGGCCTCCTTTGAGTTTGGTCCCGGGGACCCAGAAAGGTCTAAGTCATAAAAATGTAAAGTCTTTTAAAAAATAAAAAATAAATTACACTTAAAACTGTAACTTCAAGACTATCTGTTGATATAAAAAATGTTTTTTTTTAAAATATTTTATGTCCTTTTTGTCAAAACAATTCTGATGCAATATTTTCCCCCTAAAAAATTCGAAAAGGAATATTTGAGGTGAAGTAATTGGAGCCTTAAATATGTCATTAATTTATAACATTAATGAAATTAATAAAATTCTTTATTATTTTTGAACAATGATCTTGGGGATCCATTATAATTTTCTAGATCAACTTCAGATTCATTTGTCAATTACAGTTTTGTTTTTTTTATAGGTTTTTTTTTGTTTGTTTGTCGTGCCCTTTTTATCAAAGAAAACTTGTTTTTTAATGGCAAACACACAATATATGCAATTTTTCTCCCTAAAAATATTTCAAAGGGGAATATTTGATGTGAAGTAAATGTTGGCTTAATTGGGTAAATAATTCATAATAACATTGATTTTGATTCATTATTATTTTTTGAGCAATGACAGTTGTAAAGAAAAAACAGCCTACATGGCAGCTTTGTGTTATTAGTATCTTTATTGCAACTTTTTGTCGTTACTTTTCTCTTGTTTTTGCTCTTTGTTCCACATTTTTTATTTTGTTTTTCTAAATAGTATTTTTATAATGTGCCGCGGCCCGTTAAAAATCAGTTGCGGGCCGCAAATGGCCCCAGGGCCACACTTTGAACATCCCTGGTTTGTATATATTGTGTTGATATCCCTTGCATATTTTTGTTCCCCTTCATTTTGCTCTTGCTATTTCAGCTATTCAGCTCGTTTTGTACAGAATGTGTGTGCGTGTACAAGTGCGCTTGATTTGCTTTTTCCTCCTGACCTGTTGCGAGCCCCACACCCACAAATATGAGGGGCCGTCAGGAACATTATTCAGAATTACCTCTTACATACACTACTGAAATGCTCTCACATAAACAACTGAAATGTTTTTCTCACACACACACTACTGAAACACTCTCACGCACACTACTGAAACACTTTCACACACACTACTGAAACACTCACACACACACTACTGAAACACTGTCATACAAACTACTGAAACTCTCTCATACACACTACTGAATTTTCTCTCTCTCACGCACTACTGAAACACTCTCATACACACTACTTTTATTTTTATTTGTTTTGTCCAGCTTTTTAGGCAAATCATATAGTTGATGTAGATGCCCATATCAGCTGTACAGATTTACTTTACAAAAGAGAAGTGTGGGATACTTCTCTTGTTGCCTTATTTGTATTTGACTTTATGAAATGGATTTATATTATTATTTGGTGCAGCTGTAGACAGATGCGCCCGGCAGAGGACAAGGCACGGGAGAAGCAGGGGACAGCCAGCCCCCAAGCCAGCGAGAAACCACACCCCACATGGGCAGAAAGGCGGGACACACTGCCCGAGGGGCCCAGAGACTCCCCGCAACCGGACAGGAAGACCGCCCCCACCCCACCAGCAACCGGGCCCCCACGAGCCCAACCCCCACGCCGGGGCCCGCCCCAGGCCACCAAGTCGGCCGCCGCAGGACCGCCCAGCACGGGGCCACGGGAAAACACCCATCCCACCCGCAGGGTCCCCAAGCATGGAGATAGAACAACCAGCAACCGCCCTGTCGAATCCTCCCCCTGGGGGAGGGGAACAATTTAAAATTTTAATATTAATATTAAAATATATAAAAAATACATAAATAATAATAATAATAATAATAATAGTGATTTTTTTTTAAATACACATACACACTACTGAAACACTCTTATACACACTATTGATTTTTTTTTCTCTCACACACTCTACTGAAACACTCACACACAGTACTGAAACACTCTCATACACACTACTGAAACACTCTCACACACGCTACTACAACACTCTCACATACACTACTGAAACACTCTCACACACACTACTGAAATACTCTCGCACACACTACTGAAACACTCTCCCACACACTACTGAAACATTCTCACACACTACTGAAACACTCTCATACACACTACTGAAACACTCTCCCACACACTACTGAAACACTCTCTCACACACTACTAAAACATTCTCACACACACTACTGAAACACTCTCATACACACTACTGAAACACTCTCATACACATTACTGATTTTTTTTCTTTCACACACTACTGAAACACTCATACACTACTGAAACACTCACGCACACTACTGAAACACTCACACACAACTGAAACACTCTCCCACACACTACTGAAACACTCTCATACACACTACTGAAACACTCTCACACACCCTACTGAAACACTCACACACACACTACTGAAACACTCTCATCACAATACTGAAACACTGTCATACACACTACTGAAACACTCTCATGTACACTACTGAAACACTGTCATACACACTACTGAAACACTATCATACACACTACTGAAACACTCTCATATACACTACTGAACTTTGTTTTCGCACACACAATACTGAAACACTCTCATACACACTTCTGAAACACTCTCATGCACACTCCTGAAATTTTTTTCTCTCACACACACTACTGAAGACTCTCATACACACTCCTGAAAACCTCTCTCACACATAACTGAAATCCTTTTACAAACACAAATGAAGTCTTTTTTCTCCCACACACTACTGAAACACGCTCATACACACCACTGAAACACTCTCATACACACAAGTGAAATGTTTTTCTCTCACACACACTACTGAAATCCTTTCACACGCACAACTGAAAAATAATTGGTGTGTGTGTGTATGTGTGTGTGTGTGTGTGTGTGTGTGTGTGTGTGTGTGTGTGTGTGTGTGTGTGTGAGGTTTTCAGTAGTGTGTATGAGAGAAAAAAATGCAGTTGTGTGTGTGAAAGGATTTCAGTAACGTGCATGAGAGTGTTTCAGTAATGTGGGTGAGAGAGTAAAAATTGAGTACTGTTTATGAGAGTATTTCAGTAGAAAAAAATGTCAATAGTGTGTATGAAAATGTTTCAATAGTGTGCGTGAGAGTATTTCAGTAGTATATAACAATGTTTCAGTAGTGGGTGTGAGAGTATTTCAGTAGTATATAACAATGTTTCAGTAGTGGGTGTGAGAGTATTTCAGTAGTATATAACAATGTTTCAGTAGTAGGGACGGCGTGGCGAAGTTGGTAGAGTGGCTGTGTCAGCAATCGGAGTGTTGCTGGTTACTGGGGTTCAATTCCCACCTTCTACCTTCCTAGTCACGTCCGTTGTGTCCTTGGGCAAGACACTTCACCCTTTGCCTCTGATGGCTGCTGGTAGCGCCTTGCATGGCAGCTCCCGCCATCAGTGTGTGAATGTGTGTGTGAATGGGTAAATGTGGAAATACTGTCAAAGCGCTTTGAGTACCTTGAAGGTAGAAAAGCGCTATACAAGTACAACCCATTTATTATCATTATAGTGTGCGTGAGAGTATTTCAGTAGTATATAACAATGTTTCAGTAGTGTGCGTGAGAGTATTTCAGTAGTATATAACAATGTTTCAGTAGTGTGCGTGAGAGTATTTCAGTGGTATATAACAATGTTTCAGTAGTGTGCGTGAGAGTATTTCAGTGGTATATAACAATGTTTCAGTAGTGTGTGTGAGAGTATTTCAGTAGTATATAACAATGTTTCAGTAGTGTGCGTGAGAGTATTTCAGTGGTATATAACAATGTTTCAGTAGTGTGTGTGAGAGTATTTCAGTGGTATATAACAAGGTTTCAGTAGTGTGCGTGAGAGTATTTCAGTAGTATATAACAATGTTTCAGTAGTGTGTGTGAGAGTATTTCAGTAGTATGTAACAATGTTTCAGTAGTGGGTGTGAGAGTATTTCAGTAGTATATAACAATGTTTCAGTAGTGTGCGTGAGAGTATTTCAGTAGTATATAACAATGTTTCAGTAGTGTGCGTGAGAGTATTTCAGTAGTATATAACAATGTTTCAGTAGTGTGCGTGAGAGTATTTCAGTGGTATATAACAATGTTTCAGTAGTGTGTGTGAGAGTATTTCAGTAGTATATAACAATGTTTCAGTAGTGTGCGTGAGAGTATTTCAGTAGTATATAACAATGTTTCAGTAGTGTGCGTGAGAGTATTTCAGTAGTATATAACAATGTTTCAGTAGTGGGTGTGAGAGTATTTCAGTAGTATATAACAATGTTTCAGTAGTGTGTGTGAGAGTATTTCAGTAGTATATAACAATGTTTCAGTAGTGTGCGTGAGAGTATTTCAGTGGTATATAACAATGTTTCAGTAGTGTGTGTGAGAGTATTTCAGTGGTATATAACAAGGTTTCAGTAGTGTGCGTGAGAGTATTTCAGTAGTATATAACAATGTTTCAGTAGTGTGCGTGAGAGTATTTCAGTGGTATATAACAATGTTTCAGTAGTGTGTGTGAGAGTATTTCAGTGGTATCTAACAATGTTTCAGTAGTGTGCATGAGAGTATTTCAGTGGTATATAACAATGTTTCAGTAGTGTGCGTGAGAGTATTTCAGTAGTATATAACAATGTTTCAGTAGTGTGCGTGAGAGTATTTCAGTGGTATATAACAATGTTTCAGTAGTGTGTGTGAGAGTATTTCAGTGGTATATAACAAGGTTTCAGTAGTGTGTGTGAGAGTATTTCAGTAGTATATAACAATGTTTCAGTAGTGTGCGTGAGAGTATTTCAGTAGTATATAACAATGTTTCAGTAGTGTGCGTGAGAGTATTTCAGTAGTATATAACAATGTTTCAGTAGTGTGTGTGAGAGTATTTCAGTAGTATATAACAATGTTTCAGTAGTGGGTGTGAGAGTATTTCAGTAGTATATAACAATGTTTCAGTAGTGTGCGTGAGAGTATTTCAGTAGTATATAACAATGTTTCAGTAGTGTGTGTGAGAGTATTTCAGTGGTATATAACAAGGTTTCAGTAGTGTGCGTGAGAGTATTTCAGTAGTATATAACAATGTTTCAGTAGTGGGTGTGAGAGTATTTCAGTAGTATATAACAATGTTTCAGTAGTGTGTGTGAGAGTATTTCAGTAGTATATAACAATGTTTCAGTAGTGTGCATGAGAGTATTTCAGTGGTATATAACAAGGTTTCAGTAGTGTGCGTGAGAGTATTTCAGTAGTATATAACAATGTTTCAGTAGTGTGCGTGAGAGTATTTCAGTGGTATGTAACAATGTTTCAGTAGTGTGTGTGAGAGTATTTCAGTGGTATATAACAATGTTTCAGTAGTGTGTGTGAGAGTATTTCAGTGGTATCTAACAATGTTTCAGTAGTGTGCGTGAGAGTATTTCAGTGGTATATAACAATGTTTCAGTAGTGTGCGTGAGAGTATTTCAGTGGTATATAACAATGTTTCAGTAGTGTGCGTGAGAGTATTTCAGTGGTATATAACAATGTTTCAGTAGTGTGCGTGAGAGTATTTCAGTGGTATATAACAATGTTTCAGTAGTGTGCGTGAGAGTATTTCAGTGGTATCTAACAATGTTTCAGTAGTGTGCGTGAGAGTATTTCAGTGGTATATAACAATGTTTCAGTAGTGTGCGTGAGAGTATTTCAGTGGTATATAACAATGTTTCAGTAGTGTGCGTGAGAGTATTTCAGTGGTATCTAACAATGTTTCAGTAGTGTGTGTGAGAGTATTTCAGTGGTATATAACAATGTTTCAGTAGTGTGCGTGAGAGTATTTCAGTGGTATATAACAATGTTTCAGTAGTGTGCGTGAGAGTATTTCAGTGGTATCTAACAATGTTTCAGTAGTGTGCGTGAGAGTATTTCAGTGGTATCTAACAATGTTTCAGTAGTGTGTGTGAGAGTATTTCAGTGGTATATAACAATGTTTCAGTAGTGTGCGTGAGAGTATTTCAGTGGTATCTAACAATGTTTCAGTAGTGTGCGTGAGAGTATTTCAGTAGTATGTAACAATGTTTCAGTAGTGTGCGTGAGAGTATTTCAGTAGTATGTAACAATGTTTCAGTAGTGTGCGTGAGAGTATTTCAGTAGTATGTAACAATGTTTCAGTAGTGTGCGTGAGAGTATTTCAGTAGTATATAACAATGTTTCAGTAGTGTGCGTGAGAGTATTTCAGTGGTATATAACAATGTTTCAGTAGTGTGCGTGAGAGTATTTCAGTGGTATCTAACAATGTTTCAGTAGTGTGCGTGAGAGTATTTCAGTGGTATATAACAATGTTTCAGTAGTGTGCGTGAGAGTATTTCAGTGGTATATAACAATGTTTCAGTAGTGTGCGTGAGAGTATTTCAGTGGTATCTAACAATGTTTCAGTAGTGTGTGTGAGAGTATTTCAGTGGTATATAACAATGTTTCAGTAGTGTGCGTGAGAGTATTTCAGTGGTATATAACAATGTTTCAGTAGTGTGCGTGAGAGTATTTCAGTGGTATCTAACAATGTTTCAGTAGTGTGCGTGAGAGTATTTCAGTGGTATCTAACAATGTTTCAGTAGTGTGTGTGAGAGTATTTCAGTGGTATATAACAATGTTTCAGTAGTGTGCGTGAGAGTATTTCAGTGGTATCTAACAATGTTTCAGTAGTGTGCGTGAGAGTATTTCAGTAGTATGTAACAATGTTTCAGTAGTGTGCGTGAGAGTATTTCAGTAGTATGTAACAATGTTTCAGTAGTGTGCGTGAGAGTATTTCAGTAGTATGTAACAATGTTTCAGTAGTGTGCGTGAGAGTATTTCAGTAGTATATAACAATGTTTCAGTAGTGTGCGTGAGAGTATTTCAGTGGTATATAACAATGTTTCAGTAGTGGGTGTGAGAGTATTTCAGGATTGTGTATGAGAGAAAAGCATTTCAGTTGTTTATGTGAGAGCATTTCAGTAGTGTACGTAAGAAATTCTGAATAATGTCACCAACGGCCCCTCATACACAACACACACACACACACACACACACACACACACACACACACACACACACACACACACACACACACACACACACACACACACACACACACACACACGCGCGCGAGAAGAAGAGGTAACAATAATGCATAATGCATTCTGCATTTTGATTGACAGCAGGAAGTTTAAGCTTGGTGAAAGTGGGCAGGGCTGGGCAGGTGAGCTCCTCCCCTTTGGCCCCGCCCTAAAGCCGCTCCTGTCAGCACCTCCGTGATGGAAGGATGAAGACATGCAATTCAATTAGCTTGAAAGGCGGAAACACACGTCGTCACAGCGCGAGCGGCACAGGAAGTCATTCAATGCTGGCGGGCAGCAGGCCAAGCGAGCTGGCAGACGACCGCGGGGGCCGATTGGCTTCGTGTGTTTGGATGGAAGCGTGGGGGGGGGGGGGGGGCCTGGGCAGCTCAGTGACCCTAACATGGCAGCCGCCTCCGTGCGTCAAACGGGGGCGTCGTGTTGGACGACAACACTTCACACCTCCTCAGCCTCTTGAGACGCATGGAAGGCGTCCCTCGCCAGACGAGTGGCCGCCACTCAAAGATGCGACACCGCCATGAACAGTAAAGTCACTGTACACTCAGTACGCACTTTAAACCGCTAAACACACCGCAGACACTTGATCCGCGCGCAGCAGGTGATTGACCTCAGCATCAGTAACTTCACCTTCCTGCCATTACACCGCCCCCTGTTGGCTGGGAGTACTAAATCAGCTGCTTTAATAAGGATTCTATTTCTTCACCCGCCGGACAATAACAATAATAATAATTAACATCTGCGCTCAATAACACCTGACCCGATGAGCCCGGGAAATGGTGATGATGATGAGCCGACAGTAAGGTAATGAGGACGACGAAGGCTCAAACACACACAACACAGGTGCTCCTATAATTTCCATATTAGCTATCATCGTCTCGCTAAGTGTCCCCTCCCAGAGAATTGGCAGTGGTTATTAACACACACACACACGCACACACACACACACACACACACACACACACACACACACACACACACACACACACACACACACACACACACACACACACACACACACACACACACACACACACACACACGGGTGCGCGATCAGTTCACATCCTGGTCAAGGTCGCGTCAAAGATAAAGTGTTTTATAGGCGTCGTCAAATCGCCATCAGACAGTAACGGAAGCCTCGAGCCTCCAAAGCAGCCATCAACCCTGAAACAACATTTCAACAGCAAATTAAAGTGAAATACACCAAGCCATCCTCTTAAATGTCCCCCCAAAGTCAAACTCCGCACTTAAAGCTGTCACTTCGCACGCCCGGATTCTTCACCGCTTCCTTCGATCGCCCGCTTCCTCCTCGACGACATAAACCGATCGCCGTTCGTTTGCTCACTCGTTGGCACTTTATGCCAGTGTTTCTTAACCATTGTTGGGCCCCCAGCGTCCCCTAGAGCAGTGATTTTCAACCACTGTGCCGAGGCACATGTTTTCCCATTGAAAAAATTCTGAGGCACGCCACCAGCAGAAAACATTAAAACAATAAACTCAGCAGCCGATATTGACAATAAAAAGTCGTTCTCGCGATTGTTTGATATGAATTCAAACCATAACCAAGCATGCATCACTATAGCGTTAAACCCAGATTCCGAACTAACAAAGGTCTTAAAGGCCTACTGAAAGCCACTACTACCGACCACTCAGTCTGATAGTTTATATATCAATGATGAAATCTTAACATTGCAACACATGCCAATACAGCCGGGTTAACTTATAAAGTGACATTTTAAAATTCCCGGGAAATATCCGGCTGAAACATCGCGGTATGATGACGTATGCGCGTGACGAAGTCCGAGTAACGGAAGTTATGGTACCCCGTAGAATCCTATACAAAAAGCTCTGTTTTCATTTCATAATTCCACAGTATTCTGGACTTCTTTTGCAATTTTTTTAATGAACAATGAAGGCTGCAAAGAAGACAGTTGTAGGTGGGATCGGTGTATTAGCAGCGGACTACAGCAACACAACCAGGAGGACTTTGTTGGAGCGCTAGCCGCGCTAGCCGCCGACTTCACCTTGACTTCCTACGTCTCCGGGCCGCCAAACGCATCGGGTGAAGTCCTTCGTCCTTCTGCCGATCGCTGGAACGCAGGTGAGCACGGGTGTTGATGAGCAAATGAGGGCTGGCTGGCGTAGGTGGAGAGCTAATGTTTTTAGCATAGCTCTGTGCAGTCCGGTTGCTAAGTTAGCTTCAATGGCGTCGTTAGCACAGCATTGTTAACCTTCGCCAGCCTGGAAAGCATTAACCGTGTATTTACATGTCCACGGTTTAATAGTATTGTTGATTTTCTATCTATACTTCCAGTCAGGGGTTTATTTCTTTTGTTTCTATATGCAGTTAAAGCACGATGCTATCACGTTAGCTCGTAGCTAAAGCATTTCGCCGATGTATTGTCGTGGAGATAAAAGGCACTGAATGTCCATTTCGCGTTCTCGACTCTCATTTTCAAGAGGATATAGTATCCGAGGTGGTTTAAAATACAAATCCGTGATCTACAATAGAAAAAGGAGAGTGTGGAATCCAATGAGCCAGCTTGTACCTAAGTTACGGTCAGAGCGAAAAAAGATACGTCCATCACTGCCTCTCAAGTCCTTCACTGTAACGTTCCTCATCTACGAATCTTTCATCCTCGCTCAAATTAATGGGGTAATCGTCACTTTCTCGGTCCGAATCTCTCTCGCTCCATTGTAAACAATGGGGAATTGTGAGGAATACTAGCTCCTGTGACGTCACGCTACTTCCGGTACAGGCAAGGCTTTTTTTTAATCAGCGAGCAAAAGTTGCGAACTTTATCGTCGATTTTCTCTACTAAATCCTTTCAGCAAAAATATGGCAATATCGCGAAATGATCAAGTATGACACATAGAATGGATCTGCTATTCCCGTTTAAATAAAAAAAAATCATTTCAGTAGGCCTTTAACTCATTCTCTTTCTATGCCACATCAATGTGGAATGCGCTCCCAACAGGTATAAAAGAAAGGGCATCTCTATCCTCCTTCAAAACCGCAATAAAAGTACACCTCCAGGCAGCTACAACCCTAAACTAACACCCTCCCCGGATTGTTAATAATCAAATGTAAACAATCAAATGCAGATACTTTTTCTTATGCCTTCTGATCTCTCTCTCTCTCTCTCTCTCTCTCTCTCTCTCTCTCTCTCTCTCTCTCCTATGTCCACTACTTGCTGTACATATCCTACCAAGTCAGACCTACACTGTCCCAATATCCATTTATCTGCTCTCAATTGTTGATGACTGATGATAACAACCAAACCTAACCCCCCCACACCCCGGATTGTAAATAATGTAAATAATTCAATGTGATTATCTTGTGTGATGACTGTATTATGATGATAGCATATATCTGTATCATGAATCAATTTAAGTGGACCCCGACTTAAACAAGTTGAAAAACGTATTCGGGTGTTACCATTTAGTGGTCAATTGTACGGAATATGTACTTCACTGTGCAACCTACTAATAAAAGTCTCAATCAATCAATCTCAAACAAAAAGCTCTTGTCTCAAAGTAGGTGTACTGTCACGACCTGTCACATCGCGCCGTGACTTATTTGGAGTTTTTTGGTGTTTTCCTGTGTGTAGTGTTTGAGTTCTTGTCTTACGCTCCTATTTTGTTGTTGATTGTACTTTGTGGACGCCGTCCGCTCCACACGCTGTAAGTCTTTGCTGTCCTCCAGCATTCTGTTTTTGTTTACTTTGCAGCCAGTTCAGTTTTAGTTTTGCATAGACTTCCCTAAGCTTCAATGCCTTTTCTTAGCGGCACTCGCCTTTAAACATTAGACACCTTTCTACCTGCAAACCATTGTCGTCGTTCCCGACATCTACAAAGCAATTAGCTACCTGCTGCCTCCTACTAGTATGGAAGAGTATTACACAGTTACTCTGCCGAGCTCTAGACAGTACAGACACTCAACAACGGCACATTTACGGATTATAACTACTGGTTTGCAAAAAATATTTTTAACCCAATTAGGTGAAATTACAAAATCTCCCACGGCACACCAGACAACATCTCTAGTGTGTCGCGGCACAGTGGTTGAAAAACACTGCCCTAGAGCAGTGATTTTCAACCACTGTGCCGCGGAACACTAGTGTGCCCTGAGATATTGTCTGGTGTGAAATTATGCCACTTTACCGTGGGAAATTATGCCACTTCACCTAAATGGTCCAAAAAATATTATTTGCAAATCAATAATTATTTATTATTATTTGTAACTCTTAAACTAAAAATGAATACAAAAGGCAAGTCCCGCTAGGAAAAGGCACTGAAGCATAGGGATGGTTATGTAAAACAACAGTAAAACTGAACTGGCTACAAAGTCAACAAAAACAGAATGCTGGACGACAGCAAAAACTTACAGCGTGTGGAGCAAAGACGTCGTCCACAAAGCACATCCCGTACATGACATGACAATCAACAATGTCCCCACAAAGAAGGATAGCGTACGCACAACTTAAATAGTCTTGATTGCGAAAACAAAGCAGGTGCGGGCAATAGCACTCAAAGGAAGGCTTGAATCTGCTACAGGAGAACACCAACAAAACAGGAAGGGTCCCCAAAATAACAGCGCAAGACAGGAACTAAAGCACTACACACAAACAACAACAAACTCAAAATAAGGCACGACAACCTGGTGGAGTTTCATTTTTTAACATTTTCTGCTGGTGGTGTGCCTCCGTATTTTTTTTAATAAAAAAAATGTGCCTTGGCTCAAAAAAAGGTTGAAAAACACTGCCCTGGAGGGCGGCTGTCAGAATAATTGTATCTAAGTTATCACAAAACTTTGTGTTTGCATGAGTTCCCGGCGAGAGGACAAAAGCTGTCTTTGATCCTACCAAGCAAAAGGCTTGTAAAACTCCACTGTGTAGGATGGGAAGCAACATGAAGGTTGTGTTTCTTTGATGTACTGTAATCAACAGAAATATGTTGTCTTGACCCGAGATCTACAAAGCAAAGAGGAAGCAGGACCTGACTCCCCTCCAGGGACCTCTTCTTTGAACTGTTTACGACCTTTTCTGTGAACTGTTTTGTGACAAAAGGCGATGGCTGTTTACAACCCGCATCCCTTAGAAACAGCTGTTGCCATGTAATCAGGGAAAGTCCAAACAAAAGAGGAGGCGTACAATCTTTCGTCAGAGCGTGGTGAGACTGTGCAAAGAGTACAGTCCAGACGTCTCTCCTCAATTGAGCCAAATTTAATTCTGTCTCTGTTTAATTCCTTGCTTCTTGTCTTGTTTAATAGATGTCATCAGTGTTTGAACCTGACAGCGGCCAAAAAATATTTGTTTCTCAGCTGTGGTAAGTATGGGTGGGGCGCAGTTGTAATACACTTTCAGGCCACTTGTGGCAGTAATGACAATGTCAAACAAACAGAAGAAGTCTGGAGCTAAAGTCATAGGGAAGTTTCTTTAGCGCAAAAAATATGACTAAATTGGTGAAGCTGTATTTTCATTATATTGACAAGTTTATTTAAGAAGCATACACGTTATTTTAATTAGAATTAATTTACTCATTTTAGCCCTCGGTAAATGTAAATAAATGTATTGTTCATACCTTCTTTTGCAGTGTATTTGATTCTTATTTATTTTTCTAATCAGAAATTATCATCTTTGTCATCGACTAATGTTTTCATTTCATTTGACAAGGTTTAGTTTGTCCTGTTAAACTGTAAGTAGGTTACACACTAAAAAATGTTGGGTTAAAAAATAACCCAATTTTAACTTTACTGCTGATTCAGAAAAGGACACACCCCTTATTTGAGTTATTTTAACTCAACATTTTGGGTTAATTTTTTCTACCCAACTTTTGCATTGAATTATTTAACCAAAAAAGTTGAGTAATGATCACTTAATGTTGGGTTATTCCCAACCAAACTATTGGGTTGAATTATTTAACCCAAAAGTTGAGTTATGCTAACTCAACGTTGGTTGATTCATAACCCAAATATTGGGTTGAATTTATTCAACACAAAAGCCGAGTTATGCTCACTACAATGTTGGGTTATTCCAAACCCAATTTAGCGCTCCTTGACCCAATTGTAGGTTAAAAAAATATAATTTTTACTGGTTTGTCCTACTCCTTCCCAACTACTGATCAAAATGATGTTTATTCCATTAAAATACCCTCAAAAGCAAGATATTAGTGACATTATTTTAACAAGAATTGCCGTGTATTGTCATAGTAGTTCTATACAGCATGCTCAAATATTGTCATGTACATAAAAGTGTAATTATAAATAATGTTAATGAGATTAATCCATAAAAAATTCCCTTGAAGAAAAAAGTACCTTTTTAATTAAAAAAAAAGCTTTTTACCCAAAAATCTGTTACTCATTGAAAAACAATCCAAAAATGGTTCATAGTTTTGAAAACCCAGAAATTGAGTTAAAATAATACCCTTATAACCCCCAAAATGGATTGCTCTTCATGAAAATAACTCAAAAATTTGACCCAAAACTTGCAACTCATTAATTGGGTTATCAAAATAACCCAGCATTTTTTAGTGTGTAGATATGATAATTGTATATGATTCAAATCAAGAGTAAGATTACTAATTAGGGCCCGAGCAGGAAAAAGCTGCAAAGGCCCTAGTGAAATGGCTTTGTTTATTAATATCCTCCCACTTCATCTGACATCGCATGGACAAAGATTAGACATTCTGGAGGAAAGTTCTGTGGTCAGATGAAACAAAAATGGAGCTGTTTGGCCACAATACCCAGCAATATGTTTGGAGGAGAAAAGGTGACGCCTTTAATCCCAGGAACACCATGCCAACCATCAAGCATGGTGGTGGTAGTATAATGCTCTGGGCCTGTTTTGCTGCCAATGGAACTGGTGCTTTACAGAGAGTAAATGGGACAATGAAAAAGGAGGATTACCTCCAAATTCTTCAGGACAACCTAAAATCATCAGCCCGGAGGTTGGGTCTTGGGCGCAGTTGGGTGTTCCAACAGGACAATGACCCCAAACACACGTCAAAAGTGGTAAAGGAATGGCTAAATCAGGCTAGAATTAAGGTTTTAGAATGGCCTTCCCAAAGTCCTGACTTAAACGTGTGGACAATGCTGAAGAAAAAAGTCCATGTCAGAAAACCAACACATTTAGCTGAACTGCACCAATTTTGTAAAGGGGTGTGGTCAAAAATTCAAGCAGAAGCTTGTGGATGGCTACCAAAAGCACCTTATTGCAGTGAAACTTGCCAAGGGACATGTAACCAAATATTAACATTGCTGTATGTATACTTCTGACCCAGCAGATGTGGTCACATTTTCAGTAGACCCATAATAAATTCATAAAAGAACCAAACTTCATGAATGTTTTTTGTGACCAACAAGTATGTGCTCCAATCACTCTATCACAAAAAATAAGAGTTGTAGAAATGATTGGAAACTCAAGACAGCCATGACATTATGTTCTTTACAAGTGTATGTCAACTTTTGACCACGACTCTATAAGGCTCATAGCATTCATGAAAACCAACCATTTTTGCAGGCACATCAGGTCCGGCAAAAAATGTATATTTTTGGGGTTCGTACACGAAATTTTAAATTTGACTCCCTTAAAAAAAATTTTTTAAATGACCCCCTGCTACCAGATTCCTGTGTTATCAAAAAAATCGATTTTTAGGCTAAAAATAGGGGTCGTACTTTAACAAACTTCTTCAAGGGACTTTGATCAAATGAGCCGCGGTTAAAATGAAAGACACGAGAGAGATATGGGCGATGATAGATTGCAAAAGGAAATTTGCCAACGCCACGGGATGTGGGTGTGGCGTGGAGCCAAATTTGGATCTGAAGGCTTACAACAACATTTTAAACAACACAAAACTTGAATAATTCGGTACAAATGATGATGATGACATCCTGAATTGCCCGTGTGGGTCAGTACCTATTCGTACTAGAGATGTCCGATAATATTGGACTGCCGATATTACCGGCCGATAAATGCTTTAAATTGTAATATCGGAAATTATCGGTATCGGTTTCAAAAAGTAAAATTGATGACTTTTTAAAACGCCGCTGTGTACACGGACGTAGGGAGAAGTACAGAGCGCCAATAAGCCTTAAAGGCACTGCCTTTGCGTGCCGGCCCAGTCACATAATATCTACGGCTTTTCATACACACAAGTGAACGCAAGGCATACTTGGTCAACAGCCATACAGGTCACACTGAGGGTGGCCGTATAAACAACTTTAACACTGTTACAAATATGCGCCACACTGTGAACCCACACCAAACAAGAATGACAAACACATTTCGGGATAAACATCCGCACCGTAACACAACATAAACACAACAGAACAAATACCCAGAACCCCTTGCAGCACTAACTCTTTCGAGACGCTACAATATACACCCCCCGCTACCCCATTCACCCCCCCCCCCCACCTCGACCCCGCCCACCTCAACCTCCTCATGCTCTCTCAGGGAGAGCATGTCCCAAATTCCAAGCTGCTGATTTGAGGCATGTTAAAAAAAAAATAATGCACTTTGTGACTTCAATAATAAATATGGCAGTGCCATGTTGGCATTTTTTTCCATAACTTGAGTTGATTTATTTTGGAAAACCTTGTTACATTGTTTAATGCATCCAGCGGGGCATCACAACAAAATTAGGCATAATAATGTGTTAATTCCACGACTGTATATATCGGTATCGGTTGATATCGGAATCGGTAATTAAGAGTTGGACAATATTGGAATATCGAATATCGGCAAAAAAGCCATTATCGGACATCTCTAATTCGTACCCATTCGTAGTGGGCACAAACTGGTCCTCGCCATCACCGGTCAAACTGTCATTACGTCACAGTAGATGATCCGATACTAAACTGATGGTTTGGGATTAAATGCGAATGCAAATGGTAGGCGGAATAGCTATATGGTACGCGGAAATCCCTGCTCATTTTACCATACCAGCGACACAATTTAATTACCGTTAGTGTTTCGACTCACAAATGTGCCAAAGGACTTTTATTTTATTATTTAAAAGTGGACTCGTGGCAATGGCCGCTTTCTGACGCATCAATCATTATCAATTTATTCTTCTTTCATTTCTCACTGCATCGTTTAGCAGCTCCGCTGCAGGAAACATGCGTCAGCATGCGAACATAACAGTCGCCGGGCCCGATAAGTGAAAATAATTCAAATGTTAAACAAAACAGAACGAAGGAGACTACGTTGGACTCAGCTTGCCAGCGAGCTAACAGCTGCCGTTGTTGGGGAAAACATTCATAAATGCAGAAATTGATCAAGAAGACAAGAGCTGCGTGCAATAAGAGAAACAGAGGCACAGATAGAAAGCTATGTGTCCTTGCGTTTGGGTGTGTGCACACTCAAGGTATGCATCAGTGTTTCCTTGCATGTGCGCAAGCAAACACACACACACACACACACACACACACACACGCACACACACACATGCCCACAAACGAGGCATTGTGGTGGTAAAGCACTGAAAAGTTGATTAAAGGGCAATGAAAGCATGCAATTGAAAATAATTTAAATCTTAAAAGAAGTTGATTCCAGTTCCCGGTTGATCAATTACAAACCCCGTTTCCATATGAGTTGGGAAATTGTGTTCGATGTAAATATAAACGGAATACAATGATTTGCAAATCCTTTTCAACCCATATTCAATTGAATGCACTACAAAGACAACATATTTGATGTTCAAACTCAAATTTAATTTTTTTTGCAAATAATTAACTTAGAATTTCATGGCTGCAACACGTGCCAAAGTAGTTGGGAAAGGGCATGTTCACCACTGTGTTACATGGCCTTTCCTTTTAACAACACTCAGTAAACGTTTGGGAACTGAGGAGACACATTTTTGAAGCTTCTCAGGTGGAATTCTGTCCCATTCTTGCTTGATGTACAGCTTAAGTTGTTCAACAGTCCGGGGGTCTCCGTTGTGCTATTTTAGGCTTCATAATGCGCCACACATTTTCAATGGGAGACAGGTCTGGACTACAGGCAGGCCAGTCTAGTACCCGCACTCTTTTACTATGAAGCCACGTTGATGTAACACGTGGCTTGGCATTGTCTTGCTGAAATAAGCAGGGGCGTCCATGGTAACGTTGCTTGGATGGCAACATATGTTGCTCCAAAACCTGTATGTACCTTTCAGTATTAATGGCGCCTTCACAGATGTGTAAGTTACCCATGTCTTGGGCACTAATACACCCCCCTACCATCACAGATGCTGGCTTTTACACTTTGCGCCTATAACAATCCGGATGGTTCTTTTCCTCTTTGGTCCGGAGGACACGACGTCCACAGTTTCCAAAAACAATTTGAAATGTGGGCTCGTCAGACCACAGAACACTTTTCCACTTTGTATCAGTCCATCTTAGATGAGCTCAGGCCCAGCGAAGCCGACGGCGTTTCTGGGTGTTGTTGATAAACGGTTTTCGTCTTGCATAGGAGAGTTTTAACTTGCACTTACAGATGTAGCAACCAACTGTAGTTACTGACAGTGGGTTTCTGAAGTGTCCCTGAGCCCATGTGGTGATATCCTTTACACACTGATGTCGCTTGTTGATGCAGTACAGCCTGAGGGATCGAAGGTCACGGGCTTAGCTGCTTACGTGCAGTGATTTCTCTAGATTCTCTGAACCCTTTGATGATATTACGGACCGTAGATGGTGAAATCCCTAAATTCCTTGCAATAGCTGGTTGAGAAAGGTTTTTCTTAAACTGTTCAACAATTTGCTCACGCATTTGTTGACAAAGCGGTGACCCTCGCCCCATCCTTGTTTGTGAATGACTGAGCATTTCATGGAATCTACTTTTATACCCAATCATGGCACCCACCTGTTCCCAATTTGCCTGTTCACCTGTGGGATGTTCCAAATAAGTGTTTGATGAGCATTCCTCAACTTTATCAGTATTTATTGCCACCTTTCCCAACTTCTTTGTCACGTGTTGCTGCCATCAAATTCTAAAGTTAATGATTATTTGCACAAAAAATTTTTTTTATGAGTTTGAACATCAAATATGTTGTCTTTGTAGTGCATTCAATTGAATATGGGTTGAAAATGATTTGCAAATCAGTGTATTCCGTTTATATTTACATCTAACACAATTTCCCAACTCATATGGAAACGGGGTTTGTAATTGATTAAAGGGGCGTACTTTACATGCTCAAAACTGTAATAGGGCAGGCTATAATGCTGACAACACTTTAGAGATTTAGCAGCCACTAAGTACACTGCAAAAAGTCAGTGTTCAAAAACAAGGGAAAAAAAATACACAAATTTGCGGCATTTTATTTGAACTCAGCAAAATTATCTGCCAATAGAACAAGAAAATTCGGCTTGTCAAGACTTTCCAAAACAAGTCAAATTAGCTAACCTCAATGAACCCCAAAATACCTTAAAATAAGAATATTCTCACTAATAACAAGTGCACTTTTCTTGGTGGTAGAAAAAAAGAAGACCTTTTTGCTCATTATGTTGAAGAATATTCTTAAATTAAGCAAATGCTAGTGCCATTATCTCGACATAATCATAATCATGATGCGCTCGGCATCATGATTTTTTTTTTTCATGCTTGAAGTAAGAAATTATCACTTAAAAAAATGTAGTTTTATACTTGTGAGTGTTAATGACACAGCTTTGCATCAGTTGATATTCTAGTTTCAAGCACGTTTTACTCAATATAGGTCATCAAATCTCAGCTCCAAGCCGTAATATCTTACTGAGATCATTTAGGAGCAAAACCCTTAAAACAAGTAAAACACTCTAACATAAAATCTGCTTAGTGAGAAGAATTATCTTATCAGACAGAAAATAAGCAAATATCACCCTTATTTCAGATATTTACTCTTACTTAGATCTCAGTTTTTGCAGTGTAGCTGCTTAAAGTTGCAAACACCCCCTTAAAGAGGTGTGTTTTAACACTTTTGGCCATAGTGTCATTGTGCACTGGGGTTGTACGGTATACCCGTACTAATAAAGTACCGCGGTACTAATGAATTAAAGAAGGTACTATACTGCCTTTGAAAAATACTGGTACTTTTTTTCCATGCGTCTGATGGCGCGCTGTGGTGACATTGCTGGTAATATGAGCCGAGACGCAAGTCGCAGAGTCAACACACACACATGGCACTTACAGGCGGAAACAGTGTAGAGAAAGAAGAAGGAGAATGGACGTATTTTGGCTTAATGACCAACCATAAAGGTGGAGCTTTGCTCAGCGGTGCTTTAAAACACAGCAAGCTGGTGGCTAACGTCCGTCCACAGTGTTTTAGCTACTTCTACATCACTAATCCTCACCTAGCCTACGTCTCTTACAAGTATCATCCATGCACGACGAGGAATAGCCAAACATGCTTCACTACACACCGTAGCTCACCAGCGTCACCGCTAATGACGCCGTTCCAGAATGTAAACAAACACCATGTAATGATACCAAGTACAGGAGTGTATCTAGTCGATACTACTAAAGTTAAAGTTAAAGTTAAAGTACCAATGATTGTCACACACACACTAGGTGTGGTGAAATTTGTCCTCTGCATTCGACCCATCCCCTTAATCACCCCCTGGGAGGTGAGGGGAGCAGTGGGCAGCAGCGTAGCCGCGCCCGGGAATCATTTTTGGTGATTTAACCCCCAATTCCAACCCTTGATGCTGAGTGCCAAGCAGGGAGGTAATGGGTCCCATTTTTATAGTCTTTGGTATGACCCGGCCGGGGTTTGAACTCACAACCTACCGATCTCAGGGCGGACACTCTAACCACTAGGCCACTGAGTAGGTTATTAGGTAGGTTACTATGATTACATCGATATTTTGTAGCATCACAAAATCTTCTTTTGTTTTTTTAAAATGTTATGTTATGTTTATAAACTCAGGAAATATGTCCCTGGACACATGAGGACTTTGCATATGACCAATGTATGATCCTGTAACTACTTGGTATCGGATTGACACCCAAATTTGTGGTATCATCCAAAACTATTGCAAAAGTATCAAACAACAGAAGAATAAGTGATTATTACATTTTAACAGAAGTGTGGATAGAACATGTTGAAACGGAAAGTAAGCAGATATTAACAGTAAATGAACAAGTAGATTAATAATCAATTTCTACAGCTTATCCTTTATAATGTTGACAAAATAACAGAATGGAAAATGACACAATATGTTACTGCATACGTCAGCAGACTAACTAGGAGCCTTTGTTGTCTTGTAGGTTCACCATTTTATTTAAGGACAAACATGCAATAATAAACATGTTGAATGTACCCTAAACATTTTTGTTAAAATAAAGCCAATTTAGGCAATTTTTTGTGGTCCCCTTTATTTAGAAAAGTACCAAAAAGTACCGAAAAGTATTGAAATACATTTTGGTACCGGCACCGGTACCAAAAAATTGGTATCGGAACCACACTATTGTCTATTATGTTCATTTTCTTTATTTAATGACAAAATTGTTCTTTGATTGCATTAAGATGTATGTTTAATGTACAAACCCTGTTTCCATATGAGTTGGGAAATTATGTTAGATGTAATTATAAACGGAATACAATGATTTGCAAATCATTGTATTCCGTTTATATTTACATCCAACACAATTTCCCAACTCATATGGAAACAGGGTTTGTATTATTACATTTTCCAGTCCATTTAAGCCAAAAATGACATTTTGTGGTCCCCTTTATTTAGAAATTCTGGTAGCGGACAACCCTACTGTGCACACGTGTGTTCGTATGTGAAATGACGATTTGTTGGCATGTGCTGAATTTGGGGACATGTGTGTGTGTGTGTGTCGGGTGTCAGGTGATCAGAAGTAGGTGACAACGTCTCTCCTTCCTCACAAAGAGTCGCCTTTCAGCTGAGGTTACATCTGATGACATCACAACTTCTCTCAATCTGGGCCGGACTCACAACCCCGCACACAATGAATCACACGATGACACGGCGTGACACATATAGACACATTCATTATTCACACGCGGGCGGTACTCGTGTGGTCGGGGCTTAAAAAAGGACAACTCACAACATTCTCACCGACAGGTCAGAGATCAATCAAAGGCAAACTTCTACTTCCTGTTTGTGCCATCCGCCATGTTGTTGTTTTTATTAGCCATGAATCAGAGAAGCTAGTTGTATTTTTCTTCTCTTGTTCGTGAACACTGACTTTTTGCAGTGTAATGTTTAAAGGCCTACTGAAAGCCACTACTACCGACCACGCAGTCTGATAGTTTATATATCAATGATGAAATCTTAACATTGCAACACATGCCAATACGGCCGGGTTAACTTATAAAGTGCAATTTTAAATTTCCCGCGAAACTTCCGGTTGAAAACGTCTATGTATGATGACGTTTGCGCGTGACGTCAATCGTTGAAACGGAAGTATTCGGACACATTGTATCCAATGCAAAAAGCTCGGTTTTCATCGCAAAATTCCACAGTATTCTGGACATCTGTGTTGGTGAATCTTTTGCAATTTGTTTAATGAACAATGAAGACTGCAAAGAAGAAAGCTGTAGGTGGGATCGGTGTATTAGCGGCTGGCTGCAGCAACACAACCAGGAGGACTTTGACTCGGATAGCAGACGCGCTATCCGACGCTAGCCGCAGACCGCATCGATGATCGGGTGAAGTCCTTCGTCGCTCCGTCGATCGCTGGAACGCAGGTGAGCACGGGTGTTGATGAGCAGATGAGGGCTGGCTGGCGTAGGTGGATAGCTAATGTTTTTAACATAGCTCTGTGAGGTCCCGTAGCTAAGTTAGCTTCAATGGCGTCGTTAGCAACAGCATTGTTAAGCTTCACCAGGCTGGAAAGCATTAACTGTGTAGTTACAGGTCCATGGTTTAATAGTGTTGTTGATTTTCTGTCTATCCTTCCAGTCAGGGGTTTATTTCTTTTGTTTCTATCTGCAGTTAAGCCCGATGCTATCACGTTAGCTCCGTAGCTAAAGTGCTTCGCCGATGTATTGTCGTGGAGATAAAAGTCACTGTGAATGTCCATTTCGACTTCTCGACTCTCATTTTCAAGAGGATGGTGGTTTAAAATACAAATCCGTGATCCACAATAGAAAAAGGAGAGAGTGTGGAATCCAATGAGCCAGCTTGTACCTAAGTTACGGTCAGAGCGAAAAAAGATACGTCCTGCACTGCACTCTAGTCCTTCACTCTCACGTTCCTCATCCACTAATCTTTCATCCTCGCTCAAATTAATGGGGTAATCGTCGCTTTCTCGGTCCGAATCGCTCTCGCTGCTGGTGTAAACAATGGGGAAATGTGAGGAGCCTTTCAACTTGTGACGTCACGCTACTTCCGGTACAGGCAAGGCTTTTTTAAATCAGCGACCAAAAGTTGCAAACTTTATCGTCGATGTTCTCTACTAAATCCTTTCAGCAAAAATATGGCAATATCGCGAAATGATCAAGTATGACACATACAATGGATCTGCTATCCCCGTTTAAATTTTTAAAAAAAATCATTTCAGTAGGCCTTTAAGAAAACAGTCAGGGCGAAGTCACTGAATAGCAGACTTACCACAATCACGGTTTCAACAATGATTTTCCCAAAAATCTCATTGTTAGTAAATAGATGTTCCAAATCAGGAAATGTATTTTTATAAAGATTGGATTCACCCCCTAAATGAGCCAAAAACAAACAGAGCAATGCATTGCGAGTACACAGGGGCAGCCATTTTAACTGTCCAGTTGCATTCTGAAAAAAAAACCATCACTTAAAATAGCAATGTACTAAGGTGCCTTTAAATAGTTTGTATTTTCTACAAATTGTGTTGTTGTTGAACTTGAGCATTTACATTTTTTGGAGCCAATTTTGCAACCTAACACCTCAAATTCATATAACACAATCTCCTACACAATCATTTTTGGTGATTTAACCCCCAATTCCAACCCTTGATGCTGAGTGCCAAGCAGGGAGGTAACGGGTCCCATTTTTATAGTCTTTGGTATGACTCGGCCGGGGTTTGAACTCACAACCTACCGATCTCAGGGCGGACACTCTAACCACTAGACCACTGAGTAGGTTGATTAATCAATCAGGGTTTTTCAATCATTTTAAATATGAAACGGTAATACTTACCATTTATCGTTACTTCTCTACTACCCAGCCATTGCCATTCCCATCCATGCACGGTCAAAACAAACACACACGTAAAACAACACAGACATGATCTTGTCTCCGGAAAACAGAATCCAGGCTCGCACGGATAGCGAGTCAGTATTCATTTTGTGCTTTTAATTTGACGTCGCTTGTCTTTCTTTTCTACGTCGGTAAATGACAATAGCATTAGACGAGGAATCTATTACATTACTATATGATATAATAGCATTGAATACATGCTATATATTAGATTACTTGGAGATATCCGTCTGGGGTTTGACACAACACGAGCCGGTCTGTGAAAGATTGGACCTGCTGATATAAAGGATTTTTGAGTAGCGTTTTTAAACAACACAGCACTCCTGTTTTATAGGGGATCTTTGACGAGCATAAACATATTGCTTCTGTTTTCATTTATGATGTTATTTATGACTATGTTAGCCATTTGGTTTTGTTAACGTTTTAAAGGCCTACTGAAATGATTTTTTTTTATTTAAACGGGGACAGCAGATCCATTCTATGTGTCATACTTGATCATTTCGCGATATTGCCATATTTTTGCTGAAAGGATTTAGTAGAGAACATCGACGATAAAGTTCGCAACTTTTGGTCGCTGATAAAAAAAAAGGCCTTGCCTGTACCGGAAGTAGCGTGACGTCACAAGTTGAAAGGCTCCTCACATTTCCCCATTGTTTACACCAGCAGCGAGAGCGATTCGGACCGAGAAAGCGACGATTACCCCATTAATTTGAGCGAGGATGAAAGATTTGTGGATGAGGAACATGAGAGTGAAGGACTAGAGTGCAGTGGAGGACGTATCTTTTTTCGCTCTGACGGTAACTTAGGTACAAGGGCTCATTGGATTCCACACTTTCTCCTTTTTCTATTGTGGATCACGGATTTGTATTTTAAACCACCTCGGATACTATATCCTCTTGAAAATGAGAGTCGAGAACGCGAAATGGACATTCACAGTGACTTTTATCTCCATGACAATACATCGGTGAAGCACTTTAGCTACGGAGCTAACGTGATAGCATCGTGCTTAAATGCAGATAGAAACAAAATAAATAAGCCCCTGACTGGAAGGATAGACAGAAGATCAACAATACTACTATCAGGAGACACCGAACCAAACACTGGACCTGTAACCACACGGTTAATGCTGTGCCGCCTGTCGAAGCCTAGCAATGCTGTTGCTAACGACGCCATTGAAGCTAACTTATCTACGGGACCTCGTCAGAGCTAGGATAAAAACAATAGCGCTCCACCTACGCCAGCCCTCATCTGCTCATCAACACCCGTGCTCACCTGCGTTCCAGCGATCGACGGCGCGACGAAGGACTTCACCCGATCATCGATGCGGTCGGCGGCTAGCGTCGGATAGCGCGTCTGCTATCCAACTCAAAGTCCTCCTGGTTGTGTTGCTGCAGCCAACCGCTAATACACCGATCCCACCTACAGCTTTCTTCTTTGCAGTCTTCATTGTTCATTAAACAAATTGCAAAAGATTCACCAACAAAGATGTCCAGAATACTGTGGAATTATGCGATGAAAACAGAGCTGTTTGTATTGGGATACAATGTGTCAGAATACTTCCGTTTCAACCATCGACGTCACGCGCATACGTCATCATACATAGACGTTTTCAACCGGAAGTTTCCCGGGAAATTTAAAATTGCACTTTATAAGTTAACCCGGCCGTATTGGCATGTGTTGCAATGTTAAGATTTCATCATTGATATATAAACTATCAGACTGCGTGGTCGGTAGTAGTGGCTTTCAGTAGGCCTTTAAAGGGGTCATGGTATGATCGTATTTTATACATTTAAAACCCTTCATTGTGGTCTACATAACATAATGGTGTTTATTCGATCAAAATTTTGCATACATTATGTTTTCCGACCATCTTCAAGCCGTTTTCTGACCTTCTCTTCATAAAGCACCATTATTTACGTGTCTCCACTTCAACTTAGTTTTTAGTGCTTCCATAGCGAGCCTACAGACAGATATAGGCTAGAACTATTCGCTACTTTGTATCAGAAATTGCAGCAAAGGAGGATGCATGTGCATGTACGAGCAAGTCTGCCCCACAACAAGAGGATTGAGAAAAAGAAGGCGCTTACTGACACCACCAGATGGCAGTATAAGTGTCCATATAAGAGGCTATAAGACCCCAATTCAGTAGTGTACACAATTTTGGAAATAAGAGCTAAAAGGTGCTGTCCACGCATGTGGCCACGAAGCCTTTAGAGCAGGGGTCACCAACGCGGTGCCCGCGGGCACCAGGTAGCCCGTAAGGACCAGATGAGTAGCCCGCTGGCCTGTTCTAAAAATAGCTCAAATAGCAGCACTTACCAGTGAGCTGCCTCTATTTTTTAAATTTTATTTATTTACTAGCAAGCTGGTCTCGCTTTGCCCGACATTTTTAATTCTAAGAGAGACAAAACTCAAATAGAATTTGAAAATCCAAGAAAATATTTTAAAGACTTGGTCTTCACTTGTTTAAATAAATTCATAAATTTATTTACTTTGCTTCTTATAACTTTCAGAAAGACAATTTTAGAGAAAAAATACAACCTTAAAAATGATTTTAGGATTTTTAAACACATATACCTTTTTACCTTTTAAATTCCTTCCTCTTCTTTCCTGACAATTTAAATCAATGTTCTAGTAAAAAAAATGTTTTTATTGTAAAGAATAATAAATACATTTTAATTTAATTCTTCATTTTAGCTTCTATTTTTTCGACGAAGAATATTTGTGAAATATTTCTTCAAACTTATTATGATTAAAATTCAAAAAAAATATTCTGGCAAATCTAGAAAATCTGTAGAATCAAATTTAAATCTTATTTCAAAGTCTTTTGAATTTCTTTTAAAATTTTTGTTCTGTAAAATCTAGAAGAAATAATTATTTGTCTTGGTTAGAAATATAGCTTGGTCTAATTTGTTATATATTCTAACAAAGTGTAGATTGGATTTTATCCTATTTAAAACATGTCATCAAAATTGTAAAATTAATCTTAATCAGGAAAAATTACTAATGATGTTCCATAAATTATTTTTTTTAATTTTTTCAAAAAGATTCGAATTAGCTAGTTTTTCTCTTCTTTTTTTCGGTTGAATTTTGAATTTTAAAGAGTCGAAATTGAAGGTAAACTATGTTTCAAAATTTAATTGTCATTTTTTTTCGTGTTTTCTCTTCTTTTAAACCATTCAATTAAGTGTAAATATCATTAATTACTAATAATTACATAGAGTTAAAGGTAAATTGAGCAAATTGGCTATTTCTGGCAATTTATTTAAGTGTGTATCAAACTGGTAGCCCTTCGCATTAATCACTACCCAAGAAGTAGCTCTTGGTTTCAAAAAGGTTGGTGACCCCTGCTTTAGAGGTACTTGCTCATTTACTGTTAATATCTGCTTATTTTCTATTTCAACATGTTCTATCTACACTTCTGTTAAAATGTAATAATCACTTATTCTTCTGTTGTTTGATACTTTACATTAGTTTTGGATGATACCACAAATTTAGGTATCAATCCGATACCAAGTAGTTACCGGATCATACATTGGTCATATTCAAAGTCCTCATGTGTCCAGGGACATATTTCCTGAGTTTATAAACATAATATACATTTAAAAAATAAAAAATAAAAGATTTTGTGATGCTAAAAAATATCGATGTAATCATAGTAGTACCGACTAGATACGCTCCTGTACTTGGTATCATTACAGTGGATGTCAGGTGTAGATCCACCCATGACGGTACTTTTTAGAGGCGGTATAGGTACCGAATATGATTCATTAGTATCGCGGTACTATACTGTACAAACCCCACCTGGATTTATTAACAAAACAAAAATAATAGTGAAGAGAGAAGTCCTTAGCTTTCTGAAAATATGTCCCCCAGAAATTAGTTACATATCTCTGAGGTGAACACATGCAAAGTGATTTTTAAAAAAATCTTCATGAAAATGAATCAGTCTCCAAAATAGTATTAAAGTAATTTCCCACAGCGGCCGTCTTTTAGCCTCGTCATGGCGCGGGCATGCACGCACACGTAGCTCCCTTCATTAGGCATCAATATTCAGGTTCGTTTTAATTTAGCACCAAAGGAGGTCAGACGAGACGCTCATCACCCGCTTATAGCGTTGTCACACACACACACACACACGCACGCACGCACACACACACACACGTGCGAAGTAGAGCTGGGTGTGTATAGTTGTGCGAAAGGTGTCAGTCACGCCTCGGCGTGTCGCTTAATAAAAAGGAATAAAAACTTTTATTTTGTCGACTCAGGCGGGTCGTGACCTTGCGGCTAACGCAGCGGCGGCCTCCGTGCGTCCTTGTCGGCGTCACCAAAGTTCATCCTAACTTGCTCTGTCAGAAGAGTCCCTTTATATATTTGTTTATCATATATTATTCTCCTACACAAGTACATTCCGTCCTTACTTCACTGGACTGGAAGCAACAGGAATGTGTGCGACCCACTTAGATTTATCCTATTTGTGTCTCTCTGCACCACCCCACCTTCCGTCCGTTATTCTTCCTGTGTGTGTGTGTGTGTGTGTGTGTGTGTGTGTGTGTGTGTACATGTGTATCACGCTGTTCTCTTGTTCCCGGGTGGCTGATTAAATTAGTTTCTATTAGTCCCCCCCCTCCACAACTTGTGTCAACAGATCACAGCTGACACTGTTTTATTGTGTTATTGTAAAGTCCAACATAAAGTCTTCTATTTGTGTGCATTGTGTGTTTAAGGCGGGTGTGGCGCTAGCCGCGGCTACAAGCTGACACTGCATATAGGGCTAGGAAATTAAAATTGTTCTGTGGGGCTGATGCCGCCAGACTTCTCTTTCGCCCTAAATCGGTCACAATTTATGAACGTGGACAGTCGTGGTCAAAAGTTTGCATACCAGACATACCATGGACAAAGATAAGACATTCCAGGGGAACGTTCTGTGGTCGGATGAAACAAAAATGTAGCTGTTTGACCACAATACCCAGCAATATGTTTGGAGGAGAAAAGGTGAGGCCTTTAATCCCAGGAACACTATACCTGCCGTCAAGCATGGTGGTGGTAGTATAATGCTCTGGGCCTGTTTTGCTGCCAATGGAACTGGTGCTTTACAGAGAGTAAATGGGACAATGAAAAAGGAGGATTACCTCCAAATTCTTCATGACGACCTAAAATCATCAGCCCGGAGGTTGGGTCTTGGGCGCAGTTGGGTGTTCCAACAGGACAATGACCCCAAACACACGTCAAAAGTGGAAAAGGAATGGCTTAATCAGGCTTTTTAGAATGGCCTTCCCAAAGTCCTGACTTAAACGTGTGGACAATGGATAGGACTTTATTGTCATTGCACAAGTACAACGAAACTATGTTTTCAGCACAAACCCGTTCAAGATTAGACAAACAAACAGTGTACAGGGTTACAGGACAGGAACGCTGATGGGTCGCCAAAGGCGCCCCGTAAAAGATGGGAAAAAGGTGAAAAGCTGGGGAAGGAGATGAGTAAAAAAAATACAATCTAGACTGGGCTCCTAAGGGGGCCTAGTCTGGAGTGGGAAAAAACCTCCATGCCATGCTCACAAAAACATGTTACATATAATCACGACAACTCGCAACAGAGGGTGGGGGGAGTTGGGGCCCTGGAGGTCGACTGCTGAAGAAACAAGTCCATGTCAGAAAACCAACAAATGTAGCTGACCTGCACCAATTTTGTCAATTGTGACCAACAAGTATGTGCTCCAATCACTCTATCACAAAAAAATAAGAGTCGTAGAAATGATTGGAAACTCAAGACAGCCATGACATTATGTTCTTTACAAGTGTATGTCAACTTTTGACCACGACTGTACAGTGGAACCTTGATTTACGAACCCCTCTATTCGCAAACTTTTTGGTTTCCGAACTTTTCAATCGCACCAAATGTGCCTCTGTGTGCGAACCACATCTCTCATTCATTCATTTTGTGTCCTACTGGCAGCCATTTTGTGCTTGCTCGGATTGAAGAGCAAGCACAGCAAGTTTTTAGTTGTGATGAGAACAGACATTTCTGGAAAAAGGTGCCCAAGCGGACTCATTTCAAAGCCTCTCATTCAACGGCGCCTCTTCCAAGAGCGCACACACACTCCCTTCCTTCTACCCCTCTGACTGTTCATTTCTCTCCTCTCGTCAGCTGCTCCTTCGTCCATGTTAATGTACAGTAAGTGGATTTGACTTTTTAAAGTGTTCGTTATTGTGGCAATACGGTTGTTGAAGTTTTTTGTGATTTCTGATCGTTTGTGAGGGCATCGAAGGGACTTCTGTGTGTGCCCTTGCTGGCAGAGAAGCGCATGCAGAAGAGTTTAGCTTGTCGTGGTTGTTGTTTTGTCTTGTTTATCAAGAGAAAGTTGATCCATCGCCCCATTGTTATGTTTGTTTGAAGGGGTCCCCAAACTACAGGGGTCTCCAAACTTTTTGACTTTTGCTCGTTAGGAAAACCTGTGAAACAGGCTTGTAGGGATGATATAACCTCTGTGTTTTTTCCTGACCAAACGTATATTCCGCTTTACCCTGGTATTGAGCACTGTATAAACCACAGTAACCTCGACTATATATATATATATACATATATATATACATATATATATATATATATATATATATATATATATATATACATATACACACTTATTATATATATATATATATATATATATATATATATACATATACATGTGTGTATATATATATATATATATATATATATATATACATATACACACATTATTATATATATATATATATATTATATATATATATATATACACACATTACATGTGTGTATATATATATATATATATATATATATATATATATATATATATATATATATATATATATATATATATATATATATATATATATATATACAGTATATATATATGTGTATATATATATATATGTGTGTCTATGTATATATATATATATATATATATATATATATATATATATATATATATATATATATATATATATATATATATATATATATATATATATATATATATATATATATATATATATATATATATATATATATATATATATATATATGTATATACAGTATATATACACTACCGTTCAAAAGTTTGGGGTCACATTGAAATGTCCTTATTTTTGAAGGAAAAGCACTGTACTTTTCAATGAAGATAACTTTAAACTAGTCTTAACTTTAAAGAAATACACTCTATACATTGCTAATGTGGTAAATGACTATTCTAGCTGCAAATATCTGGTTTTTGGTGCAATATCTACATAGGTGTATAGAGGCCCATTTCCAGCAACTATCACTCCAGTGTTCTAATGGTACAATGTGTTTGCTCATTGGCTCAGAAGGCTAATTGATGATTAGAAAACCCTTGTGCAATCATGTTCACACATCTGAAAACAGTTTAGCTCGTTACAGAAGCTACAAAACTGACCTTCCTTTGAGCAGATTGAGTTTCTGGAGCATCACATTTGTGGGGTCAATTAAACGCTCAAAATGGCCAGAAAAAGAGAACTTTCATCTGAAACTCGACAGTCTATTCTTGTTCTTAGAAATGAAGGCTATTCCACAAAATTTGGGAGGAATAACACTACCAAACTTTAGGTTTTACTACTGGGCAAATAGCATTAGAATGCAATATGAAGCATTTGATCCCCCTCTGTTGTGGTTTGGGTATGAAGGCTAACTCAACTAAACCAGTATCTCTTAGGGCTCTGGTTCACTCTCCCATCCACTTTTCTACTTTCGCTTTTACGAAAAATCCACTTTAAAAAAACCTTATTCAGAATTTGGGTTCAGTTTAAGCACTATTTTGCCTTACAGACTATTTCTAGTCTTGTACCCATCACTGCTAACCTTGCTTTTGAATAGTGCATTTTTAAGATGGTTAAGTCTGGGGATCAACAACATGAAAAATGTATACATAGACAACATTTTTGCCACTCTACAGGAACTTTGTGATACATTTTCACTCCCGAATCAACACTTATTTAGATATCTACAGATCTGCAGTTTTGTTCGTAAAATGTTCCCACATTCCAAACTTACCTACTGACACAGTTTTAGATGCTTTTTTTGTCACCACTTCCCACTTTAAAAGGATCAATTACATGAATTATAATAACATTTTTCATTTTCGAGTCTCTGATTTCAGTGAAGTCACTTTGGGAGGGTGACTTGGGAGTGACCCTATGTGAGGAGAGCTGGACAGAGATTTTAAGTCTTCTATTTGTGCGAGACCCAGTCTTATTAAATGCAAGCTAATACATCGTACCTATTATACCAAGGTCCGGCTGGCAGCTTAATACGTATCTTTTGGCTTTGGCCATCCCTGTGCAGTTAGTGGACTGAATTTTTTAATACTCTGTCTTTGGTAATTGGCGAAAAGATTAGACCGAATCCTCCGAGTGGACTATTTGGGGTTGCCCCTCTGTCATCTTCTCCTAGCAGATCCAGAAAAAATCTTGTAGTATTCACTACTTTGTTGGCCAGAAGACTAATTGTGCTAAATTGGAAGGCAAGAGCGCCTCCTTGCCACACCCGCTGGATTAGCGGTATTCTTTATTCCCTCGAATTGGAGAAAATGAGGCTGACATTGAACGGTTGTTCTGTGAAGTTTCAGGAAGCATGGGGTGTTAATGTCCAGTGTAGGGGGACGGAGGGGGGCGGGAATGTCACGCTGGTGTTCCAATCCGCCCTCCATAAGGACTGATCATGTGACCGCCTTTACAGGAAGTCGTGTTGCCTATATTGCAGGAAATGATGGAATGATCAGTGGAGGGAGAGAGACGCAGATCGATGGCAGACG
>NC_084745.1:10382638-10450138 GCF_033978785.1 Entelurus aequoreus
AGAAATAAAAATAAATAAAAAATCCATATATTTTGTTATGGTTTGAAAATTTAAAATATCAAAATGGCCCCCGCATGCTTTAATTTTTCCGTGTGCGGCCCTCAGTGGAAAAAGTTTGGACACCCCTCCTCCAAAGCATTCACACATATGCTTCTACCGTCCACATTTTTCACCCGATTCAAACCGTTCCAACTACAAACTGTTCAGCCTATTCAGGAATCGCGGACAAATTCCAAAAATTCCAAGATTTCCCAGAATTCCAGGTTTTCCAGGACATTTTTCCCATTCAAAATGAATTGGCCATTTTTCAACCTTCCACCATTTCTACATGTTTCAACCTATTCAAACCATTCCACCTTCAACACATTCCACCATTCTGGAAATTCAAACTTCCCCTTTTACAAGTTAAAAAAAAAATTCCAGGATTTTCCAGAATTCTTGGTTTCCAGAGCCCTATTTCCACTCTTTTTTCTGGCGACTACTCCTTCCACATTTTTCAACCCACTCCAACCGTTCCACCGTCAGAATATTCCTTTTAAATCAGGAAAAAAAACGAAGTTGTTTTTTGAGCTGGAAAAATTCCCGGTTTTCCCGAAATTTCAGGAATTCCGTAATACAATTTCTCAAGTCAACATGTTACTACTTCAACATTTCTCGACCACTTTGGATATTTTCAACACCAACCATTTAAACAAGTTTTTTACCATTTTCAAAAAAATTCCCGCTTTTCCCGAAGTTCCCAAATTTGGGGGAAATTCCCATTGAAATGAATGGGACATTCTTCAAACTTCCACAATCTTCCACCCATTCAAACCTTTGCACCTTTGACACATTCCACCATTCTGGAAATTCAAACTACCATTTTTCCAAGTTCAAAAAAATTCCTGATTTTTCCCGAAATTCCCTAGTACCATTTACTACTTCAACATTTCTTGCCCGATTTAAACAATTCTAACACCAACTAATTCAGCTCATTCAGGTAATTCATGCTCTTAATCATTTTTTTTTAAATCCCACTTTTTCGAAAATTCCCAAATTTCCAGGAAGTTTTAATTGAAATGAATGGGACATTTTTCCAAGTTGCACAATTCCCACATTTTTCAACCTATTCAAACCATTCCACATTCAACACATTCCACCATTCTGGAAATTCAAACTTCCCCTTTTACAAGTTAAAAAAAAATTCCAGGATTTTCCAGAATTCCTGGTTTTCCAGAGCCCTATTTCCACACTTTTTTCTGGCGACTACTCCTTCCACATTTTTCAACCCACTCCAACCGTTCCACCGTCAGAATATTCCTTTTAAATCAGGAAAAAAAACGAAGTTGTTTTTTGAGCTGGAAAAATTCCCGGTTTTCCCGGAATTTCAGGAATTCCGTAATACAATTTCTCAAGTCAACATGTTACTACTTCAACATTTCTCGACCAATTTGGAAATTTTCAACACCAACCATTTTCAAAAAAATTCCCGCTTTTCCCGAAGTTCCCAAATTTGGGGGAAATTCCCATTGAAATGAATGGGACATTCTTCAAACTTCCACAATCTTCCACCCATTCAAACCTTTGCACCTTTGACACATTCCACCATTCTGGAAATTCAAACTACCATTTTTCCAAGTTCAAAAAAATTCCTGATTTTCCCGAAATTCCCTAATACCATTTACTACTTCAACATTTCTTGCCCGATTTAAACAATTCTAACACCAATTAATTCAGCTCATTCAGGTAATTCATGTACTTAATAATTTTCTTAAAACCCCGCTTTTTCCAAAATTCCCAAATTTCCAGGAAGTTCCCATTGAAATGAATGGGACATTTTTCCAAGTTGCACAATTCCCACATTTTTCAACATATTCAAACCATTCCAACTTCAACACATTCCACTCACCCTCGACATTCAAACTAACACTTTCCCAAGTTCCAACCCAAATTCCCGTTTTCCTGGAAATTCTAACTCTTCAACATTGAAACCATTCCAACATTCAAACCATTTCAGCATTTAAACAATTTCAACATTTTAACCATTTCTACATTCATCCTACATCCCATTAGCATTTCAGTTCAGCGTCAGCTTCTCAACATTCAAACCATTCCAACATTCAAACTATTCTTACATTCATACTACATTCTGTCAGCATTTCACTTCAACTTCAGCGTTGGAGCTTTCACACGCAAGTCCTTCAGCCTCTTCTAGTTATTGTTGTTCTTGCTTTAAATTTCTCTCTGTTTTCGCTTTTGTGTTGTCTCTAGTAGTTTCTTGTCAAACTGAAATGCACACAATAACATAAAAATTGTATAAGCTAGCCCTCGTATAGCCCTCTAAATCAGGGGTGTCAAAGTAATGACTGCTTTCAGAGGGCCACTTTTTTTAAAATTAATTTACATTATGCATGCGGGTAATAACTTGTGATTAATCATGATTAATCGAAATGCATAGGCATTTAATTATTAGATTTTTTTATGTATAACTTGCTTTGAAATCATAAATAAAGGTGACAAGCAGATATTTACTATTGGTTTTTATCTCACAAAAATAGTTTTGCAATACAGTATATAATAATATAATTGGCATGATCAGATAATATTAAAGTTTAAAATATGCATTTTTTTTCTATCAAAATTGAAAGAACAAATGCATTTAGTAAAATAAAAAAAATAAAAAAATATGAAAAATAAGTATGTTATTGAAACCCATTTTTTGCAGGCTTTCGCAGGCCACATAATATGATGTGCTGGGCCAGAACTGGCCCCCGGGCCTTGAGTTTGACACCTGTGCTCTAAATGAAGTGAGCTCGGCGACCTCCCTTGACATTGAGTGGAAGGAGAAATTTCCCACATTACACTTTGCATGCTAAAATCATGGCAGAAAAAAACTAAAACAAACAGAAGCCTACAAATGTAAGTAATACGCCTAATTATTGATTTTCACATTAATGACGCTCATGGTTTTGTTCAGATGTTCATTCGTTGCTTCTCCGTGTAAATATTGCCTATCTTTTAATTGTTTGTTGTATTTTTATTGCTTGTTAAAACGATGGGAGTTCCAAAGAACTTGGTAGGATTTGCTACTCATTGTGCTAAATTGGATGGCCGCAGAGTCTCGCTGTCACACTCGCTGAATTAGAGACGTTCTTTATTTCCTTAAATTGCAGAAAATTAAGATGACATTAAACGGTTGTTCTGTGAAATGTCAGAAAGCATGAGGTGGTTTCCTAAAATATGTAAAAGAGACTGATCTCAAATTTAACCCCGATTAGAAAAGTAATTGAAAGGTAGATAACTGATGAGCCTTTTGTCTGCTTTTGTGTACTGCTGGAGTGCAGTTGTCTATGGCTTCATGTCATGTAAAGTAAAAAAGGTGTATTTATTCATTAAAGAAGCAAAAAACAAAAGGCTAGAGCAGAAGGAAAGTGCTCTAAACTGCCACGCTATGACAGACGCAAAACAGAATGCTGGAACGCAGCACAAAAACACTTACTATGAAATGTGGAGCAGACGGCGTCCACAAAGTAGGAGCGTAATGAAAAAGATCGTCTGTAGTCACCAGGTAACAGCAGCATCAACAAACAATGTCCCGACAACCAGGGTGGAAAAAGGATCAACTTAAATAGTCTTAATTGCAAACAGAAAACAGGCGAGGGTAATGATATCTGTCTATTACCTGACCACTTCCATGTTAGCTACCTCTCTTTGTTTATAATGTATATTTTCTGCTGGATCTACTCTCTATTTTATGCTGCAGCTGTTACATATACTGTAATATTGTATGTGGTAATTGTTATATATTGTATATATTAAATACAAATATAATATAATATATCAGTACATATCATATACTGTATATATAATATGTAGATATTACATATATGTTATATTTTATATTGCTACTACGGTACATTTTTAGTCTACTTTATACCTGCATTATCCTTTCCATCCTTACACTTTCCATCCTTTCTAACTGAGCTACTGTGTGGAACAATTTCCCTTGTGGATCATTAAAGTTTGTCTAAGTCTAAGTCCAAGTAACAGCAGCATCAACAAACTATGTCCCGACAACCAAGGTAGAAAAAGGATCAACTTAAATAGTCTTAATTGCATACAGAAAACAGGTGAGGGGAAATGCCCTGGGACATAAGTGAAGCCGCCACGGGAAAACACCAACAAAACCACAAGAGCCGCCAAAATAAAAGCACTGAACAGGAACTAACACAAAACACCGGATAACGCTAACAAAACCCGACATAAAAACTTGCCTGCTTCTCATTCGTACCAAATCTGACATCCCGAACTCGTCAAACACGGAAGTGCGCCGAAAGGCGTAGCAGATGGCGTCCACAAAGTAGGAGCGTAATGAAAAAGATCGTCTGTAGTCACCAAGTAGAAAAAAGATCAACTTAAAATAGCCTTAATTGCAAACAGAACACAAGTGAGGGGAAATGTGCTGGGACATAAGTGAAGCCGCCACGGGAAAACACTAACAAAACCAGAAGAGTTGCCAAAATAAAAGCACAGAACAGGAACTAACACAACATAAAGGCACGGCCTGGCGTAACCAGCCTCATTCGTACCAAATCTGACATCCTGAACTCGTCAAACACGGAAGTGCGCCGAAAGGCGTAGCAGATGGCGTCCACAAAGTAGGAGCGTAATGAAACAAATCGTCTGTAGTCACCAGGTAGAAAAAAGATCAACTTAAAATAGCCTTAATTGCAAACAGAACACAAGTGAGGGGAAATGTGCTGGGACATAAGTGAAGCCGCCACGGGAAAACACTAACAAAACCAGAAGAGTTGCCAAAATAAAAGCACAGAACAGGAACTAACACAACATAAGAAACTAATCAAGTCAGTAACGTCATATCGCCCCAAAGGGTCTACTACATCACAGGTGTCAAACTCAAGGCCCGGGGGCCAGGTCTGGCCCGCCACATCATTTTATATGGCCCTTTGTAGGCCTGGAAAAAATATGCGTCAATAAGTTTCCATATATTTGCTCACTAAATGTATTTGTTTTTTTCAGTTTTGGACAGAAAAAAATGTACCGTATTTTTCGGACTATAAGTCGCTGTTTTTTTCATAGTTTGGCCGGGGGTGCGACTTATACTCAGGAGCGACTTATGTGTGAAATTATTAACACATTAGCGTAAAATATCAAATAATATTATTTAGCTCATTCACGTAAGAGACTAGACGTATAAGATTTCATGGGATTTAGCGATTAGGAGTGACAGATTGTTTGGTAAACGTATAGCATGTTCTATATGTTATAGTTATTTGAATGACTCTTACCATAATATGTTACGTTAACATACCAGGCACGTTCTCAGTTGGTTATTTATGCCTCATATAACGTACACTTATTCAGCCTGTTGTTCACTATTCTTTATTTATTTTAAATTGCCTTTCAAATGTCTATTCTTGGTGTTGGCTTTTATCAAATACATTTCCCCAAAAAATGCGACTTATACTCCAGTGCGACTTATATATGTTTTTTCCCTTCTTTATTATGCATTTTCGGCCGGTGCGACTTATACTCCGGAGTGACTTATACTCCAAAAAATATGGTACGTACTGCAGGAAATTGCTAATTTTTAAAAAATTTAATATGAACCAATATTGCAACAAATATTGTATCGTCATACTTTCCAAACAATTTTTGGGGTTCAAGTTAAAACAAATGCTGTAAAATATCTGCTTGAACTTAGATTTCAAAGCAAGTTAACCATCAAATTGTTCACTGTAGGTTTTAGGGCTTAAATTGATGGTGTTTTTGTTTTTTTACAGCATATTAACTTTCAATTAAAAAAATATATATATTTTTTTTTATTACTGTAAAATTCTGTCAACTAAGCGTTTTTTTTCATGGTAAAATATACGCTTGTTGTTTTTACCGTGTATTACTGTAAACGGAAAAAGGTAAAAAAAACTGGCATCTCTGTTGCCAGAATTGAAAAAAAAAAAACATTTACAGTAAGACGTTGTACAACCACAGTACATTTTACAGTAAAAATCTGGCCACTAAGCTGACAGTTTTTCCATTTACTGTAAAATGTTGTGAAAAAAATAACATTTCCGGTGAGTGACTTGCCAGTTTTTACTGTAAAATCTACAGATTTTTTTTTTACAGTGTGCATAAAAAAATATATAATATTTAAATGTATAGGCAAATTCATATATTATTTGCTGTGATAAGCGGCCCTCTAAGTCAGTGGTTCTTAACCTTCTTGGAGGTACCGAACCCCACCAGTTCCATATGCGCATTCACCGAACCCTTCTTTAGTGAAAAATAAAAAAATAAAAAATAAATTAAATTCTAGACAAAGTTATATTTTTGGTAACACTTTAGTATGGGGAACATATTCTAAGTAACAAAGACTTAAATTAGAGTCTTTCGGACACTAGGGGAACATATTCTAAGTAACAAAGACTTATTTAGAGTTATTTGGTTAGGGTTAGGGTTAGGGTTAGAGGGTTAGGGCCAGGGTTAGAGGGTTAGGGTTGTATAAGGCCATGCCGAATAAGGCATTAATAAGTACTTATTAATGACTAGTTAAGAGCCGATATGTTACTAATTTGCATGTTAATAAGCAACTAATTAATGGTGAATATGTTCCCCATACTAAAGTGTTACCATGTTTTTTTACTGGTGCACAAAATGAACCGCGCATGAACATCACCTTTTTCAAACAACAAAACCAACACAGTGCATAAACTCACAACAAATTACACACCTGCAAATCAGTGTGACTTCTGCTGTTGCCGTATCCTTAATACGCCGATAGGGAGAAGTTTTTAATTACACGATGAGTCGGGTGTGTCTTGACCTCCGCCGAACCCCTGAGCCCGACTCACCGAACCCCTAGGGTTCGATCGAACCCAGGTTAGGAACCACTGCTCTAAGTACAGCCTTAACTGCAATGTGGCCCTTGACGAAAACAAGTGTGATACCCCTGGTCCACATCAAATCAATCAATCAATCAAATGGTATTTATAAAGCGCTTTTCATACATAAGGCAACACAAAGTCAGAATCAGAATCAGAAAAAGAAAATATTCAGTCCAAGCCTGGGGTCTCCAGACTGAGGCCAAGGGGGAAAAAACCTCATAGCCATAGCACACATAAACATGTGTGTAAGAGGGAAACATCAACAAACACAAAGGACATTAAAGACATGAAAAGAGCAGAGCTGATGCAACCAGTCACTTCTACACACAGTCACAAAAGTAAAACAACCACAAAAAAAACATATACACTGTGGTGGCCTCTGCGGTGTTCCACGCCATCGTCTGCTGGGGTTGGGGGAGCATGGCCAGAGACAGGAGCAGACCCAACAAAGCAACCAAGAGAGCTGACTCCACCCTCGGCCGCCCACCAACTCTCGGCCGGTGTCCAGTCCGCATGGATGAGCGAGGATACGTCCAAGGATACATGCTCACTCAGCCGAGACACTGTGAAGCTTGTCCGACCCGGCGGTCAGCGCCAGCTCCGCAGCCCTGTCTCGAAATCCGCATCTCCTCCAGTCTCTCCAAACGGACTCTGGTGTGGCAGAGACCCAGCAGCTGGTCTCCATGGCCAAAAGGCTCCAGGGCGAAGTTCACAAAAAAAGCACAGCAGAAGTCACGAGAGTGCCACCCCTTGTCACACAGTCCCAAAGGGTCCCCAACCAAAAGGCAAAACAAAACCACATGAAAACAAGAGGGAAACATCAGGAACACAAAAGGATGACACAAGAGCACAGAGTTCCTGCAACCAGCAGCCACTACAATGGCGCCATCTTGGAAAAAAGTGCTTTCCAGACTTAAAAACAAACACACACATGCTCAAATGAATGCATGGCTGAGTACGGAGGGACTAGGTGGAGAAACACTATCACAGGAGCCATCTGCACCAGACCACGGCCACCACAGCCATGGCCGATAACCCCCGGTGCAAAGTAAAAATGTAAAATAGTAAGAACCACTAACAGAACAATCGCAGTAGAGGAGATAACGTCAGCATCTTCAAGAATTTCAAGCACCTCAGAGGCGTCAGAAAGAAGACGATGGGGGCACGCTGACACGGCCGCCCCTCATCAAAATGAATCAGCAGCTGTAAAGTGTTTTAAAGTGTCGGTCCGGGCGAGCGGCGCTGATTTAGTGCGGCCCGCTCCGTTTTTAATGACCAGAACATCTGAGTCACATTTAAGGTTTTAGTGCTCGTCTTCGAAAGCAACGGCTTCTATCAACACGGATTTTTGGGGAGGGAATACTTTACACTACATCATGTATTTGCATACACACTATATTGCCAAAAGTATTTGGCCACCCATCCAAATGATCAGAATCAGGTGTCCTAATCACTTGGTGTATAAAATCAAGCACTTAGGCATGGAGACTCTTTCTACAAACATTTGTGAAAGAATGGGCCGCTCTCAGTGATTTCCAGCGTGGAACTGTCATAGGATGCCACCTGTGCAACAAATCCAGTGGTGAAATTTCCTCGCTCCTAAATATTTCAAAGTCAACCTTATTGTAAGAAAAGTGAAGAGTTTGGGAACAACAGCAACTCAGCCACCAAGTGGTAGGCCACGTAAACTGACAGAGAGGGGTCAGCGGATGCTGAAGCGCATGGTGCAAAGACTTTCTGCACAGTCAGTTGCTACAGAGCACCAATCTTCATGTGACCTTCCAATTAGCCCACATACAGTACGCAGAGAGCTTCATGGAATGGGTTTCCATGGCCGAGCAGCTGCATCTAAGCCACCAAGTCCAATGCAAAGCGTGGGATGCAGTGGTGTAAAGCACGTCGCCACTGGACTCTAGAGCAGTGGAGACGCCTTCTCTGGACTGATGAGTCATGCTTTTAGAAAAATTGTATTTAAATTATCAAAAAACTTTCCGTTCTGAGTTCTCAATGAACAGACAAGAAGCTGTCTTTGTTGCACCAAGCCAAACGCTTGGAAAATTCCGCTGTGTATGATGGAATGAGACGGGTGGGGTCATCCATTGGCCTCGAAAACCTGCTCAAGCTGCATCCAGGACGAGCCCAAGCCCGAGGGACCCTCTTCTTTTGTCTTCAATGTGACCGAAAACAATGACTGTTTACATACTCCCCATTCCTGTTGAGAAATGTGTTGTTGCGTAAACATTGAACATCTAAATAAAAGAGGAGACGAAAACCTTTTTCGTCGGAGCGTGGTGCAGGACTGTACAGAGAGTACAGTGGCCATGTCTCTCCTCGATATTGGGTCCAAATTTAATTCTGTCTCTGTTTGATTCCTTGCCTTTTGTCTTGTTTAATAGATGTCATCAGTGTTAGAACCTGACACACGCTTTTCCATCTGGCAATCTGATGGACGAGTCTGGGTTTGGAGATTGCCAGGAGAACGCTACATTTCCGACTGCATTGTGCCGATTGTGAAATTTAGTGGAGGAGGAATTATGGTGTGGGGTTGTTTTTCAGGAGTTGGGCTTGGCCCCTTAGTTCCAGTGAAAGGAACTTTGAATGCTCCAGGATACCAAAACATTTTGGACATTTCCATGCTCCCAATCATGTGGGAACAGTTTGGAGCGGGTCCCTTCCTCTTCCAGCATGACTGTGCACCAGTGCACAAAGCAAGGTCCATAAAGGAATGGATGACAGAGTCTGGTGTGGATGAACTTGACTGGCCTGCACAGAGTCCTGACCTGAACCCTTTGGGATGAATTAGAACAGAGACTGAGTGCCAGGCCTTCTCGACCAACATCAGTGTGTGACCTCACCAATGCGCTTTTGGAAGAATGGTGGATAATTCCTATAAACACACTCCGCAACCTTGTGGACAGCCTTCCCAGAAGAGTTGAAGCTGTAATAGCTGCAACCCTATGGGTTAGGAATGGGATGGCACTTCAAGTTCATATGTGAGTTAAGGCAGGTGGCCAAATACTTTTGGCAATATAGCGTATGTATTCAGGGTCAGAACCGGTTCTGGTTTGGATTCGGTAGCAATGTAAACACGAGATGTGAAACGCTCTCCGTCAGGACTCAACAACAACAACAGGCTGTTAGATATGAGCCACTAAACATGCAGTGAATGCCACTTTGCTACCTTTTTAGCATGTACAGCTGGTGGTAGCACCATTCATGACAACATCACCAGTCCCGTTTTTGAAGGCGGAGTGGATGTCGGCGAAATGGGGAATTTTTTTTTTTTTTAAAAAACCTTCCAAGTCTGTGGCTGTCATCAAATCAAACACACCCGACTTGCACTGACCCCGTAATGATTTAAAGGTCCAACATGTGCGGCGCTCGCGTCGCTCCTGCTGTTGCCATAGTAACAGATGCCGCTCGCGTGTACAGCGTGCTGATGAACAGGTAAAATCACTGTGTGCGTTCCAGGTTTCCAAGGATTGTGTGATGATTGAGAGGCAGACGACTCCACGGGGTGCGGTTTTAGAATTGTACCCTACTGCCCCCGACAAACCATAAACCCTCACAAACACACTTGGGCTGGACTATTAATCAAATTTCGATTTCAATGTTGGCTTCTCACAGTCATAAGAATGTTATAATCGAGAAAAACCTTTAATGGCCGCGCAAAGTGCATGCAAATTCCTGAGCTTGTAACGGTAAAACGGATAAGTGGAGAAAAAGGATGGCGAAAATGTAAAAAAATTAAAAAACGATTCTTAAAATTTTGGTTCGATTCAGAATCTTGATAAGAAACGCGATTTGGATGTGAATTTATTTTTTTCCAGCAGCCCTACATGCAATCATACATGTAATAAAGATATAAGACATGCTATCATACATGTAATAAAGATATAAGACAAGCTATCATACATGTAATAAAGATATAAGACATGCTATCATACATGTAATAAAGATATAAGACATGCTATCATACATGTAATAAAGATATAAGACATGCAATCATACATGTAATAAAGATATAAGACATGCTATCATACATGTAATAAAGATATAAGACATGCAAGCATACATGTAATAAAGATATAAGACATGCAAGCATACATGTAATAAATATATAAGACATGCTATCATACATGTAATAAAGATATAAGACATGCAATCATACATGTAATAAAGATATAAGACATGCTATCATACATGTAATAAAGATATAAGACATGCAAGCATACATGTAATAAAGATATAAGACATGCAAGCATACATGTAATAAATATATAAGACATGCTATCATACATGTAATAAAGATATAAGACATGCTATCATACATGTAATAAAGATATAAGACATGCTATCATACATGTAATAAAGATATAAGACATGCTATCATACATGTAATAAAGATATAAGACATGCTATCATACATGTAATAAAGATATAAGACATGCAAGCATACATGTAATAAAGATATAAGACATGCAAGCATACATGTAATAAAGATATAAGACATGCTAGCATACATGTAATAAAGATATAAGACATGCTATCATACATGTAATAAAGATATAAGACATGCTAGCATACATGTAATAAAGATATAAGACATGCTATCATACATGTAATAAATATATAAGACATGCAAGCATACATGTAATAAAGATATAAGACATACAAGCATACATGTAATAAATATATAAGACATGCAAGCATACATGTAATAAAGATATAAGACATGCTAGCATACATGTAATAAATATATAAGACATGCAAGCATACATGTAATAAAGATATAAGACATGCTATCATACATGTAATAAAGATATAAGACATGCTAGCATACAAGTAATAAAGATATAAGACATGCAATCATACATGTAATAAAGATATAAGACATGCAAGCATACATGTAATAAATATATAAGACATGCAAGCATACATGTAATAAAGATATAAGACATGCTACCATACATGTAATAAATATATAAGACATGCTAGCATACATGTAATAAAGATATAAGACATGCTATCATACATGTAATAAAGATATAAGACATGCAATCATACATGTAATAAATATATAAGACATGCAAGCATACATGTAATAAAGATATAAGACATGCTATCATACATGTAATAAAGATATAAGACACGCAAGCATACATGTAATAAATATATAAGACATGCTATCATACATGTAATAAAGATATAAGACATGCTATCATACATGTAATAAAGATATAAGACATGCAAGCATACATGTAATAAAGATATAAGACACGCAAGCATAAATGTAATAAATATATAAGACACGCAAGCATACATTTAATAAATATATAAGACATGCTATCATACATGTAATAAAGATATAAGACATGCTATCATACATGTAATAAAGATATAAGACATGCAAGCATACATGTAATAAAGATATAAGACACGCAAGCATAAATGTAATAAATATATAAGACACGCAAGCATACATTTAATAAATATATAAGACATGCAAGCATACATGTAATAAATATATAAGACATGCAAGCATACATGTAATAAAGATATAAGACATGCTATCATACATGTAATAAAGATATAAGACATGCTAGCATACATGTAATAACATGAAATTTAATTCAGATTCTTTAGGTGATATTTAGATTCAGAATCTATTATTGATTCAATCCAATTCTCGCAAAAAAATATTTGGTATATGAATTATTATAAAAGCTCCATTGAAATGGCCGAAAAGAACTTTAAAAAAAAAAATTGATTCTTAAAATTTTGATTCGATTCAGAATTTTGATGAATAAGAATCCCGATTCAGATGTGGGATCTGACCATGGTTGATGCTTTTTATTTGAAACGGTGCTAGTACGCTTAATAAATAATCACTAAAATCAACAACAACAACAAAAAGGCACTTCCGCGTTAACGTAACCACAGACCAAATTGGTCAATAATAGGGAATCTGATGTTGATGCAGAATATCCCAAGAATTGACATAAATGTGAGTAAAATGCTGTCATTGTGAGGACAAGGAACTTGTGTTTGGTAAAATAATGTGGCCGAGACCGCTTATTCATCCCTGAAACACTAAACCGCCTTGTCCTGAACTAAACAATGTGGAGATGGCTTCTTAAAACAGCGACTAAACTACAAAAGCTAAAGCGAGCAAGAACAATCCGTACACCCACAACACATCTCATCTGCTCGTGTTGTTGTGAACGACATCATCCATGGATGTAAGATCGATGCACAAACAGGACAGCAATCACCACGTGAGAGGTGTTCTCTCTTTTAAACAGCCTCAATTCGTCTCCACAGGTCGAGCTCAGAACAGCAGCGCACTTTTCCACCTTCACAATAACAACATCCGGTCTGACTGCGCTAACAAAATAAAGGTTTCAAAAAAGTACCTTACAAAAATGTACTTGAAATTTACAAAAAAATGTATGCTTTGACTTAAAATATTGGTCAAAATTGTCCAAAAATGTATTGCACAAATAAATGTGAGGATTTTTGCATTTTGTAAAAAAAAAAAAAAGCACATACATGCTGGTAAAATAAGTGTAAAAGGTAGAAAAACAAAATTTAAAAAAATGCTACTGTTATTTTTATTTATTGTCATTACTATTATTATTATTTTACTTATTGTTGTTTATTTGTTACTATTTTCTTCTAAATTATATTTAAAGTGGAGTTTTTGTGGTACAACAAATATACAAAACATGTCAAATTAATGGATAACCATGTTATTAATTAGGATTTTAATATCAATCAAAATGATCATTATTGTTATTTTTGCCATAACCATCCAGCTTTAACACAAACTAAGAAAAATATGCGTAATGTTTCTCTTCAGTTTAAAGTTAAAGTTAAAGTACCAATGATTGTCACACACACACACACTAGGTGTGGCGAAATTATTCTCTGCATTTGACCCATCACCCTTGTTCACCCCCTGGGAGGTGAGGGGAGCAGTGAGCAGCAGCAGTGGCCGCGCCCGGGAATCATTTTTGGTGATTTAACCCCCAATTCCAAACCTGGATGCCAAGCAGGGAGGTAAATGGCTCCCATTTTTATAGTCTTTGGTATGACTCGGCCGGGGTTTGAACTCACAACCTACCAATCACATACTTGTCACATGACAAGACATGTGCACTGCCCACAGGGTGCGTTCCATTTAAACACCTTCTGTATCCCTTTGTTATGATGCAGAAACATGATGTAACCGTAACTCTAACCCGAAGAGACACTTGTATATCTTTAGTAGCTCTATGCCACAGGTGTCAAACTCAAAGTCCGGGGGCCAAATCTGGCCCGCCACATTGTTTTATCTGGCCCGCGAAAGCCTGGAAATAATATACATTAATAAAATGCTTAATCTTTTCTTACTAAATATATTTGTTCTTTCCCTTTTGACATTAAAAATCATGTATTGCATGCAATTGCATATATTTTAAAATTCAAAATTTAAATATTATATTGTCATGTATTCCAGAAATATTTTTGGTTAAAAAATTTTAAAAAAAATACTGTACTTAAATATCTGCTTGACTTATTATTTCAAAACAAATTATCAATGAAATTGTAGATTGTAAAATTGACAATAGATTTTATGGTTAAATTCCGCCGACTGAGTTTTTTTTACCGTAAAATCAACTTTGGTACTGTTTTTTTCCATAAACAGTAAGACACTAAAACATTAAAAAAAAAAAAAAATAAAACATTAAAAGAACAACATTTTACGGTAAAAAAAACGAAAAAAACAACAACTGGCAGCTCTGTTGCTTGAATTTTACCACTAAAAACAGTGGAATTATTTTTCCATTTATTAGATTTTTGTATATGCTGTAAAAAAAAAAAGCTTTTACTGTAAAAATTCGGGTGACTGAGCTGCCAGTTTTAAAAGTAAAATTTAAAATGTTTTTTTTGCAGCTTATGTAAAAAAAATATATTGTTAATGTATTATATACAGTTGTGGTCAAAAATGTACATACTTGTAAAGAACATAATGTCATGGCTGTCTTGAGTTTACAATCATTTCTACGACTCTTATTATTTGGTCACAAAAAATATTCATGAAGTTTGGTTCTTTTATGAAATTATTATGGGTCTACTGAAAATGTGACCAAATGTGCTGGGTCAAAAATATAAATACAGCAATGGTAATATTTGGTTACATGTCCCTCAACAGCTCAATTTTTGATGTCAGATGAAACAAAAATGGAGCTGTTTGGCCACAGTACCCAGCAATATGTTTGGAGGAGAAAATGTAAGGCCTTTAATCCCAGGAACACCACACCTACCGTCAAGCATGGTGGTAAAAGTAAATGGGACAATGAAAAAGGAGGATTACCTCCAAATTCTTCAGGACAACCTAAAATCATCAGCCCGGAAGTTGGGTCTTGGGCGCAGTTGGGTGTTCCAACAGGACAATGACCCCAAACACACGTCAAAAGTGGTAAAAGGAATGGCTAAATCAGGCTAGAATGAAGGTTGTAGAATGGCCTTCCCAAAGTCCTGACTTAAACGTGTGGACAATGCTGAAGAAACAAGTCCATGTCAGAAAACCAACACATTTAGCTGAACTGCACCGATTTTGTCAAGAGGAGTGGTCAAACATTCAAGCAGAAGCTTGTGGATGGCTACCAAAAGTGCCTTATTGCAGTGAAACTTGCCAAGGGACATGTAAGCAAATATTAACAATGCTGTATGTATACGGTATTGATTAACTAATTAGATAATTTAAAGTGGTTGGTAGAGCGGCCGTGCCAGCAACTTGAGGGTTCCAGGTTCGATCCCCGCTTCCGCCATCCTAGTCACTGCCGTTGTGTCCTTGGGCAAGACACTTTACCCACCTGCTCCCAGTGCCACCCACACTGCTTTAAATGGAACTTAGATATTGGGTTTCACAATGTAAAGCGCTTTGAGTCACTAGAGAAAAGCGCTATATAAATATACACTACTGTTCAAAAGTTTGGGGTCACATTGAAATGTCCTTATTTTTGAAGGAAAAGCACTGTACTTTTCAATGAAGATAACTTTAAACTAGTCTTAACTTTAAAGAAATACACTCTATACATTGCTAATGTGGTAAATGACTATTCTAGCTGCAAATGTCTGGTTTTTGGTGCAATATCTACATAGGTGTATAGAAGCCCATTTCCAGCAACTATCACTCCAGTGTTCTAATGGTACAATGTGTTTGCTCATTGGCTCAGAAGGCTAATTGATGATTAGAAAACCCTTGTGCAATCATGTTCACACATCTGAAAACAGTTTAGCTCGTTACAGAAGCTACAAAACTGACCATCCCTTGAGCAGATTGAGTTTCTGGAGCATCACATTTGTGGGGTCAATTAAACGCTCAAAATGGCCAGAAAAAAGAGAACTTTCATCTGAAACTCGACAGTCTATTCTTGTTCTTAGAAATGAAGGCTATTCCACAAAATTGTTTGGGTGACCCCAAACTTTTGAACGGTAGTGGAGATCACTTCACTTTTGACCCAGCAGATTTGGTCACATTTTCAGTAGACCCATAATAAATTCAATCCATTTGTGACCAACAAATATGTGCTCCAATCACTCTATCACAAAAAAATAAAAGTTGTAGAAATTATTGGAAACTCAAGAGAGCCTTGACATTATGTTCTTTACAAGTGTATGTAAACTTTTGACCACGACTGTATATTCATATATTACTCATTGTTAAACGCGGCCCTCAGAGGGCAACCATAACTGCAATGTGCACTGCAAAAACTGAAATCTAAGTAAAATGAAATATCTCAAATAAGGGAGATATTTGCTTATTTTCTGTCTGATAAGATAATTCTTCTCACTAAGCAGATTTTATGTTAGAGTGTTTTACTTGTTTTAAGGGTCTCAGTAAGATATTACAGCTTGTAGCTGAGATTTGATGACCTATATTGAGTAAAACATGCTTGAAACTAGAATATCAACTGTTGCAAAGCTGTGTCATCAACACTCACAAGTATAAAACTACTTTTTTTAAAGTAATAAATTCTTATTTCAAGCATGAAAAGAAAAAAATCATGACTTTGACACAATTGTGTCTCATAATTCAAACGGTTGACAGCAAAAGGGACTTTGCTGTTTTATTTTCAATGAAACAATAGAAAATACGTACTCATATAGTAGTACAGTTGGCACAGTACAGTAAACTGACAGTTAATATTTAAAAATTTAACATGTGACATTTCTAACAATTTTGAACAGAAATAGTTCATGCACATTCAGATAAATTCTTCAAAATTACAATTAAAAAATGTTTGGCCGGGGGCCGGGCTGTATATATGCGCACTAATTGACTGAAAGAGCACGCACTTGGCGCGATGATGTCATGTTATTGATGGAAAAATACATTTTTAGACCATATGATTTGCTTGAGTGGCTAGGAGACCCCGAGAGTAACAAGGTTGCCTTGTTGCCTTTCCATTAAGAACAATAAAGTAGTTTTTAGTATAAGTTTGCTGGTTTCAAGAAATGTAATGCCGAGCGCATATCATTATGTCAAGATAATGGCACTAGCATTTACTTTATTTAAGAATATTTTTTAACACTTTGAGCAAAAAGGTCTCTTTTTTTTCTACCAAGAAAAGTGCACTTGTTATTAATGAGAATATACTTATTTTAAGGTATTTTTGGGTTCATTGAGGTTAGCTAATTTTACTTGTTTTGGAAAGTCTTGACAAGCCAAATTTTCTTGTTCTATTGGCAGATAATTTTGCTTAGTTCAAAATAAAATACCCCTAATTTTTGTAATTTTTTTTCTTGTTTTTGAACACTGACTTTTTGCAGTGTGGCCCTCAATGAAAAAGGAGTTTGACACCCCAGCTCTATGCTAGCCGTTGACTATCAAAGACTATTTTACACGTTGCAAAAATGCAAAAAGCGCTTGTAGGAGATATTTTATTTTGCCAACAGGACAAATTGCGCGGAAGCTTTAAAGCTCCTTGCAAGCAGTGCGAGACTCGCTAAGCTCGGCGTGGAGTGACAGTCAGTTTGTGGGGGTGTGGGGGGGGTCTTCGCTGGTGCACGTGGGGGTTCACGGAGGAGGCCAAGCCGCTTTGCTGACACGGACGTCTCGGCAGAGTCGGACAGTCGGAGAGTTGACGAGTTGACTTATAAGAGTATTTAGCCGAGCTGCTTTCTATGGGGCGCCATTAATTAAAGTGTCAGATTAGAAAGGGAATTCAAGAGGAAGCGACGCGGCTTCACACTGTGACTCATCGCCTTCGCACGCAGGTGGACGTCTTGTGTAACCGCGCCTTCCAGCCAGCGGTCAAGTCTTGGTTTGGAAGTGTGCGTAGGCGAGATCAGCAATGTAGATAACACGGACTCCAGAGGAAGACAAAGGCCGCACATAAAAGGAAGACATCTTTCTTCCTGACGTAAAGAAAACAAGCTTTGGTTTTTGTCTTCTTCCCATCCTGGGAGGAACTATTCCAGGTCCACCAACCAAGTCAAATCCACCCCCTTTGCGGACCCTATCGCTGCGCCTGGCACTGCAACAGAAGCGCTAGTACAGGGGTGTCAAACTGGTTTTCACTGAGGGCCACGTCGCAGTCAGTGACGTGCAGTCAGGGGAGGCAGGGGAGGCCGCGCCTCACCTGCCATCATGGAAAGAAAAAAAAATTAAACAGAAAAAAAAATTAATTAAATTGTTATATGTATCTAGTGATTATACTATAAAGTTATTTTCCATTTAACTCATACTTGCCAACCTTGAGACCTCCGATATCGGGAGGTGGGGGGGGGGGCGTGGTCGGGGTGGGGCGTGGTTGGGGGCGTGGTTAAGAGGAGAGTATATTTACAGCTAGAATTCACCAACTCAAGTATTTCATACACTACCGTTCAAAAGTTTGGGGTCACATTGAAATGTCCTTATTTTTGAAGGAAAAGCACTGTACTTTTCAATGAAGATAACTTTAAACTAGTCTTAACTTTAAAGAAATACACTCTATACATTGCTAATGTGGTAAATGATTATTCTAGCTGCAAATGTCTGGTTTTGGGTGCAATATCTACATAGGTGTATAGAGGCCCATTTCCAGCAACTATCACTCCAGTGTTCTAATGGTACAATGTGTTTGCTCATTGGCTCAGAAGGCTAATTGATGATTAGAAAACCCTTGTGCAATCATGTTCACGCATCTGAAAACAGTTTAGCTCGTTACAGAAGCTACAAAACTGACCTTCCTTTGAGCAGATTGGGTTTCTGGAGCATCACATTTGTGGGGTCAATTAAACGCTCAAAATGGCCAGAAAAAGAGAACTTTCATCTGAAACTCGACAGTCTATTCTTGTTCTTAGAAATGAAGGATATTCCACAAAATTGTTTGGGTGACCCCAAACTTTTGAACGGTAGTGTGTGTATATATATATATATATATATATATATATATATTTTTTTTTTTTTTTTTTTTTTATAATGTCCTGCCCAGCTTCTCGGGCAAATCATATAGCAGATGTAGATGCCCATATCGGCTGTTCAGATTTACTTTACAAAAGAGAAGTGTAGGATACTTCTCTTGTTGCCTTACTTGTATTTTGACTTTATTAAATGTATTTATATTATCATTTGGTGCAGCCGGGCCGGAGCAGGAGGGGATAGAAAGAGAGAAAAAGGAAGATATATATATATATATATATATATATATATATATATATATATACACAATATATATATATATATACAGTATATATATATATATATATATATATATACAGTATATATATATATATATATATATATATATATATATACAGTATATATATATATATATATATATATATATTTTATTATACATATAATCCAGTAGATGAAAGTATTGTCCTGTTTAACTTCTCCGTTCATTATGAGTATATCATTTCAGCCACCGTGTTCAATGGAGAAGTCTGTTCTACAAAATGTACAGGCAACATAATTACATACCCCTTCCCCTTCGAACTGTCCTGGATTAACTGAAATCCTTGTTTCCATTCGTTTTGGAACTTGCAAGCGTATTTCTTCATCTTGCTCGTCGACGGCGTCGCCATGTCTGTAACTTGCTCGTTCTTCTGCTTCGTCTCCTTGTTGTGTGCGCAGTTGTGCACTCTACTCTCTAAAAGCCGTAGATGTTATGACGTCATTGGGCAGGCAAGCTGTTGATATTGTGGGAAAGCGGACGTGAGAACAGGCTGTCCCCACTCAGGTCCGCATTGAGCTGGAGGGCGCGTGGCCCCCAGCTCCGGCTGAATACCGGGAGTTTGTCGGGAGAAAATTTCTGCCGGGAGGTTATCGGGAGAGGCGCTGAATATCGGGAGTCTCCCGCTAAAACGGGAGGGTTGGCAAGTATGATTTAACTTCACCAGTTTTAGATTATTTTTTATTCAAAATCGCTGAATTTTCACATTTGCCGTTCAAATACTGAGAATAGACGATGATCAGCAGCCAGTTGAGGCACCTCACTGCGTTGAGCCTTAACATGGATTGCGCAATGACTCGGCTAACTGCTGGCCTGCTGTGCAGTGAGACCGTATTGCTATATGAATTATATTATACATTTCCATAGTTTAGTTAGCTGAGGTATATAATGTACAGTGTATTTTGTCAACAACTGTATGTGTGTAAGTATTTCTTGTGCTGAGCAATCATAAAACGGCTGCGAAGACGCACTGGCTGAGGCTCGCAGTAATCCCGCCTCCTGGTGGTAGAGAATGCACACCCGCCGTAGAATGCACCCCCTGACGGGAGTGTTATATCAACTAAAGCCCACACTTACACTTTCCACGTGCAAGATTGAATCTATTTAAAAAAATTTATTTAATAAAAAGCCAAAAAGTGCAATTTTTGGCCCAGCAGTTGTGAATGACTGCTGGGCCACAACAAAAGTGTAGTTCCCCTTTAAAGTATTAAATATATGCAATTGAGTGCAATACATTCAATTGGACATATATTTTCTGTCAAAACAGAAAGAAGGAATACATTTAGTAAGAGAAGATGAAGTATTTAAATGATGCATATTATATATCCAGGCTTTCAAGGGCCACATAATGCCTGGTTCACACCAACGGCGCTTGCCGCGCTTTCAAGCGGCGAGCAAAGCGCCGTCATTTTTGTCAATTTTTCCACGAATATCCCGATCTCTGAAGTAATGTTATGCTTTGATACACTCTGATACGCTCTGATACGCTCTGATACGAATTAGTTGCCGCTTTCTTACCGTTCCTCACGCTTTGATCCCTCTTTGATACGCTTTAAATCACGTTTTGATACGTTCTATTACGCTTTATTGAACTTTATTACGCTTTGATGCGATCCTGACGCTTTAAATCAGGCTCTGACACGATTATCAAGCTCTATTGTGCATTGTTACAACAAAAATAAGAAAAACATGTGAAAAACTCAGTATACTGTTTTTCCACACATTTTTTATATTCATTTATTTTTTCAATTTCTCTTTTTTTCCTGTTATATTATGTTTTATATCTTCATTTCTTTTATTTTTGTCATCTTAATAAATATCTATCTTTCATGCTAGTTGAAAATAATAAAAGGCATTTGTTTTATCCACCCATTTTTTATATTCATTTTTTTTTTCAATTTCTCTTTTTTCCCCCGTTATATTATGTTTTATATCTTAATTTCTTTTATTTTTGTCATCTTAATAAATATCTATCTTTCATGCTAGTTGAAAATATTAAAAGGCATTTGTTTTATCCACCCATTTTTTATATTCATTTATTTTTTCAATTTCTCTTTTTTTTTCGTTATATTATGTTTTATATCTTCATTTCTTTTATTTTTGTCATCTTAATAAATATCTATCTTTCATGCTAGTTGAAAATATTAAAGGGCATTTGTTTTATCCACCCATTTTTTATATTCATTTATTTTTTCAATTTCTCTTTTTTTTCCGTTATATTATGTTTTATATCTTCATTTCTTTTATTTTTGTCATCTTAATAAATATCTATCTTTCATTTCTTATGCGAGTTGAAATTAATTAAAGGCATTTCTTTTATAAAACGTAACATATTCTCTTTATTATTAACATTTTCATACAGAAAAATTATAGACAGTAATGTCAAACTGCAACATCAAACAGCAAACTCTAAAGAAGTACAGAAACAATGATCATCGTATAAAAAAGGCAATGATGCAAAAGAGAATGGATTTGTAATCCTGTGTTGGTTTTACATGTCACTAGTCAATATCACAGTCACTTCCTATTTGTAGGGGTCTGCGCTTTGAACCAAGATCTGTTAAGCTTTCCTACGCTTTTAGTCAAGTTTTGCTGAGCTTTGTCAGGCTTTGTCATGCTTTGATACGCTCTCGGCGTTTTATTCCATTCTTGACAGAGCGCAGAATTATTTTAAACCGTTTAAAATTTTTTGGCGAACTTGCCGCATGTCCCGCTTCACTACAAGCTTTCCCACGATCCATTAGGACCCTCACGCTTTAATCAGGCTTTGTTACGCTATAACGCCGCTTTGCATGCCGCTTTAAAGCGCCGTCAAAGCGCCGTTGGTGTGAACCTAGCATAAGATAAAGTGGCGGGGCCAGATCTGGCCCCCAGGCCTTGAGTTTGACACATGTTCGCGAGTACACCTCACAAAGTTTGAAGATGGAAACTGAAGCCACGTGAATTGGTGTCGAGTTCAGCAGGACCATGAGGAAGTTCTTCGTGTTTACACAACCTTGTCAGAGTGACAATAAACAGAAGCCAAAAGATTGTCGAGGTCCTCTGAGGTTTCGTGGCGACTGCCTGGTTTTGTTTGGTTGTGACCCAGACAAAAGTTAATCCTCACTCAGGTCAGCAATAACATGTCCAGTTCAAACAGGTGCATGTCAATAAATGGCAATATCTTTCAAAAGTTCATTTATTCCAGTAGTTAAATTCAAAAGGTGAACATATTCAGTTCACCCCAGGGAAATATTTGTATTACTTTATCATGTTGGTGTTTGGAGCTTACAGTGATCACAGTTATTATTATCACAGTTATTATTTTTCACTGTTTTGTTGAATGTGCTCAAAAAGTACAAACCCCAAAACCAGTGAAGTTGGCACGTTGTGTAAATCGTAAATAAAAACAAAATACAATCATTTGCAAATCCTTTCCCACCTATATTCAATGGAATAGACTGCAAAGACAAGATGCTTAACGTCCGAACTGGAAAAGTTTGTTATTTTTTGCAAATATTAGCTCATTTGGAATTTGATGCCTGCAACATGATTAAAAAAAGCTGGCACAAGTGGCAAAAAAGACTGAGAAAGTTGAGGAATGCTCATCAAACACTTATTTGGAACATCCCACAGGTGAACAAGCAAATTGGGAACAGGTGGGTGCCATGATTGGGTATAAAAGTAGATTCCATGAAATGCTCAGTCATTCACAAACAAGGATGGGGCGAGGGTCACCACTTTGTCAACAAATGCGTGAGCAAATTGTCGAACAGTTTAAGAAAAACCTTTCTCAACCAGCTATTGCAAGGAATTTAGGGATTTCACCATCTACGGTCCGGATTATCATCAAAGGGTTCAGAGAATCTGGAGAAATCACTGCACGTAAGCGGCTAAACCCGTGACCTTCGATCCCTCAGGCTGTACTGCATCAACAAGCGACATCAGTGTGTAAAGGATATCACCACATGGGCTCAGGAACATTTCAGAAACCCACTGTCGGTAACTACAGTTGGTCACTACATCTATAAGTGCAAGTTAAAAATCTACTATGCAAAGCGAAAGCCATTTATCAACAACACCCAGAAACGCCGTCGGCTTCGCTGGGCCTGAGCTCATCTAAGATGGACTGATGCAATGTGGAAAAGCGTTCTGTGGTCTGACGAGTCCACATTTCAAATAGTTTTTTGAAAACTGTGGATATCGTGTCCTCCGGACCAAAGAGGAAAAGAACCATCCGGATTGTTATAGGCGCAAAGTGTAAAAGCCAGCATCTGTGATGGTATGGGGGTGTACTAGTGCCAAAGACATGGGTAACTTACACATCTGTGAAGGCGTCATTAATGCTGAAAGGTACATACAGGTTTTGGAGCAACATATGTTGCCATCCAAGTAAAGTTATCACGGACGCCCCTGCTTATTTCAGCAAGACAATGCCAAGCCATGTGTTACATCAACGTGGCTTCATAGTAAAAGAGTGCGGGTACTAGACTGGCCTGCCTGTAGTCCAGAGCTGTCTCCCATTGAAAATGTGTGGCGCATTATGAAGCCTAAAATACCACAACGAACAACTTAAGCTGTACATCAAGCAAGAATGGGAAAGAATTCCACCTGAAAAGCTTCAAAAATGTCTCCTCAGTTCCCAAACGTTTACTGAGTGTTGTTAAAAGGAAAGGCCATGTAACACAGTGGTAAATGTGACAACTTTTTTGCAATGTGTTGCTGCCATTAAATTCTAATTTAATGATTATTTGCAAAAAAAATTAAGTTTCTTAGTTGGAACATTAAATATCTTGTCTTTGCAGTCTATTCAATTGAATATAGGTTGAAAAGGAATTATATTTTCTATAGTAATTTTAACGTCTGGGCTGCGGTTAATGTAACTGTAGCAACGTGCGGAAGCATTTTTACGTCACTTAAAGGAACTTTACGGCAAGAGCCGGTGCTCTGTCAAAATCAGCCATCTAACGCGACTGAGCTCGTCAGTGCTAAACCTTCTCTCGACTCCTCAAATCAGTCAATCAAAACTGAATGATTGGGAAAATGTCAATTACTGCTTCAGCCTCATTGAAATCTACAGAAAAATCATAAAAATATTGACGATAAAAATACATGAAAAGATTATGTTGTTCCAAACACAGCTTAGTAATTCCAGAGGAAAAATAATTTAGTTGATGTGTGTTTAGCCTCATTAGAAAGCATATAAAATGTGTTTTTCCTCTGGAAATATGGATCAAAGCACATCAGTTGAGGTTGGTAGAGAGACGAAATGTTACCATTGGCTGGAATTCTGAGAGTCTGCATTTTTGTTTTGTTTTGTAAGGTCCCAAAGTACCTACAAAGGCACAGTGATAATAATGGAAGTAAATTGTGGCATTCCACTTTCATTCTTGTCGGTATATATAGCCTTACACACAGTCCGTGCAGAAAGTATTCACAGCGCTTCACTTTTTCCCGATTTTGTTGTGTTACAGTCTTATTCCAAAATGGAACACATTCACTTTTGTCCTCAAAAATCTACACACAATGCCCCATAATGACAATGTGGGAAAACTCAGTTAGTCACATGCATACAATACAATTACAATGTAATACATCACATATCTCCAGGTTGTTTTATTACAGCATGTCCGAAAAGGAGTAGGAAGAAGCAGATCTTTTTTTAATCCTACCCCTTTTCGTATCATAGCAGTTTTATCCCGTTTGCTTGTTCTTGTTAACAGAACAGTTAATAAACAAATGAGTAAATGCATTAACGTGCAATAAGTAAGTAAACAAATATTAAACACATAAATAAATATTAGACATGTAAATATATACACAATAATAATCTCATAATTAAATATGTAAGTCATTTATGGTTCACCTAGGACAGAGGTGTCAAAGTCTTTTTCACTGAGGGCCACATATGTTTGGCCCCAGAGGGCCGTTTCTAACAATGAACACTATTATTACACAATTTTTTAAAGCATTTTTTAGTAGATTTTTTTAAAACTAAAATATTTAAAAAATATGGTAAATTGCAATAATTTCACCTCAAAATGTAGTGTATATTACTGTAAATGGAAAAACAGTACTGCTGTTTTTATGGTTAAAAAATGCAGCTCAGTTGCCAGAATTTTACTATAAAATTTACATTTATTGTTTTACTGTAAATTTAAAAAAAAAATGCAATTTTACAGTAAAATGTGGCACCTGAGCTGCCAGTTTGTTTGTTTGTTTTTTTTTACCGCAAATCAACAACTGTAGATTTGTCAGTGTATTACTGTAAATGCCAAAACGGCACCACAGTTTATTACAGTAAAATAAAGTACTGTTTTTTTCATTTAGACAAAAACGCTGTAAAAACCACAGTAAATTTCACAATTTGACCATGAAATCTATTGCTACTTTTACGTTGCACAATTTGATGGATAACTTGCTTTGAAATCGTTATTATTAGTATTTATTTCTAGTTAAAAAATGGTTTGAATGTTTGATAAGACATTTTTGCATAATTAGACAATATTTATCCATCCATCCATCCATCCATCTTCTTCCGCTTATCAGAGGTCGGGTCGCGGGGGCAGCAGCCTAAGCAGGGAAACCCAGACTTCCCTCTCCCCAGCCACTTCGTCCAGCTCTTCCCGGGGGATCCCGAGGCATTCCCAGGCCAGCTGGGAGACATAGTCTTCCCAACGTGTCCTGGGTCTTCCCCGTGGCCTCCTACCGGTCGGACGTGCCCTAAACACCTCCCTAGGGAGGCGTTCGGGTGGCATCCTGACCAGATGCCCGAACCACCTCAACTGGCTCCTCTCGATGTGGAGGAGCAGCGGCTTTACTTTGAGCTCCCCCCGGATGGCAGAGCTTCTCACCCTATCTCTAAGGGAGAGCCCCGCCACCCGGCGGAGGAAACTCATTTCGGCCGCTTGTACCCGCGATCTTGTCCTTTCGGTCATAACCCAAAGCTCATGACCGTAGGTGAGGATGGGAACGTAGATCGACCGGTAAATTGAGAGCTTTGCATTCCGGCTCAGCTCCTTCTTCACCACAACGGATCGATACAGCGTCTGCATTACTGAAGACGCCGCACCGATCCGCCTGTCGATCTCACGATCCACTCTTCCCTCACTCCTGAACAAGACTCCCAGGTACTTGAACTCTTCCACTTGGGGCAGGGTCTCCTTCGCAACCCGTAGATGGCACTCCACCCTTTTCCGGGCGAGAACCATGGACTCGGACTTGGAGGTGCTGATTCTCTTCCCAGTCGCTTCACACTCAGCTGCGAACCGATCCAGCGAGAGCTGAAGATCCTGGCCAGATGAAGCCATCAGGACCACATCATCTGCAAAAAGCAGAGACCTAATCCTGCAGCCACCAAACCAGATCCCCTCAACGCCTTGACTGCGCCTAGAAATTCTGTCCATAAAAGTTATGAACAGAATCTGTGACAAAGGGCAGCCTTGGCGGAGTCCAACCCTCACTGGAAACGTGTCCGACTTACTGCCGGCAATGCGGACCAAACTCTGGCACTGATCATACAGGGAGCGGACCGCCACAATCAGACAGTCCGATACCCCATACTCTCTGAGCACTCCCCACAGGACTTCCCGAGGGACACGGTCAAATGCCTTCTCCAAGTCCACAAAACACATGTAGACTGGTTGGGCAAACTCCCATGCACCCTCAAGGACCCTGCCGAGAGTATAGAGCTGGTCCACAGTTCCATGACCAGAACGAAAACCACACTGTTCCTCATGAATCCGAGGTTCGACTATCCGGCGTAGCCTCCTTTCCAGCACACCCGAATATACCTTACCGGGAAGGCTGAGGAGTGTGATCCCACGATAGTTAGAACACACCCTCCGGTTCCCCTTCTTAAAGAGAGGAACCACCACCCCGGTCTGCCAATCCAGAGGTACCGCCCCCGATGTCCACGCGATGCTGCAGAGTCTTGCCAACCAAGACAGCCCCACAGCATCCAGAGCCTTAAGGAACTCCGGGCGGATCTCATCCACCCCCGGGGCCTTGCCACCGAGGAGCTTTTTAACTACCTCAGCAACCTCAGCCCCAGAAATAGGAGAGCCCACCACAGATTCCCCAGGCACTGCTTCCTCAAAGGAAGACGTGTTGGTGGGATTGAGGAGGTCTTCGAAGTATTCCCTCCACCGATCCACAACATCCGCAGTCGAGGTCAGCAGAACACCATCCGCACCATACACGGTGTTGACAGTGCACTGCTTCCCCTTCCTGAGGCGGCGGATGGTGGTCCAGAATCGCTTCGAAACCGTCCGGAAGTCGTTTTCCATGGCTTCCCCGAACTCCTCCCATGTCCGAGTTTTTGCCTCCGCGACCGCAGAAGCCGCACACCGCCCACCCGACCTCTATGACCCCTGCTATATATAGACAATATTTAAGTTAACATAATTTGCGATCACATGGAGTATATATTTTTTTTCTCCCAAAATAGAAAGAAAGAATACATTTAGTAAGAAAAGTTACTGTACTTTATTGATGCATATTATTTACAGGCTTTTGATGGCCAAATAAAATTAATTGGCGAGCCACACCTGTGACCTAGGAGATGAATGAGATGATCTATTTTATTTTTAACGGCTCAATATGTTTCTTATATAAAAAAAAAAAATGTTGTATTAGTGAATACTGGTAGTTTGAACAGTTTCTTAAAGTGAATCATATTAGTACTTTGTTTGATTTCTTTGCTTAATGCAGGGATGTCCAAAGTGCGGCCCGGGGGCCATTTGCGGTCCGAAGGTCATTTTTTAACGGCCCCACGGCCCATTCTAAAATACGATTAAAAAAATTAAAAACATAAAAAGTGGTATGAAAGACCAAACAGGTGAAATGTAACAAGAAAATGTTGCAATGTTTACTCTAATAACACAAAGCTGCCATGCAGGCTGTTTTTTTTTTTTTTTAAATAATAATGAATCAAAATCAATGTTATTATGAATTATTAACCTATCCAAGGCTCCAATTACGTCACATTGAATATAGCACTTTGACATATTTTTTTGGGAAAATGTTGCATATTTTGTGTTTGCCATTTAAAAAATGTAGCTGTTTTTTTTTTTTTTTTAAAGAAGGGCCTAAAACGAACAAACAAAAAACATAAACAAAATACAACTTATAATTGACGGATAGATCTGAAGTTGATCTCGAGATTATTGTGTTAGAAGTAAACAGTAAAAAAAAATTATAATTTATTTTTTAACACTTTAATGAGTAGGACCCTTTTGGTTCCCCAATAATTTTTGTGTGATTTGTTTTTAAGTGTCATCTCTCAAAAAATGATAAAGAATTAAAATCAATGGTGTTATGAGTTATTGACCTTTTTAAGGCTCCAATTATTATATAATCTCAAATATTCCACTTAAAAATTTTATTGGGTGAAAATATTGCATATTTTGTGTTTTTTTCCATAAAAAAACAGGGTTTTCTTTGACAAAAGAGCATACGACTTAAATCTTTAAAAACGTTGTATTGACAGATAGACCTAATGTTGATCTAGGGATTTAAAACTTGAATAATAATAAAAATAATAATACTGAATAATGACACATTTTTAATATTTTTTTTCCAAAACCCTTTGGGGTCCCTGGGATCAAGCCTGAGTGGAGGCCTAAATGTATATTTTTTATACATATATTGTGTTGGTTTTTAAAATAAAAAAATATCAAAATGGCCCCCGCTTGCTTTGATTTTTCAGTGTGCAGCCCTCAGTGGAAAAAGTTTGGACACCCCTGGCTTAATCCATTCCATGACTCAATTGCACATACTGATATGCTAGATGTTTTAAGTGTTGTACGTGCATACGGATGTTTTAAATTATATTTTCCTCAGAGGTTATATCAATCAAGGTTTATTTCTATAGCACCTTACAACATCACAATAATGCACAAAGTGCTTTATAGTTCTTCTCTTTTGTTGAGAAGAATTAGGTAGCAGGTTGTAGTTTGCTTTGTACATCATTTTAGCCGTTTGCAAAATGCACAAAGTCGTTGAATTTAAATATCTTTGATTCTATAAATAAAGGGTTTGTATGTCCTCTATGACCAACATTATGTATTATTCTAACTGACCTTTTTTGTAACATCATTAGTGAATAAAGCATACATTTATTGTTATTTCCCCATATTTCTACACAATAACTCAGCACTAGCGAGCAACAAAGTATTTTAGAGCTTTTTGCAAATTTGTTCAAAATAAAAATCGAATAAATCACATGTTATAATTATTCAAAGCCTTTGCGCAGTACTTTGTGGATGCACCTTTGGCAGTCTTTCATGGCAATTCATGGCAAAAGGCTGTGAGTACTTATGCACATGTGATTTCTTAGTTTATTATTTGTAATAAATTAGCAAAAATCTCTTCAGAAAAAAAAATATATATATATTCGCATTGTCATTTTGAGCTATTGTGTGTAGAATTTTGAGAACAAACATTAATGTGTTCCATTTAGGAATAAGGCTGTAACATAACAAATGTGGAAAAAAGTGAAGAGCTGTTAATACTGTTTCCGGGTGCACTGTATAATACAGTTTTTTCCAATTGCTTACACGCTAAAATGTACATTTTCACACAGTTAACACAGTAAGCAAAACCACTGTGCAGATTTGCCTAATATTAGGCATAGACTCTGCTCCACAGTTTTTGCAAAATATTACACACGATGCTTTACACACACCTTCGCACTTTGCACACAGATAACGATTGGGATACACCCATTTTCACACTTTACACACACACTAGGATTGTGATACACACATCTTTGTCTCCAGATTTCTTTTCAAATCTTTTTATTTGTCTCAGATTTTCATTTGTCCTGCATAAGCGGTAGAAAATGGATCGATGGATATTAGATATGTCGATAAATGCTTTAAGTCGAAAATGTAATATCGGAAATGATCGGTATCGTTTTTTTATTATCTGTATGGTTTTTTTTTTTGGTTTTTTATTAAATCAACGTAAAAAACACAAGATACACTTACAATTAGTACACCAACCCAAAAAACCTCCCTCCCCCATTCACACTCATTCACACAAAAGGGTTGTTTCTTTCTGTTATTAATATTCTGGTTCCTACATTATATATCAATATATATCAATACAGTCTGCAAGGGTCCACTAATAGTACTAACCTTTAACAGTTAATTTTACTCATTTTCATTAATTACTAGTTTCTATGTAACTGTTCTGCGATGAGGTGGCGACTTGTCCAGGGTGTACCCCGCCTTCCGCCCGATTGTAGCTGAGATAGGCTCCAGCGCCCCTGCGACCCCGAAGGGAATAAGCGGTAGAAAATGGATGGATGGATAGGTAACTGTTTTTATATTGTTTTACTTTCTTTTTTATTCAAGAAAATCTTTTTAATTTATTTATCTTATTTTATTTTATTTTATTTTTTGAAAAGTACCTTATCTTCACCATACCTGGTTGTCCAAATTAGGCATAATAATGTGTTAATTCCACGACTGTATATATCGGTATCGGTTGATATCGGTATCGGTTGATATCGGTATCGGTAATTAAGAGTTGGACAATTTCGGAATATCGGATATCGGCAAAAAGCCATTATCGGACATCCCTAATGGATATCATTGTTGACTACTGTGATATGTTACTTTACCCGACTGTGGTAAAAATACATATTTTCAGTTTGCAGCATCATTGCTGAGAAGTTCTTGAAAAGATTACAGGATATTTTTACTTTCTCTTTAGGTCCTTACGTATAGGCCCACTTCAAAGTAAACAATGACGATTGCTATGGATTTGCCGATATAGTTTGTCAAGTTACAGTAATCATTCATCACATATGTTAAAAAGTTGGCAAAATGCCCCAAACATGTGATTTCTTATAGTAAAATAGGGTTTTTTACAAATGTGTTTTGTATTTATCACTGTTCTGGGTAATCCACACCAATAGTGTGTTATCATTTGAAGTCTGTGTGAGTGAGATGACAATAAAACAGCATTTTTACAAATGCCTGCTTTATTTTGATGAATGGGCATATGTTTTGACTGAAGTGTGTCATTTTGCAAATAATCTAGGAATTAAGGAAATTGAATGTTGTGTTTGGAGAAGTGTGTAAATCCTTTTGAAAAAAGTTAGTAAAATTGTGGGTAAGCAAATGGAAAAAACTAGAGATGGCCGATAAATGCTTTAAAATGTAATATCGGAAATTATCGGTATCAGTTTCAAAAGTAAAATGTATGACTTTTTATAATGCCGCTGTACGGAGTGGTACGCGGACGTGGGGAGAAGTACAGAGCGCCATAAACCTTAAAGGCACTGCCTTTGCGTGCCGGCCCAGTCACATAATATCTACGGCTTTTCACACACACAAGTGAATGCAACGCGTACTTGGTCAACAGCCATACAGGTCACACTGAGGGTGGCCGTATAAACAACTTTAACACTGTTACAAATATGCACCACACTGTGAACCCACACCAAACAAGAATGACAAACACATTTCGGGAGAACATCCGCACCGTAACACAACATAAACACAACGGAACAAATACCCAGAACCCCTTGCAGCACTAACTCTTCCGGGACGCTACAATATACACCCCCGCTACCCCTTATCCCCCCCCCCCCCCCACCTCAACCCCGCCCACCTCAACCTCCTCATACACTAAAGTTCCTTGGGTGAATAATGTAAACTCGCTACACCGGTATGTTTTAGCGCTTTCATGGCGAGTCTACTGACAGATATAAGTAAGAACTTTACACTACTTTATATTAGAAATGGCAACAGCGGAGGATGAAGGCCACATAACAAGAAGATAGAGAAAAAGAAGAAGCTTATCGACTACAAAGGCGGATGCGTGCACATTTTCAGGACTTATGCAGATCCCAAATACAGATCAGCAGGTTGGTACTTGCAAAATAATATAGTACCTTCGCAATATTAAGCAACTTTTCTTACCTTCACCGGAAGGTAAGAAAAGTTGCTTAATATTGCGAAACAAAACGTCAGATAATATGTCATACCTTATACACACCATAATAATACTCCTATGTTAAAGCACAGTACAGTTCATCAAGCGGTGCGGCTTCATAGCTCACCAAAGTCGTCATTTTGATAGATTTGTGAGCGCCTTGTGTAATGTTCTATATTTTCAATGGAACATATGAAATGTTGGTGTTGTTTACTTGAGTCATATTGCAGTCTACACGTATCTCTTATGTGTGACTGCCACCTATCGGTCACACTTATCATTTCACCATGTACCAAATAAAATAGCTTCAAGGTCGGTAAGCACAACCAAAATGATTCCGTACATTAGGCGCACCGGGTTATAAGGCGCACTGTTGAATTTTGAGAAAATGAAAGGATTTTGAGTGTGCCTTATAGTCTGAAAAATACGGTAGGTTTAACACTGCAGGCCAAATCGGATTTTTTTTTAAATCTGATTTTTTCCAGCTGACTGTTAGCGCGTCACTCCCACAGATTGATTGATTGATTGATTGAAACTTTTATTAGTAGATTGCACAGTTCAGTACATATTCCGTACAATTGACCACTAAATGGTAACACCCGAATAAGTTTTTCAACTTGTTTAAGTCGGGGTCCACGTAAAGCAATTCATGGTAGTAGAGATCTCCGATAAACTGCCGATATTATCGGCCGATGAATGCTTTAAAATGTAAAATCGGAAATTATCGGTATGGTTTTTTTTATTATCGGTATGTTTTTTTTATTTTTTTTTATTAAATAAACATAAAAAACACAAGATACAGTTACAATTAATGCACCAACCCAAAAAACCTCCCTCCCCCATTTACACTCATTCACACAAAAGGGTTGTTTCTTTCTGTTATTAATATTCTGGTTCCTACATTATATATCAATATATATCAATACAGTCTGCAAGGGATACAGTCCGTAAGCACACATGATTGTGCGTGCTGCTGGTCCACTAATAGTACTAACCTTTAACAGTTAGTTTTACTCATTTTCATTAATTACTAGTTTCTATGTAACTGTTTTTATATTTTTTTACTTTCTTTTTTATTCAAGAAAATGTTTTTAATTTATTTATCTTATTTTATTTTATCAATTTTTTTAAAAAGGACCTTATCTTCACCATACCTGGTTGTCCAAATTAGGCATAATAATGTGTTAATTCCACGACGGTATCGGTTGATATCGGTATCGGTAATTAAGAGTTGGACAATATCGGAATATCAGATATCGGCAAAAAAGCCATTATCGGACCTCACTACATGGTAGTGGTGCTCAGTGATCACATTCTGCATTGCCCGGTTACCACAGCTCGAGTGCCCTTGTTCATGCAACCAACCGTGCTTCGCAACTTCCGTTTTCTTCCCATTAAGAAGAAAACTGATACTGAACGTTTTAGGATTACCTGTCTATCGCCATATACACTACCGTTCAAAAGTTTGGGGTCACATTGAAATGTCCTTATTTTTTAAGGAAAAGCACTGTACTTTTCAATGAAGATAACTTTAAACTAGTCTTAACTTTAAAGAAATACACTCTATACATTGCTAATGTGGTAAATGACTATTCTAGCTGCAAATGTCTGGTTTTTGGTGCAATATCTACATAGGTGTATAGAGGCCCATTTCCAGCAACTATCACTCCAGTGTTCTAATGGTACAATGTGTTTGCTCATTGGCTCGGAAGGCTAATTGATGATTAGAAAACCCTTGTGCAATCATGTTCACACATCTGAAAACAGTTTAGCTCGTTACAGAAGCTACAAAACTGACCTTCCTTTGAGCAGATTGAGTTTCTGGAGCATCACATTTGTGGGGTCAATTAAACGCTCAAAATGGCCAGAAAAAGAGAACTTTCATCTGAAACTCGACAGTCTATTCGTGTTCTTAGAAATGAAGGCTATTCCACAAAATTGTTTGGGTGACCCCAAACTTTTGAACGGTAGTGTACATTGATATCATTTTATCGCCCGGATCAATTCTATCTCCATTTGTTCCGATGGGAAAATGTGTTTGGCGTTGAAAAAGAGAACAAATGTAAAGTAAACGAAGATAACTGCTCTCGGGTGTCATACCTTCCTCAAACACACACACAATGGCGCTTCAGCAAAATAAATAGGGGGCGGGACCGCTGCCTCGTCCGTCAAACAACGACTAATGTTGGAGGAAAGGTCAGGCCCACTGCTGCTGCTCTGAACAAACAGCAGCCTCTCCGCTGCACACACACACACACACACACACACACACACACACACACACACGCACACACAAATGCGATGCATGCGAGGCAGGCGGCAGACACCTGTTGTCGGCGACGTGTTGACACAGCAGCGCAATGTTCACGTCGTCTTCTCCAGGCCGGGATCGCTCTTTCACTCTCAAGGTTACACAAGGGGGCGACGGGACACTGACCTCCCCACCCCCCCTTCATCATCATCATCACCCAGAAATCAGCTTCCCCTGACAAACACCCTGCCTTGCCTCATACTCCGTACTACGTCCACCTGCGAGGGCCCGCGACAACGACACTCGGCCATTAGAGAGCCTCCAGAACACGGGTGTCACACTCATTTTCACTGAGGGCCACGGCGCAGTAATGGCTGCCCTTAGAGGGCCGCTTGTATCGGTGAGTAATATATCAACACTAATACATAGGGGTGTCGGAAAAATAGATTTTCGAATGAGTCGCGATATTTATTTGTAACAATTCCTATTCGATTTTATTTTATTTTATTTATTTTTTATAATTATGTCCTGTCCAGCCACCTTATTGAATGTTTGGGTAGAATTTAATTTAACAAAACTAGTTTTCTTTTAAATAGAGATGTCCGATAATGGCTTTTTTGCCGATATCCGATATTCCGATATTGTCCAACTCTTAATTACCGATTCCGATATCAACCGATACCGATATATACAGTCGTGGAATTAACACATTATTATGCCTAATTTTGTTGTGATGCCCCGCTGGATGCATTAAACAATGTAACAAGGTTTTCCAAAATAAATCAACTCAAGTTATGGAGAAAAAAAATGCTATCATGGCACTGCCATATTTATTATTGAAGTCACAAAGTGCATTATTTTTTTTAACATGCCTCAAAACAGCAGCTTTGAATTTGGAGGAGGTTGAGGTGGGCGGGGAGTGTATATTGTAGCGTCCCGGAAGAGTTAGTGCTGCAAGGGGTTCTGGGTATTTGTTCTGTTGTGTTTATGTTGTGTTACGGTGCGGATGTTCTCCCGAAATGTGTTTGTCATTCTTGTTTGGTGTGGGTTCACAGTGTGGCGCATATTTGTAACAGTGTTAAAGTTGTTTATACGGCGACCCTCAGTGTGACCTGTATGGCTGTTGACCAAGTATGCCTTGCATTCACTTGTGTGTGTGAAAAACCGTAGATATTATGTGGCACGCAAAGGCAGTGCCTTTAAGATTTATTGGCGCTTGGAACTTCTCCCTACGTCCATGTATACAGCGGCGTTTTAATAAGTCATACATTTTACTTTTTGAAACCGATACCGATAATTTCGAAACCGATACCGATAATTTCCGATATTACATTTTAAAGCATTTATCGGCCGATAATATCGGACTGCCAATATTATCGGACATCCCTACTTTTAAATAATACAGAAATGTATCACAGCTGTTTATATAATGAAGGAATTTAGTTAATCACACAATGCTATTAAAATGTATGGATTTTAAATCGAGAATAGTTTTGAATCGAGAATCGATTCTGAATCGTATCCTTAACCCCCAAGAATCAAATCGAATCGAATCGAATCGTGCGTTTCCCAAAGATTTACAACCTTGATAATATATAAGGATTACCCCCTAACGATATTACCGTATTTTTAGGACTAAAAGACACACTTAAAATCCTTTCATTTGCTTAAAAATCGACCGTGCGCCTTATAACCCGGTGCACCTAATGTACGGACTAATTCTGGTTGTGCTTACTGACCTCGAATTTTATTTTGGTACATGGTGTAATTATAAGTGTGACCAGTAGATGGCAGTCATACACAAGAGATACGTGTAGACTGCAATATGATGGCAGTAAACAACACCAAAACTTTAAATGTTCCATTGAAAATATAGAACATTACACACGGCGCTCAAAAATCTGTCAAAATGTTTTTAGTACAACTTCGGTAAGCTATGAAGCCGCACCGCTTGATGGATTGTAAGCGCATTAAACATAGGAGTATTATTATTGTGTGTGTATCAGCAGACATGTTACCTGGCGGGTTTTTTCGCAATATTATGCAAAATCAACTTTTCTTACGTTTGGATTTTTTTACGGTAAAATTCTAACAATTGAACGTGCAGTTTTTGACTGTAAAATCTACAGTTGTTCTTGTTTTTTCAAGGTAAAATTCTGGAAACTGAGCTGCCGGATTTTTTTTGGGGGGGGGGTGGGGGGTTTACCCTAAAATCTAAGTTTGTTGTTTTTGCGGTGTATTACTCGGAATACGAAAAACGGTAACAGCTTTTTCTACAGATAAGTTCTGGTGATTCAGCTTGCAGGTTTTTTTCACTGTAAAATCTACAGTTATGGTTTTTACTGTATATTACCGTAAATGCAAAAACGGTACCACAGTGGTTGTTGTTTTACGATTAAGTTCTGGCAACTAAGCTGTCGGGGTTTTTTACCGTAAAATCTAAGTTTGTTGTTTTTCTGGTGTATTACTGTAAATGGAAAAAATAGTAACACAGTTTGGATATTTTTAAGGTGAAATTCTAACAATTGAACGTGCAGTTTTTTACTGTAAAAATCTACAGTTGTTGTTTTTTCAAGGTAGATTTTGGTAACTGAGCTGCCACTTTGTTCTTTGTTTCACCCTAAAATCTAAGTTTGTTGTTTTTGCGATGTATTACTCGAAATACGAAAAAAAAGTAATGTTTTTTTCTACTGGAAATTTCTGGTGATTGAGTTTAAAGTTGTTGTTTTTTCAAGGTAAAATTCTGGTAACTGAGCTGCAGTTTTTTGTTGTTTTTTTACCCTGAAATCTAAGTGTGTTGTTTTTGCGGTGTATTACTCAAAATACGAAAAACGGTAACAGGTTTTTCTACTGTAAAGTTCTGGCGATTGAGCTTGCAGTTTTTTTTACTGTAAAATCTACAGTTCTTGTTTTTTGAAGGTAAAATTCTGGTAACTGAGCTGTCAATTATTTTTGTACCATAAAATCTAAAGTTGTTGCTTTTGGAAAAACGGTAACAAAGTTTGGATTTTTTCACGGAAAAATTCTGCCGATTGAACGTGCAGTTTTTTACTGTAAAATCTACAGTTTGTTGTTTTCCTGGTGTATTACTGTAGATGGAAAAACAGTAACACAGTTGGGATATTTTTAAGGTAAAATTCTAACAATTGAACGTGCAGTTTTTTACTGTAAAATCTTCAGTTGTTGTTTTTTCAAGATAAAATTCTGGTAACTGAGCAGCAATTTATTTATTTTTTTACCATAAAATCTAAGTTTGTTGTTTTTGCGGCGTACTACTCGAAATACGAAAAACGGTAACAGATTATTCTACTGTAAAGTTCTGGCGATTGAGCTTTGCAGTTTTTTACTGTAAAATCTACACTTGTTTTTACTGTTTATTAAATACGGATATTTTTACGGTAAAATTCTAACAATTGAACATGCAGTTTTTTACTGTAAAAACTACAGTTTTTGTTTTTTCAAGGTAAAATTCTGGTAACTAAGCTGTGTTTTTGGGGTTTTTTACCATAAAATCTAAATTTGTTGTTTTTAGAAAAACGGTAACAAAGTTAGAATTTTTTTACGGTAAAATTCTGCCAATTGAAAGTGCATTTTTCTTACTGTAAAATCTACAGTTTGTTGTTTTCCTGGTGTATTAATCAATCAATCAATCAATGTTTATGTATTACTGTAAATGGAAAAACAGTAACACAGTTTGGATATTTTTACGGTAAAACTCTAACAGGTTTTTCTACTGTAAAGTTCTGGCGATTGAGCTTGCAGTTTTTTTTACTGTAAAATTGCCAGTTATTGTTTTTTCAAGGTAAAATCCTGGTAACTGAGCTAAGTTTGTTGTTTTTGTGGTGTATTACTCGAAATACGAAAAACGGTAACAGGTTTTTCTACTGTAAAGTTGTGGCGATTGAGCTTGTTTTTTTACTGTAAAATCTACACTTGTTTTTACTGTATATTACTGTAAATGCAAAAACCGTACCACGGTTGTTGTTTTACGATTAAGTTCTGGCAACTGAGCTGCCGTTTTTTTTTGTCATTTGGTGGGTAACTTGCTTTGAAATCATAAGTCAAGCAGATATTTACAGTTTGTATTCATTTTTGTTCAAACAAAAATGAATACAATATGTATCATAATATACAATTTGTTGCAAAATATTAGATCAAATTAAAGTTTGTAAAAAGTACCGTATTTTTCGGACTATAAGTCACAGTTTTTTTTCATAGTTTGGCCGGGTGTGCGACTTATACTCAGGAGCGACTTATGTGTGTAATTATTAACACATTACCGTAAAATATCAAATAATATTATTTAGCTCATTCACGTAAGAGACTAGACGTATAAGATTTCATGGGATTTAGCGATTAGGAGTGACAGATTGTTTGGTAAACGTATAGCATGTTCTATATGTTATAGTTATTTGAATGACTCTTACCATAATATGTTACGTTAACATACCAGGCACGTTCTCAGTTGGTTATTTATGCCTCATATAACGTACACTTATTCAGCCTGTTGTTCACTATTCTTTATTTATTTTAAATTGTCTTTCAAATGTCTATTCTTGGTGTTGGCTTTTATCAAATAAATTTCCCCCAAAAAATGCGACTTATACTCCAGTGCGACTTATATATGTTTTTTCCCTTCTTTATTATGCATTTTCGGCCGTTGCGACTTATACTCCGTAGCGACTTATACTCCGAAAAATACCGTAGTTGTAATTTCATGCACGACGTGTATTTTTCTGTCAAAATGGGGAAAAAAATGTACATTTAGTCAGAAAAGATATTGTAATTTATTGACATATATATTTTCCAAGCTTTCCTGGGCCACATAAAATGATGTGATCTTGCGTTTGACACCTTTGCTCTAGAATTTTCCGCTGCAATCACATTTAATCAACCAAAAGGTGAAAGGTCGTCGCCTATAAGCCCACCTGGAGGCGGGAATCGAAAAGTAGGGCCTTGATTTGAGGGTGGTGACCCCCGTCAGCAAAGACAACAGTCAGTGAATGAGATTATTTGAAAACTGGAGTAGAATAATTAGCTTGCACAATATTCTCACACATGATTAGAAGAATTTTGTGCCTTCAAAGTAAAAGTAGGTATAGGGATCATAATACCATGAAGTAGGAAGTGTGCGTCTTCCATAAACACAGGAGCTTAATTAATGGAAAGAGCACAGCGGGGTTGCATAGGAACAGAGGAAACTGCATGGCCCCCCTAGACACACACCCCCGTGGGGCGTGGGGGCCAAGTGGGTCCCAGCAAGCAAGAAGAGCGGAGGAAACATTTACTTTAAATAGAAATATCACTTTTCAACTTTGTATCAACAGCGCAAATGGGGGGGGGGGGGGGGGAGGTCAGAGTTCACCTGAGAGGCAGGGAAGTCGAGCTTACAAAATAAAAGTGCTTTACTTACGTGTGAGGTGTTTCAAACAAAAGTGCGCGCGTCCTCTTCTTTCACATCGCGCGTGCGCGCGTGCGTGTGCGCGCGAGGAGGCAGCCCGTCTCTTACATCCAGCCGATGTGATGATGATGATGATGAGGAGGAGGAGGAAGAGAAGGAGGAAAGCGTGCGTGTGGCGCACCTTTCTTTCTTTCTTTCTTTCTTTCTTTCTTTCTTTCTTTCTTTCCGCGTGTATGTGCGCGCCTTTCAGAATAAAAGTCGCCCCGCACTCCAAAACCTCTCCGGCTGTTGCTCCTCTAGAAGAGAGACAAGTCAAGATGGGGAGAGGGAAAAAATTTTTAAAAAAATGGAAACAAGTTTTGTCTTCAGAACATTGGCGCCGCGCGTTGCCGTGTGCGTGTGTTGGGAGCCTGGCTGCGCTCAATGGGCCGCCGGACTCGCAACATCCCCGCCGCTTGATCGCCCCCTGGACGCGCACAGAGAGAGAGAGAGAGAGAGAGAGAGAGAGAGAGAGAGTGAGAGTATCGCGAGGTTACCGCCTTTGTATCGCAGGCACGCGCACGGCGGGGTCCTGTTTCAGCCACCTCAGTGGACATTACATAAACTGTGACATTTCTCCGGCAGTCCTTAAAATAAACTGTGCATTCAATGTAAATTGAGCGTGCACTTGTTAGCTTGACTATTGCCAGCTTTTTAAAGGCCTACTGAAATGATTTTTTTTATTTTTTTTATTTAAACGGGAATAGCAGATCCATTCTATGTGTCATACTTGATCATTTCGCGATATTGCCCTATTTTTGCTGAAAGGATTTAGTAGAGAAAATCGACGATAAAGTTCGCAACTTTTGCTCGCTGATAAAAAAAAAAAAAAAGCCTTGCCTGTACCGGAAGTAGCGTGACGTCACAGGAGGTAGTGTTCCTCACAATTCCCCGTTGTTTACAATGGAGCGAGAGAGATTCATAGCGACAAAGCGACGATTACCCCATTAATTTGAGCGAGGATGAAAGATTTGTGGATGAGGAACGTTAGAGTGAAGAACTAGAGGCAGTGCAGGACGTATCTTTTTTTGCTCTGACCGTAACTTAGGTACAAGCTGGCTCATTGGATTCCACACTCTCTCCTTTTTCTATTGTGGATCACGGATTTGTATTCTAAACCACCTCGGATACTATATCCTCTTGAAAATGAGAGTCGAGCACGCGAAATGGACATTCACAGTGACTTTTACACTACCGTTCAAAAGTTTGGGGTCACCCAAACAATTTTGTGGAATAGCCTTCATTTCTAAGAACAAGAATAAACTGTCGAGTTTCAGATGAAAGTTCTCTTTTTCTGGCCATTTTGAGCGTTTAATTGACCCCACAAATGTGATGCTCCAGAAACTCAATCTGCTCAAAGGAAGGTCAGTTTTGTAGCTTCTGTAACGAGCTAAACTGTTTTCAGATGTGTGTACATGATTGCACAAGGGTTTTCTAATCATCAATTAGCCTTCTGAGCCAATGAGCAAACAGGGATTTATGTATTTTGTTTCTATCTGCATTTGAGAACGATGCTATCACGTTAGCTCAGTAGCTAAGTGTGTCACCGATGTATTGTCGTGGAGATACGCTACAGTTCAAAAGTTTGGGGTCACATTGAAATGTCCTTATTTTTGAAGGAAAAGCACTGTACTTTTCAATGAAAATAACTTTAAACTAGTCTTAATTTTAAAGAAATGCACTCTATACATTGCTAATGTGGTAAATGACTATTCGAGCTGCAAATGTCTGGTTTTTGGTGCAATATCTACATAGGTGTATAGAGGCCCATTCCCAGCAACTATCACTCAAGTGTTCTAATGGTACAATGTGTTTGCTCATTGGCTCAGAAGGCTAATTGATGATTAGAAAACCCTTGTGCAATCATGTTCACACATCTGAAAACAGTTTAGCTCATTACAGAAGCTACAAAACTGACCTTCCTTTGAGCAGATTGAGTTTCTGGAGCATCACATTTGTGGGGTCAATTAAACGCTCAAAATGGCCAGAAAAAGAGAACTTTCATCTGAAACTCGACAGTCTATTCTTGTTCTTAGAAATGAAGGCTATTCCACAAAATTGTTTGGGTGACCCCAAACTTTTGAACGGTAGTGTATATCTGTATCATGAATCAATTTAAGTGGACCCCGACTTAAACAAGTTGAAAAACTTATTTTGGTGTTACCATTTAGTGGTCAATTGTATGGAATATGTACTTCACTGTGCAATCTACTAATAAAAGTCTCAATCAATCAATCAATCAAAAGATATTGGGTTTCACTATGTAAAGCGCTTTGAGTCACTAGAGAAAAGCGCTATATAAATATAATTCACTCCACTTCACTATTATTTAGAACAGTGTTTTTCAACCTCTTTTGAGCCAAGGCATATTTTTGTTTTTTTCATAGAAAAAATCCGGAGGCACACCACCAGCAGAAATCATAAAAAAATGAAACTCAGTAGACAATAAAAAGTCGTTGTCGCAATTGTTGGATATGAATTCCGATCTAACAAAGGTCTTAAAGGCCTACTAAAAGCCACTACTACCGACCACGCAGTCTGATAGTTTATATATCAATGATAAAATCTTAACATTGCAACACATGCCAATACGGCCGGGTTAACTTATAAAGTGCAATTTTAAATTTCCCGGGAAATATCCGGCTGAAACGTCTCGGTATGATGACGTATGCGCGTGACGTAGTCAGTTAAACGGAAGTATTGGTACCCCGTAGAATCCAATACAAAAAGCTCTGTTTTCATTTCATAATTCCACAGTATTCTGGACATCTGTGTTGGTGAATTTTTTGCAATTTGTTTAATGAACAATGAAGGTTGCAAAGAAGAATGTTGTAGGTGGGATCGGTGTATTAGCAGCGGACTACAGCAACACAACCGGAGGACTTTGTTGGAGAGTAGACGCGCTAGCCGGTGACCTCACCTTGACTTCCTACGTCTCCGGGCCGCCAACCGCATCTGTGATCGGGTGAAGTCCTTCGTCGCACCGTCGATCGCTGGAACGCAGGTGAGCACGGGTGTTGATGAGCAGATGAAGGCTGGCTGGCGTAGGTGGAGAGCTAATGTTTTCAGCATAGCTCTGTGAGGTCCGGTTGCTAAGTTAGCTTCATTGGCGTCGTTAGCACAGCATTGTTAACCTTCGCCAGCCTGGAAAGCATTAACCGTGTATTTACATGTCCACGGTTTAATAGTATTGTTGATCTTCTATCTATCCTTCCAGTCAGGGGTTTATTTCTTTTGTTTCTATATGCAGTTAAAGCATGATGCTATCACGTTAGCTCGTACCTAAAGTGTTTCACCGATGTATTGTCGTGGAGATAAAAGTCACTGTGAATGTCCATTTCGCGTTCTCGACTCTCATTTTCAAGAGGATATAGTATCCGAGGTGGTTTAAAATACAAATCCGTGATCCACAATAGAAAAAGGAGAGAGTGTGGAATCCAATGAGCCAGCTTGTACCTAAGTTACGGTCAGAGCGAAAAAAGGTATGTCTTGAACTGCACTCTAACGTTTCTCATCCACGAATCTTTCATCCTCGCTCAAATTAATGGGGAAATCGTCGCTTTCTCGGTCCGAATCGCTCTCACTTCTGGCCGCCATCACTGTAAACAATAGGGAACTTTGCGGAAATGTTCAGCTGACTACGTCGCGCTCCTTCCGGTAGGGACAAGGCTTTTTTTTGTCAGATATCAAAAGTTGCGATCTTTATCGTCGTTGTTTTATACTAAATCCTTTCAGCAAAAATATGGCAATATCGCGAAATGATCAAGTATGACACATACCGTAATTTCCGGACTATAAGCCGCACCTGACTATAAGCCGCACCAGCTAAACTTAGGGGAAAATACAGATTGCTCCATATATAAGCCGCACCCGACTATAAGCCGCAGGGTTTTGATGTGTAATTACCGTAGTATATAGGGATTCCTGCTACCACGGAGGGGATTGTCGGGACAGAGATGACTGTTTGGGAACGCAAAGCGTCCCATTTATTAACAATAAATCTTTCAATCATTCAATCAAACTTTCACATCTTTGACATGGCGAACAGCATTCGTGCAGAGTACAAATAATACAACGCTGCAAAGTAATACAAAGTGCTCGCCTGTACGTTATCAAAATAAGCAGCCTACCGGTATATGAAAAGTCAGTCTTTAATCATTGTGTCATCGTCTTCCTCCTGCGTACTAAAACCACCCAAATCCTCTTCGTCGGTGTCGGAGAAGAACAGGCCGTATATAAGCCGCACCCTTGTATAAGCCGCAGGGACCAGAACCAGGGGAAAAAGTAGCGGCTTATAGTCCGGAAATTACGGTAGAATAGATCTGCTATCCCCGTTTAAATTTAAAAAATTCATTTCAGTTGGCCTTTAAGTCATTCTCCTTCTATGCCACATCAATATGCAATGCACTCCCAACAGGTGTAAAAGAAAGGGCATCTCTATCCTCCTTCAAAACCGCACTAAAACAACACCTGCAGGCAACTACAACCCTAGACTAACACCCTCCCCCCACCACATCCCACCTCATTGGAGGAAACCAGGCACCGCTCATCACCAGGCCAATACTATCCCTACAGTGAAGCATGATGGTGGCAGCATCATGCTGTGGGGTTGTTTTCAGCAGCAAGAACTGGGAGACGAGGATAGCAGCAATATAAAGAGACATTTTGACATTTCTGTCTAAATGGGGTGCTGAGTGTACATTAAAGGGAAATAAAATTAACTTTTTTGGTTTTAGCAAATGGCTAATAATTTTAAGGGATCTGAATACTTTCCGTACCCACTGTATTCTCCAGTATGGGCGCCTCAAGGGTTGTATTTTTCCTCAATCCTCAATGCCATGCCATGTTTTGTTTTTGTTCTGGTTTTGTTATGGTCAGTAGCGCTCTGTGTGCAAATGTGTGTTTGTGTTCTCTTCTTCTTCCTTTTTTTTGTGCAAAGCACTTAGTGTTGCCACTTGCCTGTGTATGAAAAGTGATGTATAAATAAACATTGATTTGAATTAATATCCTGAGAACCAACGTCCTCTGCATCGAAAATTTCATATTTACACACACAGATCTAGAAAAACCCAAAAGCAGTGAAGTTGTCACGTTGTGTAAATGGTAAATAAAAACAGAATACAATGATTTGCAAATCCTTTTGAACCTACAGTATATTCAATTGAATGGACTGCAAAGACAAGATGCTTAACGTTCAAACTGGAAAACGTTGTTATTTTTTGCAAATATTAACTCATTTGGAATTTGATGCCTGCAACATGTTTCAAAAAAGCTGGCACAAGTGGCAAAAAAAACTGAGAAAGTTGAGGAATGCTCATCAAACACTTATTTGGAACATCCCACAGGTGAACAGGCTAATTGGGAACAGGTGGGTGCCACGATTGGGTATAAAAGCAGCTTTCGTGAAATGCTCAGTCATTCACAAAAAAGGATGGGTCGAGGGTCACCACTTTGTGAACGAATGCGTGAGCAAATTGTTTAAGAACAACATTTCTCAACCAGCTATTGCAAGGAATTTAGGGATTTCACCATCCACGGTCCGGAATATCATCAAAAGGTTCAGAGAATCTGGAGAAATCACTGCACGTAAGCGGCAATGCCCGTGACCTTCTATCCCTCAAGCGGTACTGCATGAAAAAGCGACATCAGTGTGTAAAGGACATCCTCACACTGGCTCAGGAACACTTCAGAAAACCACTGTCGGTAACTACAGTTCGTCGCTACATCTGTAAGAGCAAGTTAAAACTCTACTATGCAAAGCGAAAGCCATTTATCAACAACACCCAGAAATATCGCCGGCTTCGCTGGGCCCGAGCTCATCTAAGATGGACTGATGGAAGGTGGAAAAGTGTTCTGTGGTCTGACGAGTCCACATTTCAAATTGTTTTTGGAAACTGTGGACGTCGTGTCCTCCAGAACAAGGAGAAAAAGAACCATCCGGATAGTTATAGGCGCAAAGTGTAAAAGGCAGCATGTGTGATGGTATGGGGGTGTATTAGTGCCCAAGGCATGGGTAACTTACACATCTGTGAAGGCACCATTAATGCTGAAAGGTACATACAGGTTTTGGAGCAACATATGTTGCCATCCAAGCAACGTTATCATGGACGCCCCTGCTTATTTCAGCAAGACAATGACAAGCCATGTGTTACAACAGCGTGGCTTTGTAGTAAAAGAGTGCAGGTACTAGACTGGCCTGCCTGTAGTCCAGACCTGTCTCCCATTGAAAATGTGTGGTGCAATATGAAGCCTAAAATACCACGACGGAGACCCCCGGACTGTTGAACAACTTAAGCTGTACATCAAGCAAGAATGGGAAAGAATTCCACCTGAAAAGCTTCAAAAATTGGTCTCCTCAGTTCCCAAATGTTTACTGAGTGTTGTTAAAAGGAAAGGCCATGTAACACAGTGGTAAAAATGCCCCTGGGCCAACTTTTTTGCAACGTGTTGCTGCCATTAAATTCTAGGTTAATGATTATTAGCAAAAAAAAAATTAGTTTCTCAGTTCAAACATTAAATATCTTGTCTTTGCAGTCTATTCAATTGAATATAAGTTGAAAAGGATTTGCAAATCATTGTATTCTGTTTTTATTTACCAATTACACAACATGCCAACTTCACTGGTCTTGGGTTTTGTAAATAACAAGCAAAGTGTATGTAAAGTTGGTCAAACTAGCTCAACTTTGGACAAGATTAGTGAATAATTCAACACTAGCTATCTGTTTATACAAAGTATATAAATGTATGTACACACAATTTAGCTCAGACTAGTTCACCATCTTTCTCTCTTTCCTCTTCTTTTTTCCTCTCCGAGGCTTTCCCAGGCCAGCCGGGAGACATAGTCTTCCCAACGTGTCCTGGGTCTTCCCCTTGGCCTCCTTAGGCTGCTGCCCCCGCGACCCGACCTCGGATAAGCGGAAGAAAATGGATGGATGGATGGCTAGTTCACCATTTATACTACAAACCCCATTTCCATATGAGTTGGCAAATTGTGTTAGATGTAAATATAAACGGAATACAATGATTTGCAAATCATTTTCAACCCATATTCAATTGAATGCACTACAAAGACAACATATTTGATGTTCCAAATAATCATTAACTTTAGAATTTGATGGCAGCAACACGTGACAAAGAAGTTGGGAAAAGTGGCAATAAATACTGATAAAGTTGAGGAATGCTCATCAAACACTTATTTGGAACATCCCACAGGTGAACAGGCAAGTTGGGAACAGGTGGGTGCCATGATTGGGTATAAAAGTAGATTCCATGAAATGCTCAGTCATTCACAAACAAGGATGGGGCGAGGGTCACCACTTTGTCAACAAATGCATGAGAAAATTGTTGAACAGTTTAAGAAAAACCTTTCTTAACCAGCTATTGCAAGGAATTTAGGTATTTCACCATCTACGCTCCGTAATATCATCAAAGGGTTCAGAGAATCTGGAGAAATCACTGCACGTAAGCAGCTAAGCCCGTGACCTTCGATCCCTCAGGCTGTACTGCATCAACAAGCGACATCAGTGTGTAAAGGATATCACCACACGGGCTCAGGAACACTTCAGAAACCCACTGTCAGTAACTACAGTTGGTCGCTACATCTGTAAGTGCAAGTTAAAACTCTCCTATGCAAGGCGAAAACCGTTTATCAACAACACCCAGAAACGCCGCCCGAGCTCATCTAAGATGGACTGATACAAAGTGGAAAAGTGTTCTGTGGATCTGACGAGTCCACATTTCAAATTGTTTTTGGAAACTGTGGACGTCGTGTCCTCCGGACCAAAGAGGAAAAGAACCATCCGGATTGTTATAGGCGCAAAGTTGAAAAGCCAGCATCTGTGATGGTATGGGGGTGTATTAGTGCCCAAGACATGGGTAACTTACACATCTGTGAAGGCGTCATTAATGCCTCCTTAGGCTGCTGCCCCTGCGAACCGACCTTGGATAAGCGGAAGAAAATGGATGTATGGATGGATAGTTCACCATCTATACTAGTTCATGATAGACAATGTAGTCTAAACGGTAATACAACCAGCAAAAGTGTATATAATGTTTCCCTAAGGGACTAAACGTTGGACAAGATAAGTTTATAAATCAACATGAACTTACTAGCAAACTGTACAAAGTTGTACAAACTAGCTAAATTAGTAACATTCTGCTAAGCTAACCTGCGTCCTGTTTTAAATAAATTACACTAGCTGGCAAGTACAGGTGACACAAAAGTGACTTTGATGGAATATAATTATGGAACAAAGTGTTAACATTTCAGCAAGCCTGTTAGATAAAAAAAAAAAGGTTTGATTAATCTTTTTTTTTTAAAATACCTACATGTTGTTTTTCTTTCCTGTATTTGTTTTTCCTTCGCGATTATTCCCCAGTAAGCAACAGTGAGTCTGTGACAAAGTGCACAACAGTCGCCCCCTGGTGTTTGGCGGTATTTATAGATGTTCTTTCAGCACACCGTCTACATGCTGTTCTTGTTTGTTAGATTGGTTTTTTTTCTGTTGACATGCAATGAAAATGATTTAGATACCAGGCCCGGTTCTGTTTTTATTCCATTTAAGAAACTATTCACACATTCATGCGCCTTTATGCGAGCGGCGTGTGTTTGTGAGTGTGTGTGTGTGGAGATGTCAGAGGGGTTAGGCATGGATCATAGCTGCTATGTGACACATGAGCTTTATTAACAAACTGCGTGTGCATGTTTCGTGCGTGTATGTCTGTGTGAACGTGCGTGCGTGTGCGTGGGGGGGAGGTGGCGTAATGAGCACCTGTCAGCCGGCTTGTGAACCTTTCATCTGGCATCAACTAGTATCACTTTGTGTTTAAAAGGTGATTTACGACACAACACACCTACTCAGTGGCCTGGTGGTTAGAGTGTCCGCCCTGAGATCGGTAGGTTGTGAGTTCAAACCCCGGCCGAGTCAGCCTGCTTGGCACTCAGCATCAAGGGTTGGAATTGGGGGTTAAATCACCACAAATGAGTCCCGGGCGTGACCAAAGCTGCTGCCCACTACTCCCCTCACCTCCCAGGGGGTGATCAAGGGGATGGGTCAAATGGACAAATTTCACCACACCTAGTGTGTGTGTGACAATCATTGGTACTTTAACTTTAATTTAACTCATAAACACACACCGGATTTCCCGTCTGGCAACGCAGACGCGTGACAACGCTTCTGCACCACAAAGCATGCTGGGTAGTGTCAAAGCGGCGACTCGTGTACGGAAACGTTTAGGCCAGGGATGTCAAACATGCGGCCCGTGGGCCGGATCAGGCCCTCGAACAGGTTCAATCCGGCCCGCGAGATGAGTCAGTGTAAAATTGAGCTGCATTTTAAAATTAAATAAACTGTTTTTCTAAATGTGTCCACTGGATGTCACAATAGCAATTCTGTTAGGCAAGCAAATTGTTTATATTGGGGCGAGCAAGTATACCAAGCAAGAGGTACACAGTAGCTACACTGGGACTCCTCCCCCCTGACCCAACGTAAAACACACAGGAGTAAAATAAACAATTGGTAACCCCACTTAAAATGCTGCATGAGACACATTGATATGGTTCTGTGAAAATTAGTTTCTTCTGTGAAAATTCAAAGAAAGTGAACAGTGGAAAGACAAATGAGGTAGTTGATACATAGAGGAGTTTTTATTTATGCTTTCTTATGTTTTTTGTTCAATCCTACATGGGCTGTGACTTAAAGTTGAATTGCTTTGTAGATACACTGAGATTAAGTCTAAATTCATTGTGTTCTTTATGGAGTTTTTGAAACTGTACCATTTTTTTCCGCATATTTTTCAACTAACTTGAATTGTTTTGTTAAGAGGATCATATGTGATATGTCCTTTTTTCAGAATGTGCTTGTTCTATTTTAGGCCAAAGTAAAACCAAGAAAACAATCTGAAGTTGCCGTAGTTGTATTTTAAAGTTATTATGCCATGATTTTACCAGTCCGGCCCACATAGGAATAGATGGTTCTCCATGCGGCCCCTGAGCTAAAATGAGTTTGACACCCCTGGTTTAGGCGACGTTTTCACTTCTGATTGACTTTGCAAAACAAATCTTTGTTTTTTTTAAACTTGTGCGGTGGTGGTTGAAATGGTCCAAAAAAATGGCTTCCACCGCGGCTGGGAAGCAGCGAATCTCGAAAGTGGCGAAGGTGAAGAATAATCAGAATCACAACAACGACATGGACTACAGGGAAGAGGTGAAACATCGGGTTGAACGGCGCAGAACCAACAACCTGGTCCTGAATGTCGACAAGACCAAGGAGATCATCGTTGACTTCAGGAAGCACCAGTCCAGCCACACTCCACTCTTCATCAACGGCACAGCGGTGGAGATGGTAAGCAGCACCAAGTTCCTGGGGGTGCAGATAACTGACAATATAACCTGGTCCCTACAACTTGTAAAAAGAGCTCAGCAGCGCATGCACTTTTTGCGTAGGATGAAAAGAGCATAGCTCCCTCCCCCCATTCTCACCACGTTCTACAGAGGCACTATAGAGAGCCTACTCTCTGGACTGGAGCCTGCAGTGCCTCAGACTGGATGTCTCTGCAGAGAGTGGTGAGGACGGCGGAAAAGATCATCAGGACTACTCTTCCTCCAATCCAGGAGATCGCGAAAAGCCGCTGCCTGACCAGGGCTCAGAAAATCTGCGAAGACTCCTCCCACACTGTTTTCACTGCTGGACTCTAGAAAGAGGTTCCGCAGCCTCCGAAGCAGAACCTCCAGGTTCTGTAACAGCTTCTTCCCTCAGGCCGTAAGGCTCTTGAACGCATCATAATTAAATTATCTCCTCAACTCCCCCCAAAATGGATTAACTCGCTGGAATATAAAGACAATATAACATACATCCATAAACATGGACGCATGTGAAAAAGTGAAATATATTTATCCGTACAGTAACCTATTTATTTATTTATATATGCACCTTATTGCTTTTTTATCCTGCACTACCATGAGCTAATGTAACGAAATTTTGTTCTTATCTGTACTGTAAAGTTCCAATTTGAATGACAATAAAAAGGAAGTCTAAGTCTAGAATCAGAATCAGAAATACTTTATTAATCCCAGAGGGGAAATTTAAATTTTCAGCACAATCCCATTCAAGATCAGACAAACATTACAGGGAGACTGAACAGGATCGCTGACGGGTCTGCCAACTTCCGGCGCCCCTTACAAAAAAGGTGAGATACAGGTAAACAATGGGGGGGGGGGTTCAGACTGAGGCCAAGGGAAAAAACAACTCATAGTCATAGCACACATCCCTCTTACAAGTGTGTAAGAGGGACACATCAAACAACACAAAGGACATTAACCCTTGTGTGGTGTTCGGGTCTGTGGGACCCGATTTCGATTTTTATTAAAAGAAAAATGATACAATTAATTACTTTTTCGAACTGAGACTCACTGGCTTTGGCTCATTTTCTGTGAAAAACATATATCAAAATACATATTTAATGAACACACACCATACACCCCCCCTACACATTTCTATTACATATAAGATGTCCGGGGTCCACTGGACCCGGGGCTAATAGAAGTGTGGAAATGTATCTTCTGTGTACCACATGCCCACACACACACACACACACACACACACAACAGGCCTAGACAGGAGGAGGACAGAGTGTAGGTACACAGAACATCAGAGGGTCAAATGTGCGACAAAATGAGTGCAGACATTGTTGACAAACAATGTTGCAACCTTGTGTGGGAACCGCAGGTGCAGAAACACAAAAGAAGAATCCCTGTGGGATGCAGAAACTGGCAGAGAAATTTCCATGCAACGTTCGTGTTGTTGTTACTCAGCCAGTGTTTGTGGGTCTTAGACTTAGACTTAGACTTAGACTTTTTATTGTCGTTCAAATTTGAACTTTACAGTACAGATAGGAATGCAATTTCGTTGCATTAGCTGGTTGGCAGTGCAGGATAAAAAAGCAATAAGGTGCAGATATAAATAAATAGATTACTGTAAAGATAAATATATTGTTCTTTTGCATATGCATCTACGTTTATGGATGTATGTTATATTGTCTTTATATTCCAGCGAGTTCATCCATTTTGGGGTGGAGTTGAGGGGATTATTATGATGCGTTCAAGAGTCTTACGGCCTGAGGGAAGAAGCTGTTACAGAACCTGGAGGTTCTGCTACGGAGGCTGCGGACCTCTTTCTAGAGTCCAGCAGTGAAAACAGTCCTTGGTGGGGGTGGGAGGAGTCTCTGCAGATTTTCTGAGCCCTGGTCAGGCAGCGGCTTTTTGCCATCTCCTGGATAGGAGGAAGAGGAGTCCTAATGATCTTTTCCACCGTCCTCACCACTCTCTGCAGAGACTTCCAGTCTGAGGCACTGCAGGCTCCAGTCCAGACAGAGATGCAGTTGGTCAGCAGGCTCTCTATAGTGCCTCTGTAGAATGTGCTGAGAATGGTGGGAGGGAGCTGTGCTCTTTTCATTCGACGCCAAAAGTGCATGCGCTGCTGAGCTCTTTTTACAAGAGCTCCGGTGTGTAGGGATCAGGTCATATTGTCAGTTATCTGCACCCCCAGGAACTTGGTGCTGCTTACCATCTCCACCGCTGTGCCGTTGATGAAGAGTGGAGCGTGGCTGGACTGGTGCTTCCTGAAGTCGACAATGATCTCCTTGGTCTTGTCGACGTTCAGGACCAGGATGGTGGTTCTGCACCAGTCAACCAGATGTTTCACCTCCTCCCTGTAGTCCATGTCGTTGTCACGGATGAGGCCCACTACTGTCGTGTCGTCCGCATACTTCACAATGTGGTTAGTAGTGGACCTGGCGCAGCAGTCATGGGTCATCAACGTGAACAGCAGCGGACTCAGGACACAGCCCTGGGGGGAGCCGGTGCTCAGGGAGATGGCACTGGAGGTGTTGTTGCCCACTCTCACAGATTGGGGTCTGTCTGTGAGGCAGTCAAGCAGCCAGTTGCATAGGGGGGGTCCTGAATCCAAGGGGGGCCAGTTTGCTTACCAAGTGCTACAGGATGATGGTGTTGAATGCCGAGTTGAAGTCCAGAAACAACATCCGCACGTGTGTGTCCTTTCCTTCCAGATGTGCTAAGCTCAGGTGGAGTGCAGAGGAGATGGCGTCCTCTGTGGAGCGGTTAGGGCGATAAGCAAACTGGTATGGGTCGAATGTGGGGGGAAGTCTGGAGACAATGTATTCCTTTACAAGCCTCTCAAAGCACTTCATTACAGATGTTTTTTGGGATAAGTCAGTATTTTAACATAAAAGTGTTTGATTGTGAGGCATTAAAAGCCACAAAATGCAACGGGTCCATCAGACCCACGAACACTGGCTGAGTAACAACAATATGAACACCACACAAGGGTTAAAGACCTTAAAAGAGCAGAGCTGATGCAACCAGCCACTTCTACATACCGCTATGAATAAAAAGTCAAAGAAACATATACACTGCGGCGGCCTCTGCGGTGTTCCACGCCATCGTCTGCTGGAGTTGAGGGAGCATGGCAACCAAGAGGGCCGACTCCACTCTCGGCCGCCCACTAACTCGGCCAGTGTACAGTCTGCATGGATGAGCCTACTATCAAAATGACTTTAAAAGTCTTATACAAGTGAAGACAACACATGATACAAGTGTCTATATTAGCTATATTAGCCTACTTTTATTTTTACAACATTGGAAAACATTAGTAAACCTTCTCAGAGGGTGAGATAACTCCTCTAAATGACTGTCTTGGAATGGCCACAGGTATAGATGTGTGTGTCCAAGTTAAAGGAAATGGCGGGCTGTCTTCTTCTAATGAATCTATTAGAATCTATGCAAGCTGGGTAACGTTTGCTGTGGTCTGGAACAACATGGCACACAACTATCAGAAATGCAGCCAATATTACATACAGATAATACGTCATGAGAAATGCAGATACAAATTAAATACACAGAGGACATAGGAAATTAAATGAGCTCAAATATACCTACAAGTGAGGCATAATGATGCAATATGTACATAAAGCCAGCCTAAATAGCATGTTAGCATCGATTAGCTTGCAGTCATGCAGTGACCAAATATGCTTGATAAACACTCCACACAAGTCAATACCATTAACAAAGCTCACTTTTGTGCATTCACGCACAGTATAAAACGTTTAGTGGACAAAATGAGACAATGTAGTGGCTGCTGTTGCCAACAGCAGCCACTACAGCGGTGCCATCTTGGAAAAAAATAAAAAATTATATATATATATATATATATATATATATATATATATATATATATATATATATATATATATATATATATATATATATATATATATATATATATATATATATATATATATATATATATATATATATATATATATTCAGTTTCATATTAATTCATATTAATATTCAGTGTTTTACTGTTCATAGTTAATATTGTAAATCCCACTGTCTTTATTTGAATGTACATGTTGGGTGTCCCATTCAGTAAAAGCCCCGCTGCCTTGTGGGTTAGTCTGGGAAGACAAAAGGCTAGGGGAGCACACTCTGAGAGAAAAGCAAGTTCTGGTAGGCGCACCATATGCGGTCCTCCGACAGACCGGAACCTCCTGCAGCTGTGAGGAGGTGCCGGTCGTCCTGGGTTTCCCTTGCCACCGGATACAGCTCCCCATAGCGAAGAAGTGACTTTGGAGTCTGTGCGTCTCCCTCGTCGAAAAAGACCTCAACGGCGGAGTGGGCGGATGATGGTTGCATGGAAGCTCCACAACGGTCACAAAGGCGGAAGAAGGCTGCAGCAAAGATGGGCCCCCAATTGTCTTGGTCTCCATGCCATTGGCCTTCTCTTTGCCAAGGACAGTGTGGTGGCTGTCTGTGCACCAGTCTCCTCACTTTAAAAGATTCCACGCACAGGCGTTCTCCTGAAGGCAATCCCACCAACAGGAGGACAATCATACTCGTTTCGAGTGATCGCCAACGACGATTCAGTAAAAAACTGTAAAATTCCATTGCCTTTTTTGAGGTGGTCTGTCATAACTTTTTTGTTATTTGTTTTTGTTTTTGTTATTTTTTGTTATTTATATTATTCACATGTGAATAATGCTTTATAATAGACGGTATTTATATCATTCACATGCGAATAATGCTGTATAATAGACTGTATTTATATTATTCACATGTGAATAATGCTGTATAATAGACTGTATTTATATTATTCACATGTGAATAATGCTGTATAATAGACTGTATTTATATTATTCACATGTGAATAATGCTGTATAATAGACTGTATTTATATTATTCACATGTGAATAATGCTGTATAATAGACTGTATGTATATTATTCACATGTGAATAATGCTGTATAATAGACTGTATTTATATTATTCACATGTGAATAATGCTGTATAATAGACTGTATTTATATTATTCACATGTGAATAATGCTGTATAATAGACTGTATTTATATTATTCACATGTGAATAATGCTGTATAATAGACTGTATTTATATCATTCACATGCGAATAATGCTGTATAATAGACTGTATTTATATCATTCACATGCGAATAATGCTGTATAATAGACTGTATTTATATTATTCACATGTAAAAAATACCTAAGTGTTTACTGTTTATTGTGAGCGAACTGTGGTGCTGAATTCCCCCCAGGGATCAATAGACTTTCTATTCTATTATATTCTATTTTAGAACTCTATCGGAGATTGTGACTTTTGGTATTGGTGTTCCTGGAAAAAAAGGGACCCCAACACACATACTGTACAGCAGATCTACAGCTAAACGTGTATATATAATTTATACACACATACACATTGGCCCCCAAGACACATTGTTTTCTCTCAATGTGCCCCCCCCCCCCGAGTCAAAATATTTGCCCAGCTCTGCCCTATTTGATCATATTGTTTAGTTGGTGGACCACTTCGTGTAAAATGATAAGATCAATTAATACACTTTCTTGCCCTAAAGTGAACCGCTGTAAAAAGTAGCTAAGTTAGTATGCTTATGTTAGTATGCTCACATGTTAAAGTTAGCGTACTAATAATTAGCATGTTTCAAGTATCATGTTATATGAATTTGAGGTGTTGGGTTGCAAAATTTATAAAAAATACTTTTCCTGATTTGGAACATCTATTTGCTAACAATGTTATTTTGGGGGAAATCATTGTTAAAACCACGATTGTGGTAAGTCTGCTATTCAGTGACTTCGCCCTGACTGTTTGCATCAACATTACTTGATCACTTTCAGATAAATTGGACATAATTACTAATGGGAGCAAAGTGGGTACATTGTGGCATTACCAATCAGCAAGTCATTGAGAAATCGCACCCTGCGGGGTGTCATTTGCAGTGAATGGAGTCAGTTTGAATTGCTCAAAGCTGTAGAGTGTAATCACATTCTACCATGTAACATAGTTAAAGTCATTTAACAAGGTAGTGAACATTTGAGGTGGTAAATAAATGAATACATTGCATTACATATATTTATTTTTGATTATGTATACACTCCCTGCTTGGCACTCAGCATCAAGGGTTGGAATTGGGGGTTAAATCACCAAAATCAGAATCAACAATGCCACATAGAGGTGATAGACAGTTGCGATAGCCAATCAGATGATCGAGTTGTTGTCGGTGAGGCCTTCTAGCTGGCCTAATGCTGTGATTGGATACTCACTTGGGTGTCCCAAGTGAGTATCCAATCACAAGTTGCGAAAAGAGGAAATGGCACCGGAACCATCCGAGCCATAGAAAGCCACAGAAAACTCACCGGTACAATAACCACGAAGATAAAGTGTTTGTCTTACACCTAGTAATCCGCTGTGGACAGACGAAGCCAAGCAATGCAGGTTTAGCGAGCGGTGCGCGCTCCCGCAAAGGAAATCAATTTTTGGCAGGCAATCACATTTTGGCACAACACCGGTGGCGAAATGGTTTGCCCGCCACTTTCACACGAATCAACCGACTACGACGATACCACTGGCTTATACGGCGTCGGATGGGTGCTACAAATTGTCCATCCATGCATCCATTTTCTACCGCTTGTCCCTTTCGGGGTCGCGGGGGGTGCTGGAGCCTATCTCAGCTGCATCCGGGCGGAAGGCGAGGTACACCCTGGACAAGTCGCCACCTCATCGCAGGGCCAATATTCACACACTAGGGCCCATTTTTAGTGTTGCCAATCAACCTATCCCCAGGTGCATGTTTTTAGAGGCGGGAGGAAGCCGGAGTACCCGGAGGGAACCCACGCAGTCACGGGTAGGACATGCAAACTCCACACAGAAAGACCCCGAGCCCGGGATTGAACTCAGGACCTTAATATTGTGAAGCACAGGCACTAACCCCTGTGGCACCGTGCTGCCCTGCTACAAATTGTGAGTTCAAATATTTTGTTTCTTTATTTTTTCATGTTTCATTTGTTTTATACAATTCTTTTAATTTTGACAGTACCACAAAAGATATGTTTTAAATGCTGAAGCGGGTTTATTCATACTTGCCAACCCTCCCGATTTTCCCGGGAGACTCCCGAATTTCAGTGCCCCTCCCGAAAATCTCCCAGGGCAACCATTTTCCCGAATTTCTCCCGATTTCCACCCAGACAACAATATTGGGGGCGTGCCTTAAAGGCACTGCCTTTAGCGTCCACTACAGCCTGCCGTCACGTCCGCTTTTCCTCCATACAAACAGCGTGCCGGCCCAGTCACATAATATATGCGGCCTTTACACACACATGAGTGAATGCAACGCATACTTGGTCAACAGCCATACAGGTCACACTGAGTGGGGCCGTATAAACAACTTTAACACTGTTGCAAATATGCACCACACTTTGAACCCACACCAAACAAGAATGACAAACACATTTCGGGAGAACATCCGCACCGTAACACAACATAAACACAACAGAACAAATACCCAGAACCCCTTGCAGCACTAACTCTTCCGGGACGCTACAATATACACCCCCGCTACCACCAAACCCCCCCCCCCCCCCCATCTCCCGAATTCGGAGGTCTCAAGGTTGGCAAGTATGGGTTTATTGATTTTTAAATACACCAGAAAACAACCGTTTTGTACACTGTTGAGGGGATTTAATGCACAGTAGTGTGCAAGTGTGTTTCTGTATAGTATCTCCAGCCGTGCCCATGTGGTGATATCAATTACAGTATTTTGAGAGGTCAAGTCGGTCTAAGTAGGACATCACTGAAGGCCTAGGTGAGAAGCGCACTGCCTGCCACTGTGTTGTACACAGCATTATATGTAGCATTGTTAAATTTAGGGTTTTAGGTAACAATTTATTGACCTGGCCACAAATAACAGAAAATGTTAAAGACCAGCTTAATTTATAAATATCCACTGCATTCTTAAGCTGAGTCACACTTAATGCACTTTCACCCGATGTAGCTCTTAGGCTTTTTAAAGCTACATACAAGGTTACATTGACTCATGGTACCGTTTAAATACCCAGATAGCAGTGGGCACACAAACATGCCGTAAGTAAACCGTAACTGAGAATGGTAGCTGAACAGCTAAATGGTTTGATGTGAGCTGTTTACATGGTAATGATCCACTTGTCCAATTACATATGTCACCAGAGCATCATGTACGGTTTCAGGTGACTGTTCTGCACAACATGTGCTGCTGTTATGCTATGATCCATCTAGTAAGAGAGAGTAAGGGGTGTGCCTATAAATAATTCCACACAATCCATTACTGCAAAACAATTTAAAGGCCTACTGAAATGAAACTTTTTTATTTAAACGGGGATGGCTGATCCGTTCTATGTGTCATACTTGAACATTTTGCGATATTGCCATATTTTTGCTGAAAGGATTTAGTAGAGAACATCGACGATAAAGCTCGCAACTTTTGGTCGCTGATAAAAAAAAGCCTTGCCTGTACCGGAAGTAGCGTGACGTTGCAGGTTGAAGGGCTCCTCACATTTCCCCATTGTTTACACCAGCAGCGAGAGCGATTCGGACCGAGAAAGCGACGATTACCCCATTAATTTGAGCGAGGATGAAAGATTTGTGGATGAGGAATGTGAGAGTGAAGGACTAGAGTGCAGTGCAGGACGTATCTTTTTTCGCTCTGACCGTAACTTAGGTACAAGCTGGCTCATTGGAATCCACACTTTCTCCTTTTTCTACTGTGGATCACGGATTTGTATTTTAAACCACCTCGAGTACTATATCGAAAATGAGAGTCGAGAACACGAAATGGACATTCACAGTGACTTTTATCTCCACGACAATACATCGGTGAAGCACTTTAGCTACGGAGCTAACGTGATAGCATTGTGCTTAAATGCAGAAAGAAACAAAATAAATAAGCCCCTGACTGGAAGGATGGACAGCAGATCAACAATACTACTATCAGGAGACACCGAACCAAACACTGGACCTGTAACCACACGGTTAATGCTGTGCCGCCTGTCGAAGCCTAGCAATGCTGTTGCTAACGACGCCATTGAAGCTAACTTAGCTACGGGACCTCATCAGAGCTATGCTAAAAACATTAGCGCTCCACCTACGCCAACCCTCATCTGCTCATCAACACCCGTGCTCACCTGCGTTCCAGCGATCGACGGCGCGACGAAGGACTTCACCCGATCATCGATGCGGTCGGCGGCTAGCGTCGGATAGCGCGTCTACTATCCAACTCAAAGTCCTCCTGGTTGTGTTGCTGCAGCCAACCGCTAATACACCGATCCCACCTACAGCTTTTTTCTTAGCAGTCTCCATTGTTCATTAAACAAATTGCAAAAGATTCACCAACACAGATGTCCAGAATACTGTGGAATTTTGTGATGAAAACAGAGCTGTTTGTATTGAGATACAATGTGTCCGAATACTTCCGTTTCAACCATCGACGTCACGCGCAAACGTCATCATACATAGACGTTTTCAACCGGAAGTTTCGCGGGAAATTTAAAATTGCACTTTATAAGTTAACCCGGCCGTATTGGCATGTGTTGCAATGTTAAGATTTCATCATTGATATATAAACTATCAGACTGCGTGGTCGGTAGTAGTGGCTTTCAGTAGGCCTTTAAATTTGTGGACATATTTGCTATTAAGAAAAACCATGCCAGATCATGATTACTAACCAAATTTAGTTGGCATATAGTACCACTTGACCATCTATGGCTGACACCAGGGAACTTGTACTGATACAGAGACCCCACTGTAACGTACCAGCACTGTCAGTAGTCCATACTGAGCAATCATATTACTATTGTCCTGATAGTGTATGTGTCTTCATGAGAGCACTGACAACATCATTTGAAGCTTAATATTAGTAGGTGTGATGTTTAATGCCTTCAAGCCCGGGACCTAACTATTCAGCATGGTTTCAACTTTTATTTATATGCAGCAATGCAGCAATGCATTAAGGTTTCACGACGGCCGTCTTTGTACTCCTGTGTAATCTGGGAATCACTTTTAAATGATACCATGATTCAAAGTAGCCTTGTATATAGCTGTGTGTAAATACTGCCCACCTTTTGAGCTTTCTGTTGAATGAGGGCTGGGGCTAAGGATAGGTGTATGGTCAACCCTCATTGTACAATGTCAGAAAGTCATTTCTGCAGGAGTAGTAAGCCCTTAGACCAGGGGTGGGCAATTAATTTTTACCGGGGGCCGCATGAGCAACCCGAGCACTGCTGGAGGGCCACACCGACAATATTTCAATTCAATTTTGCTCAAATTATTTTTGATATACCGTAAAATAAATAATAATAATAATAATAATAATTTAATTCAACCTAACTTAACTTTATACAAAAGCAGATTGCTTTTGATGGTTTTATTTTTACCACTGTCTTACACAACACTTCCTCATGTATAATACAATGCAAAAATGTCAATTTCTGTCACTTTATCCTGCATCCTCTTTAAAAGTCCAACATTTTTCCCCGTCAGATTGGGACAACCATCTGTTGTCACACCTGCCAGCTTGTCCCATTTCAGTCCTAACATGTCCAAAAAAGCATTTACCTATGTGAACAAGTCATTACCTGTGGTTGTCTCTTTAATTGACTGCATGGCTGCCAGCTCCTCCGTGATTTGAAAGTCTGCAGTTATCCCACGTAAGAAGATGAGCAGCCGGGCGGTGTCACGTACATCGCAGCTCTCATCCAAAGCCAGTGAAAAACAGTCAAAGTCGGCCGTTCTGTTCTTCAGCTGAAGCTCCAAGTTTCCAGCGATGGTCTCAACCCGCCTCGTTACAGTGCGTCGGGAGAGTGACACGTTCTCAAATGCGCCCCTCTTCTCCGGGCATATCAGCGCAACAGAGTCCAATAAGCACTCCTTAATAAACTCTACGTCAGAAAACGCCTTACTTTTTCTGGCGATTTTGTGAGAAATGACGAAACTTGTCCTGACAGCTGCATCTCTGGGGGTGTGAAATTTGGCAAAAAGTCCTTGTTGGGTTTGCAGTTTTGCCAACAACGCATCAGCCTCACTTGTGCGCGCTTCATCGTCGTGTAGTGGCGATTCAAATTATATTCTTTAAACACAGCAAGCTGTGTACCACAAGATAAGCACTCGGCTTTACCTTTAATTTCTGTAAAGAAATACTTGGCAGTCCATGTTTTATTAGAAACACGGCATTCATCATCAACTTTTCTCTTTTTAGCGTCTCGGGGGTAACCGTGCATCACTTGCCGCTGTGCACCTTCACTCACAGGTTACACACGGACATACGCCCATAAATAACACTTTTCAAAATAAAAGCAGCACAACTGTATTGCACGCACGACAAGGATGTTTTTTTTAATTTATTTTGTCATTTCTGATTGCCGCTGTTCACATTCACTCACAATCGCGCACGAGCATAGTCCACATGGAAGTAATACAAATAACGTTTTTCAAAACAAAAGCAGCACTGTTGTATTGCACACTTACCATGAATTGATTTACGTGGACCCCGACTTAAACAAGTTGAAAAACTTATTCGGGTGTTACCATTTAGTGGTCAATTGTACGGAATATGTACTGTACTGTGCAATCTACTAATAAAAGTTTCAATCAATCAATCAAACTCGACATAGATACTTTTTTACATTTATTTTCTAATTTATGATTGGCCTCACGCGGGCCGGACAGGGACGCACAAAGGGCCGGATGTGGCCCGCGGGCCGTAGAATGTCCCGGTCTGCCTTAGACATTTAATTACGTTGGTTACAGCATTCTATAATTGCCTATTAATCAATTGTGATTACATTAATTTAAAGAAAAGCTGTACCAGATCTCCATTGCAAAAATGAAAGAGTAAACCTGTATACTAATTTCCATACCATTTTCCATAGGGATTTGGCCTACAAGGTAACTTTAAAGGCCTACTGAAATGACATTTTTTTATTTAAACGGGAATAGCAGATCCATTCTATGTGTCATACTTGATCATTTCGCGATATTGCCATATTTTTGCTGAAAGGTTTAAGTAGAGAAAATCGACGATAAAGTTCGCAACTTTTGCTCGCTGATAAAAAAAAGCCTTGCCTGTACCGGAAGTAGCGTGACGTCACAAGCGGTAGCGCTGCTCACAATTCCCCGTTGTTTACAATGGAGCGAGAGAGATTCGGACCGAGAAAGTGACGATTACCCCATTAATTTGAGCGAGGACGAAAGATTCGTAGATGAGGAACGTTACAGTGAAGGACTTGAGAGGCAGTGATGGACGTATCTTTTTTCGCTCTGACCGTAACTTAGGTACAAGCTGGCTCATTGGATTCCACACTCTCTCCTTTTTCTATTGTGTATCACGGATTTCTATTTTAAACCATCTCAGATACTATATCCTCTTGAAAATGAGAGTCGAGAACGCGAAATGGACATTCACAGTGACTGAACATGTAAATACACGATTAATAATTCAGCTTTGCGAAGCTAAAAAAATAGAAGCTAACCTAGCTACGTAGCCAACGTGATAGCAGCAGTCTCAAATGCAGATAGAAACTAAATTTAAAAAAAACCTGACTGGATGGATAGACAGAAGATCAATAATACTATTAAACCATGAACATGTAAATACACGATTAATAATATTCCGCTTGGCGAAGCTAAAAAAACAGAAGCTAACCTAGCTGCGTAGCCAACGTGATAGCGTCAGTCTCAAATGCAGATAGAAACTAAATTAAAAAAAACCCTGACTGGATGGATAGACAGAAGATCAATAATACTATTAAACCATGAACATGTAAATACACGATTAATAATATTCCGCTTGGCGTAGCTAAAAAAACAGAAGCTAACCTAGCTGCGTAGCTAACTTAGATGCGGCGGCGGGCGTTTTACGCTTTTGACGACACCCCGGCCGCCATCAGAGTCGGCAAGAAACATATATTTCCCCAAAGTTACGTACGTCACATGCACATATCGACACGCACGTACGGGCAAGCGATCAAATGTTTGGAAGCCAAAGCTAGACTCACCGTAGTGCGTCTGCTATCCAGCTCAAAACACAACACAACACCTGGTGTTGGTGTTGCTGTAGTCCGCCGCTCCACCGATCGCACCTACAACTTTCTTATTTGCAGTCTCCATTGTCCATTAAACAAATTGCTCAATCGCTTTATTAACAAGCGGTAACTGGTTGTAGTTCAAAAAGTAACGCACACACATACACGAGCTGCTGTTAGCCAAAACTCACGCTCACACACACTCAAGTTCTCCGCCAACTCACTCGCGCATGCGCGTTCCCCAAACCCTTAAAGACACAGTACACTAATGCAAATATCACAGATATTACAGTATTGTACTTAGCCGCTAAGACACCGATCGATCCCACCTACAACGTTCTTCTTTGCAGTCTCCATTGTTCATTAAACAAATTGCAAAAGATTCACCAACACAGATGTACAGAATACTGTGGAATTTTGTCGAAGAAAACAAGAGGCTTTTCTGTCGGGTCCGATGGGGTCCAACCACTTCCGTTGCTTTTGTGACGTCACGCGCAGAAATCATATCCAAAGGAGTTTTTCAACCGGAAGTGTGGCGGGAATTTTAAAATTGCACTTTATAAGTTAACCCGGCCGTATTGGCATGTGTTGCAATGTTAAGATTTCATCATTGATATATAAACTATCAGACTGCGTGGTTGGTAGTAGTGGGTTTTAGGCCTACTGAAATGAATTTTTTAAATTTAAACGGGGATAGCAGATCTATTCTATGTGTCATACTTGATCATTTCGCGATATTGCCATATTTTTGCTGAAAGGATTTAGTATAGAACAACGACGATAAAGATTGCAACTTTTGGTATCTGATAAAAAAAAGGCTTGCCCCTACCGGAAGTAGCGTGACGTAGTCAGTTGAACATATACGCAAAGTTCCCTATTGTTTACAATGATGGCCGCATGAAGTGAGAGAGATTCGGACCGAGAAAGCGACAATTTCCCCATTAATTTGAGCGAGGATGAAAGATTCGTGGATGAGTAAAGTGCAAGTGAAGGACTAGTGGGGAGTTGAAGCTATTCAGATAGGGAAGATGCTGTGAGAGCCGGGGGTGACCTGATATTCAGCTGGGAATGACTACAACAGTAAATAAACACAAGACATATATATACTCTATTAGCCACAACACAACCAGGCTTATATTTAATATGCCACAAATGAATCCTGCATAAAAACACCTGCGTGTTTGTTATGCTAGCTCCTAGCTCCTCTGCTAGCTCCTAGCTCCATAGAACACGCCAATACAATTCAAACACCTGATCAACACACACAATCACTCAGCCCAAAAGACCGTTCACCTAACCCAAGGTTCATAAAGCTTATATATTTTTAAAAAGTTACGTACATACGCAAAAAAAAGTTGCGCACATACGGTCAAGCGATCAAATGTTTAGAAGCCAAAGCTGCATACTCACAGTAGCACGTCTGCGTCTTTGTCATCCAAATCAAAGTAATCCTGGTAAGAGTCTGTGTTGTCCCAGTTCTCTACAGGCGTCTGTGTATCGAAGTCAAAAGTCCTCCTGGTTAGAGTCTCTGTTATCCGAGTTCTTCCATCTTGACTGCATCTTCCGGGAATGTAAACAAAGAAGCGCCGGCTGTGTACTGTTGTTGCTGACTACGTTCGAAAAATACGTCCATTTCGCACCGACAACTTTCTTCTTTGCTTGCTCAGCTTCCTTCTCCATAATGCAATGAACATGATTGCAACAGATTCACGAACACAGATGTCCAGAATACTGTGGAATTATGAAATGAAAACAGAGCTTTTTCGTATTGGCTTCAATGTGGAAGGCATACCCGTGTTCGCCGGGCCACGTCACGCGCATACGTCATCCTCAGAGCCGTTTCGAACCGGAAGTTTAGCGGCAAATTTAAAATGTCACTTTATAAGTTAACCCGGCCGTATTGGCATGTGTTATAATGTTAAGATTTCATCATTGATATATAAACTATCAGACTGCGTGGTCGGTAGTAGTGGGTTTCAGTAGGCCTTTAACCTCAATGTCGCAAATATAATCAAATATATTCCTATCTATTTGACACTGTACATGTTGGAAATGATGCCTCATATAGAGTTACTGATATTACTTTAAAAGACATTGATGGATTGTGGACATGTCGCTGTCTTGCAGGTAATCAGCTGCAGGTGTAGCACGACAACTTTCCACAGGAGTTGCCCAAAAGGTGTCCCTAATGTCCACCAAAAACAGGTTATTGTTTCATTTTTCCTTCTTACTTGTCTTTTCCAAAAGATTTAGGTTTTTACTTGTGTTTTGACTGTCCTCCCCTTGTCACAGAGTCATTATGTATTGCGCTTTTTACATTTTAAGGGGGGCGTTACAGAGTCAAATTTAAAATGTTGTGTACGGGCCCACAAAAATATGACATTTTTCCCCGGAGCTGATACGCTTGTAAAAATTGGTGAGTTTTCATGCACGTTAAGGGCTTCATAAATGTGATCCAAGTGGGAGGATGATAACAAACAAAGCAATTTTAATGGGATCTTTGCAGCTTTTTGCTGCTCGGGGCCCTAAAAATTGTTTTAAAAAAAAAAAGGCATGATGTAACAAAAACAAGGAGAAATGTTGATACTATAAAACTTATAATATTGATTAAACGTTTTGTCACTTAATATACAAAGCTGATATGCATTTTTCTAAATATTGTATGACTTCTTATCTACATGTATTTGTCTTAGCCTGTTTAAAAACTTTTTTTTAAGTATTTTTCCGAATGTGGAGAACGTTTGGACATCCCTGCTGCCAGGTAAACGAGGGCATTGATTTTCAAACTGTGGTACGCGGGCTTCATCTAGCGCAGGAGTCTGCAACCCAAAATGTTGAAAGAGCCATATTGGACCAAAAATACAAAAACAAATCTGTCTGGAGTCGCAAAAAGTTAAAAGCCATATTACATACAGATAGTGTGTCATGAGATATAAATTGAATGAAGATGACTTAAAGGAAACTAAATTACCTCAAATATACCTACAGATGAGGCATAATGATGCACTATGTACATATAGATAGCCTAAATAGCATGTTAGCATCGATTAGCTTGCAGTCATGCAGTGACCAAATATGTCTGATTAGCACTCCACACAAGTCAATAACACCAACAAAACTCACCTTTGTGCATTCATGCACAACGTTAAAAGTTTGGTGGACAAAATGAGACAGAAAAAAAAGCGGCATAAAACACGTCCTAGAAAGTCGGAGAAATTACATGTAAACAAACTACGGTGAGTTCAAGGACCGCCAAAATTAGTAGGACAAAACGGTGCTCGCCAAATACTCGAATCAGTGAAGCATGTTTAATATAAACAGTGTGATTTATAACGATTAGGGAGGTTTGTGTCATGTTTGTCCTCCTACAGAAACCATATTAAAACAAAAAATATATTTTTTTCCCCTCATCTTTTTCAATTTTTCATACATTTATGAAAAAGCTCCAGAGAGCCACTAGGGCGGCGCTAAAGAGCCGCATGCGGCTCTAGAACCGCGGGTTGCCGACCCCTGATCTAGCGGATGAGTGATTAGTGTATTATTTTTCCTATATTCAAACACAGCTAGTGTTTGTAATTTTACAGTAACCAAAAAATATTACATTTGTTAAAGAAAACATATTTCTTGCTGTTAATGAATACTTAGGACTACTACGCTAAGGTATTTTAACATTGGTCATTATGGTGGTACTTGGAGAGCCAAGTGTTTTCTGCGGTGGTAATTGGTGAAAAAAGTTTGAGAACCACTGAATCAGGGTATAGCATCAACAAGAACCACATGGTTTATTACAAGCATAAATATTGTGTGAATAATTTTCTATTTCTTGTCTCATCCTGCAGCAACAAAGAGCAGAA
>NC_084745.1:10455138-10550138 GCF_033978785.1 Entelurus aequoreus
CACGGGGCCGTTTGGGTTCGCTGTGAAAATGTCCACAACACAAACAGTTAAATTGTTTATAATTGGAAAGGTTGAGCTGCTTATTGTGTTGCAAATGTCCCTGAATGGGGCATTTGAGATGGTTTGTGAGGGAACACACTGGTGGCAGCAGCTAGGAAGCTAACAGGCAGCATCAGTTAAACAGGCACATTATTATTAGTGTGTCTATATATATATATATATATATATATATATATACACTACCGTTCAAAATTTTGGGGTCACCCAAACTATTTTGTGGAATAGCCTTCATTTCTAAGAACAAGAATAGACTGTCGAGTTTCAGATGAAAGTTATCTTTTTCTGGCCATTTTGAGCGTTTAATTGACCCCACAAATGTGATGCTCCAGAAACTCAATCTGCTAAAAGGAAGGTCAGTTTTTTAGCTTCTGTAACGAGCTAAACTGTTTTCAGATGTGTGAACATGAATGCACAAGGTTTTTCTAATCATCAATTAGCCTTCTGAGCCAATGAGCAAACACATTGTACCAATAGAACACTGGAGTGATAGTTGCTGGAAATGGGCATCTATACACCTATGTAGATATTGCACCAAAAACCAGACATTTGCAGCTAGAATAGTCATTTACCACATTAGCAATGTATAGAGTGTATTTCTTTAAAGTTAAGACTAGTTTAAAGTTATCTTCATTGAAAAGTACAGTGCTTTTCCTTCAAAAATAAGGACATTTCAATGTGACCCCAAACTTTTGAACGGTAGTGTATATATATATATATATATATATATATTTTTTTTAAATTATACTAGGTTTATGATGATTTGATTGTATGTGTTTTATTTGAATTATGATTATTTGTATCATTATTTTACTTTTAATCAAGCCTTTTTGTAATTTTCTGTAAACCATTTTTAATTGCCTTGCTCTATTCATTCAGAGCATGAGGATGGGCAGAGTAGGGGGGCGGGGTTGAGGTTTAGGAGGTAGCAGGGGGGCGGTGTATATAGTAGCGTCCCGGAAGAGTTAGTGCTGCATGGGATTCTGGGTATTTGTTCTGTTGTGTTTATGTTGTGTTACGGTGCGGATGTTCTCCCGAAATGTGTTCGTCATTCTTGTTTGGTGTGGGATCACAGTGTGGCGCATATTTGTAACAGTGTTAAAGTTGTTTATACGCCCGCCCTCAGTGTGACCTGTGTGGCTGTTGACCAAGTATGCCTTGCATTCACTTGTGTGTGTGTGAAAAGCCGTAGATATTATGAGTCTGGGTCGACACGCAAAGGCAGTGCCTTTAAGGCACACCCCCAATATTGTTGTCTGAGTGGAAATCGGGAGAAATACGGGAGAATGGTTGCCCCGGGAGATTTTCGGGAGGGGCACTGAAATTCGGGAGTCTCCCGGGAAAATTGGGAGGGTTGGCAAGTATGACTGGGAGATGCAACAGCTCTGTACTTCTCCCTACGTCGGTGTACCTCTCGGTACAGCGGCGTTTTAAAAAGTCACAAATTTTACTTTTTGAAACTGATACAGATAATTTCCGATATTACATTTTAAAGCATTAATCGGCCGATAATATCGACAGTCCGATATTATCGGACATCTCTAATTGACATCTTATCTAATTTGAAGTACTAGCTATAATTTCCAATGCGTGAATTAGAACACATTGTTTTGTTCTGGAAACCCCACATTAAAAACAATATTAACTATGTCATTGTAATGAATGGAGCTCTGCTCAGTTCTCCATTAGACAGCAAACTAGTTGAGATTGAATCAACAGCGCCTCTTCAGGCTGCAGCCACGTATTGCATATTTAAGACGCAATGATTACATTTTAGTGTCCTTTAGAGAAATCCAGGAATGTAATGAGGTCTTCAGCCAGGGTTGCCCTAACTTTTTACATTAAGGGGCCACAGACTGACAAATCAGAGGATGCGAGGGCCATTTTGGTAGTTTTCACCTTCAAAACCAGTACAAAATATCGATTTTTTTTTTTTTAATCAAATTTGATAATGCAATTTTAGTAGACATTTTTTTGGGAATGTGCTGAACTGAAGTGCTAACAGTTAACACGCTGGCCAGATAGCATCAAAGTAACAAAAAGTATGAGCTAAAAAAGCTAGCATGCCAACAGTATTATGCTAGCATGCTAACAATCCAATCCACTTTATTTGTAAAGCACATTTAAACAGCAGAAATGTTTCCAAAGCGCTGCACAACAATATTAAAAACAACATTCAAATATTATCCTTAGCTCCACCAATGACTGAATAAAAACAAAAAATAAATAAATATAAAAACAATATAAAAATAAATATGATTAAAAACGATTTTAAAGGGTAAAACCAATTACAACAATAAATAGAAATCAAAATTTTAAAAACACAGAGGACCACAGAGGACTACACAACTCACGTAGTGTTAAAAGCCAAAGAATAAAAGTGGGTCTCAAGACGAGACCTAAAACACTCCACTGTGGGAGCAGTTGGAACATGGAGGGGCAGAGTGTTCCAGAGCTTAGGGCCGACCACAGAGAAGGCCCTGTCTCCCCTGGTTTTAAGTCTCGTCTTGGGCACCACAAGCTGGAGCTGGCTCCCGGACCTCAGAGCGCGCGCAGGAGTGTACATTTGGGTGAGGTCCCTAATGCCAATAGCATGCTTACCGTTGGCATTAGGGAAATACTATAATGTATACCTGCTAAATTAGTTTAAATATGCAAACTTTAACATGCGTCAAGTAACAAAATATATTTGTCTGAGGTGTTTTACCGTATTTTTCGAAGTATAAGTCGCACCGGCCGAAAATTCATAATAAAGAAGGAAAAAAGTATATATACCGTAATTTCCGAACTATAAGCCGCACCTGACTATAAGCCGCACCAGCTAAATTTAGGGGAAAATACAGATTGCTCCATATATAAGCCGCACCCGACTATAAGCCGCAGGGTTTTGATGTGTAAGTACCGTAGTATAGTGGTTAGAGTGTCCGCCCTGAGATCGATAGGTTGGAGTTCAAATCCCAGCCGAGTCATACCAAAGACTATAAAAATGGGACCCATTACCTCCCTGCTTGGCACTCAGCATCAAGGGTTGGAGTTGGGGGTTAAATCACCAAAATGATTCCCGGGGCGCGGCGCCGCTGCTGCCCACTGCTCCCCAAGGGGATGGGTCAAATGCAGAGGACAAATTTCACCACATCTAGTGTGTGTGTGACAATCATTGGTACTTTAATCTTTAATCTTAATATAGGGGTTCCTGCTACCACGGAGGGGATTGTCGGGACAGAGATGACTTTTTGGGAACGCAAAGCGTCCCATTTATTAACAATAAATCTTTCAATCATTCAATCAAACTTTCACATCTTTGACATGGCGAACAGCATTCGTGCAGAGTACAAAAAATACAACGGTGCAAAGTAATACAAAGTGCTCGCCTGTACGTTATCAAAATAACCAGCCTACCGGTATATGAAAAGTCAGTCTTTAATCATTGTGTCATCGTCTTCCTCCTGCGTACTAAAACCACCGAAATCCTCTTCGTCGGTGTCGGAGAAGAACAGGCCGTAAATAAGCCGCACCCTTGTATAAGCCGCAGGGACCAGAACGAGGGGAAAAAGTAGCGGCTTATAGTCCGGAAATTACGGTAAGTCGCACTGGAGTATAAGCAGTGTTGGGTTGGTTACTGAAAACCAGTAACTAGTTACAGCTACTAGTTACTTTATTTCAAAAGTAACTCAGTTACTAACTCAGTTACTTACACCAAAAAGTAATGCGTTACTGTGAAAAGTAACTATTTAGTTACTTATTTTTTTCTTCTTTTTTTTTTATAGCTCCCATTAATGCCCTTTTAGCCTTCATTTCAGTACTGTTATTGCACTGCAGAATAATACAATCTGTTGATCAACTTGACATGCATTTGCATCACTGAACTCTGCTAAGCAATGTGCTCTACATACAACACACAAAGACAAAGATATGTTTCAAAGGGCCAACTTATTTCAGGCCAGAACAAATTGACAAAACTATTTTAAATAGCTGCAACATAACATACGTAAGTAACAAACAGCATAATAACAACATAGCTGTAAACCAAATAAGTACTTTAACTTTACTTTTACATACCAAAGCCTAACCAGGCGTTTTTTCTCTCAAGGAATTCTGAAATAAAATCATGTCTGAAGCCCAGAACACTCTACACATTTCCCCAGTTTTAGTTTAGAGATAAGGAAATATTGGCCTGGCCCACTAGGATCCCTCTTTATGTTTGTGAACTTTATAGTCTATACATTTAGAGTGATGTGATAATCAAACACTCTAGAAGTCTAGAATGAAAGAGTATATAAGAGAATTGACAGAGTGTGTGTACTATAATTCATAATAACATTGATTTTGATTCAATATTATGTTTTGAGCAATGACAGTTTGAAAGAAAAAAAAACCGCTTTGTTTTTATAGTCAACATTGCAACTTTTTCTAAATTACATTTCACCTTTAAGCTTTTTTATTTCACTTTTGTTATGTTTTTGTTTATTTTAAAAGTATTTTTAGAATGTGCTGTGGGCTTTTAAAACATTAGCTGTGGGCCGCAAACGGCCTCCGGGGCACACTTTTGACACCCCTGCTATAGATAATAAAAAATGTAATCTGATAAATCTATCGATAAAAAGCTGAGCCTGGCGACGCATGCGTGTTAACAACTCTCTCGCTCTCTCTGTCTCCGCCCCTCCCTCACGAATGCTGCTGCGTGCACCCCACCCCTCCCTCCTTCCCACACTCAGACACACACCCAGCGCGGCTCCTCCGTGTGACACAAGAGATTCAGAAGGACAGCGCTGCAATAAAACACACTCAGATCTCCTGTTTTTAGCCGATACTACATAAAAAATAACGTAAAATAACGCAGTAACGCATCATGTAGTAACGGTAACTGAGTTACTGAATATAAAAAATAACGCGTTAGATTACTAGTTACCGCCGAAACTAACGGCGTTACAGTAACACGTTACTTTGTAACGCGTTAGTCCCAACACTGAGTATAAGTCGCTTTTTTTGGGGAAATGTATTTGATAAAAGCCAACACCAAGAATAGACATTTGAAAGGCAATTTAAAATAAATAAAGAATAGTGAACAACAGGCTGAATAAGTGAATGAGGCATAAATAACCAACTGAGAACGTGCCTGGTATGTTAACGTAACATATTATGGTAAGAGTCATTCAAATAACTATAACATATAGAACATGCTATACGTTTACCAAACAATCTGTCACTCCTAATCACTAAATCCCATGAAATCTTATACGTCTAATCCAGGGGTCACCAACGCGGTGCCCGCGGGCACCAGGTAGCCCGTAAGGACCAGATGAGTAGCCCGCTGGCCTGTTCTAAAAATAGCTCAAATAGCAGCACTTACCAGTGAGCTGCCTCTATTTTTTAAATTTTATTTATTTACTAGCAAGCTGGTCTCACTTTGCCCGACATTTTTAATTCTAAGAGAGACAAAACTCAAATAGAATTTGAAAATCCAAGAAAATATTTTAAAGACTTGGTCTTCACTTGTTTGAATAAATTCATTAATTTTTTTACTTTGCTTCTTATAACTTTCAGAAAGACAATTTTAGAGAAAAAATACAACCTTAAAAATGATTTTAGGATTTTTAATGACATATACCTTTTTACCTTTTAAATTCCTTCCTCTTCTTTCCTGACAATTTAAATAAATGTTCAAGTAAATTTATTTTTTTATTGTAAAGAATAATAAATACATTTTAATTTAATTCTTCATTTTAGCTTCTGTTTTTTTGACAAAGAATATTTGTGAAATATTTCTTCAAACTTATTATGTTAAATTTAAAACAAAAATGATTCTGGCAAATCTAGAAAATCTGTAGAATCAAATTTAAATCTTATTTCAAAGTCTTTTGAATTTCTTTTAAAATTGTTGTTCTGGAAAATCTAGAAGAAATAATAATTTGTCTTAGAAATATAGCTTGGTCCAATTTGTTATATATTCTAACAAAGTGCAGATTGGATTTTAACCTATTTAAAACATGTCATCAAAATTCTAAAATTAATCTTAATCAGGAAAAATTACTAATGATGTTCCATAAATTCTTTTTTTAATTTTTTCAAAAAGATTCGAATTAGCTAGTTTTTCTCTTCTTTTTAGCGGTTGAATTTTGAATTTTAAAGAGTCGAAATTGAAAATAAACTATGTTTCAAAATTTAATTGTCATTTTTTTTCGTGTTTTCTTCTCTTTTAAACCATTCAATTAAGTGTAAATATCATTAATTATTAATAATAACATAGATTTAAAGGTAAATTGAGCAAATTGGCTATTTTTGGCAATTTATTTAAGTGTGTATCAAACTGGTAGCCCTTCGCATTAATCACTACCCAAGAAGTAGCTCTTGGTTTCAAAAAGGTTGGTGACCCCTGGTCTAATCTCTTACGTGAATGAGCTAAATAATATTATTTGATATTTTACGGTAATGTGTTAATAATTTCACACATAAGTCGCTCCTGAGTATAAGTCGCACCCCCGGCCAAACTATGAAAAAAATTGCGACTTATTGTCCGAAAAATACGGTAATCGTAAATTTTGTATAAAATACTAACCCGCTAACGTTAGCATGCAGCAAGTACCAAATTATGACTGAGGTGTATACCTGCAAATTTAGCTAAAACAAAAAAGAAGCTAATATGCCAATATAGGAATGGTAATGATTGTGCTACGGTCTGCAAATGGCCCCTGGGCCACACTTTGGACACCCATGTCTTAAACGCTCACACACTGAAGCTCCGTGCTAATGTTAGCCACGCTGCCCCTGTTTGAAATGTGTCCCAACTGGCTGATGTGTGCTTTCTGAGGACAACGCACACACAAGTCAAGGTTGTATGCGGCCTGAGTTTGTCCCCCAGTGGCATCTCAACACACACAAAGCGTTTGTCAGCTCTAAGAATAGTGAGGATCAGGTTCCGGACCTCACAATTGGTCTGTTTGCGGTTCTGCTTTGAAAGAAAGGCAAGGAGGCGGAGCTTGTCTCTCTGTCCTGGTCATTGGCCCGCTGTCGTTCTGCCCGAGAGGTTCTCTTGTGTTTGGATTTGTTAATGCTGCCAAAGTGTTGCTTTTAATGGTGGTTCAGTGAGCGAGCACTGGTCTCACTGGTTTGGTCCATGCAGCGGTACCGCCACTATGGCACCTCGTCCTCTACGGTGCCCGTGGAGGAGCTCCACGCCACTGAGGAGGAGGTGAGCGCTAAGGAACAGGAGGAGGAGCCCCTTGTAAAAGAGGAGCAGGATGGCATCCAGACCACAGGTAGGACCTGCGTGAACTTTGACCCCCTGTTTGCTGTTCCTCTCTGGGTTACTCGGTTTGGTTCTGATAGGAGGCATGGATGTTGAGGAGGCCCCTTCCACGCAGGAGGCCCATTTGCTCTCTGGTAGGTGGCGTGCACCGCTTTGGTTTGGCTTGTTGTGTGTGTGGGTTTTGACCTTTAACCTTTTTCAGCCCTGTGCATGTGTGTGTGTTTCCTGAGATGATTGTGACATGATTTTTGATGTCTGAAGCTCTCAGCTGCTCCAGGGGAACAGCTGCTGTTGGCCCGCCCCTTCGGGCTTGTGTTAAATCTGTTCCTGGATCAGGTTGACCTCTGCCGTTTGTGACTAATAAAAGGTGTCAACTACTTGACCATGCAGAGCGAACCACCTCGGGAGGGGCATTAATTGGGACTATTTACCATCAATAAATTGCTATACTTCACTATTAGACTCATGTTATATTCATATTAGGGCTGTCAAAAATAACCAGTAAACTCATGCGATTTATCACAAAAAATATTGGATTAATAATGTATAGTTGCAGCCAGATTTTTTTTTAAATTAATTTATTTTGAGCTCTTTAACCTTAACATCGAATGGTTACCTGAAAAGCGGCGTGGGTTTTATATAAGGTCAATGATCAGGTAATTACATACAAAACCCAAAACCAGTGAAGTTGGCACGTTGTGTAAATCGTAAACAAAAACAAAATACATATCCTTTTCAACCTATATTCAATTGAATAGACTGCAAAGACAAGATACTTAAAGTTCGAACTGGAAAACCTAGTCATTTTTTTGCAAATATTAGCTCATTTGGAATTTGAGGTCGCCAACATGTTTCAAAAAAGCTGGCACACGTGGCAAAAAAAGACTGAGAAAGTTGAGGAATGCTCATCAAACACTTATTTGGAACATCCCACAGGTGAACAGGCTAATTGGGAACAGGTGGGTGCCATGATTGGGTATAAAAGCAGCTTCCATGAAATACTGTCATTCACAAACAAGGATGGGGCGAAGGTCACCACTTTGTGAACAAATGCATGAGCAAGTTGTCAAACAGTTTAAGAACAACATTTCTCAACCAGCTACTGCAAGGAATTTAGGGATTTCACCATCTACGATCCGTAATATCATCAAAAGGTTCAAAGACTCTGGAGAAATCACTGCACATAAGCGATGATATTACGGACCTTCAATCCCTCAGGCGGTACTGCATCAAAAAGTGACATCAGTGTGTAAAGGATATCACCACATGGGCTCAGGAACAATTCAGAAAACCACTGTCAGTAACTACAGTTTGTCGCTACATCTGTAAGTGCAAGTTAAAACTCTACTATGCAAAGCAATAGCCATTTATCAACAACACCCAGAAACGCCGCCGGCTTCGCTGGGCCCAAGCTCATCTAAGATGGACTGACGCAAAGTGGAAAAGTGTTCTGTGGTCTGACGAGTCCACATTTCAAATTGTTTTTTGAAACTGTGGATGTCGTGCCGTCGAAAAAAAAAAGGAAAAGAACCATCCGGATTGTTATATGCGTAAAGTTGAAAAGGCAGCATGTGTGATGGTATGGGGGTGTATTAGTGCCCAAGACATGGGTAACTTACACATCTGTGAAGGCACCATTAATGCTGAAAGGTACATTCAGGTTTTGGAGCAACATATGTTGCCATCCAAGCAACATTACCATGGACGCCCCTGCTTATTTCAGCAAGACAATGCCAAGCCACGTGTTCCAACAGCGTGGCTTCATAGTAAAAGAGTGCGGGTACTAGATGGGCCTGCCTGTAGTCCAGACCTGTCGCCCATTGAAAATGTGTGGCGCATTATGAAGCCTAAAACACCACAACGGAGACCCCCGGACTGTTGAACAACTTAAGCTGTATGTACATCAAGCAAGAATGGGAAAGAATTCCACCTGAAAACTTATAATAACCCTTCAAAAATTGGTCTCCTCAGTTCCCAAACATTTACTGAGTGTTGTTAAAAGGAAAGGCCATGTAACACAGTGGTAAAAAATGCCCGTGCCAACTTTTTTGCAATGTGTTGCTGCCATTAAATTCTAAGTTAATGATTATTTGCACACAAAAAAAAAAAATTCTCAGTTCAAACATTAAATATCTTGATTTTGCAGTCTATTCAATTGAATATAAGTTGAAAAGGATTTGCAAATCATTGTATTCTGTCTTTTACTTACGAATTACACAACGTGCAAACTTCACTGGTTTTGGGTTTGGTATATCATTTGACAGCACTAATTCACATGTTAACTTTACATAGCTAGCATCATGTTCTTCTTTAGACAGTAAACTAGTTGCGACTTCATCAACAGCGCCTCTGCTGGTTGCAGCCAAGTATGGCACTCCATTTTTGCTTGATTGCTTCAAGACACAAATCAATCCGTTAATTCTTATGCCCGCCTCAAGTGTGCACATTTACCCTGTTGCATGTTTCAAGTGTGTTTTTAACTTATTTGTGGTGTGCTGTGGCGTCCACAGAGTCAAAGCCGCCACCGTCGGAAAGCAAGAACGGGAAGAAGACGCACGGCGGGGATGCGGGAGGAGGAGCTAAGTATTCCGTCTTCACCTGGTTTGTGGTCCTGGCGCTGTTGGGGGTGTGGAGCTCAGTGGCCGTCGTCTACTTTGATGTGGTCGACTACAACAGTGTCATCGGTAAGTTAGCAGATGTTGGTGTGTTCTGTCCTTATAGTGCAGGGGTCGGCAACCCGCGGCTCCGGAGCCGCATGCGGCTCTTTGACCACTCTGATGCGGCTCAGCTGCATACTTTCCGACCCCCCGATTTTCCCAGGAGACTTATGAATCTCAGTGCCTCTCCTAGATAACTCCCAGGGAAAATATAATCCTATTTTCACTCTAATTACTAAATTAAGGGAGTGCCCTAATAGCACTGTAGTAATTGTTCTCTATAGCATTTACAAACAGCGTGCCAGCCCGGCCACATGGTGTATGTAGCTTTTACTTGCACACATAGGAGACAGCAAAGCATACTTACTCATCAGCCACACAGCTTACACTGACGGTAGCCGTATCAAACAACTTTAACACTGTTACGTTACAAATATGCGCCACACTGTGAACCCACACCAAAAAAGAATGAAAAACACATTTCTGGAGAACATCCCACCATAACACAACATAAACACAACACAACCAATACCCAGAATCCCATGCAGCCCTAACTCTTCCGGTCTAGATTATACACCCCCGCTACCACCAAATCCCCCCACACATCAACACCCCCCCTCCATGCGGTGGTTGAGCGGAAGAGTTAAGGCTGCATGGGATTCTGGGTATTGGTTGTGTTGTGTTTATGTTGTGTTACAGTGCAGATGTTCTCCAGAAATGTGTTTGTCATTCTTTTTTGGTGTGGGTTCAAAGTGTGGCGCATATTTGTAACGTAACAGTGTTAAAGTTGTTTTATAAGGCTACCGTCAGTGTAAGATGTGTGGCTGCTGAGCTACTACGCCTTGCTGTCACTTACGTGAGCAAGCTGAAACTGCATTCAACATGTGGTCGAGCAGGTACACTGTTTGAGCAGGCTATAGAGGGCGCCAAAAGCAGTGCCATCACGCCCTAATATTCGGGAGTCTCCCGGAAAAAATTAAAGGGTTGGCAAGTATGACGCTATCAAGCGCCATTCATTCAAAACTCGCGGGCCGCACTAACATCAAATTTCCACATTAAAGTGCGTGCCGGTGCGTGTGTCTGAGACCCCTGGTTAACATAGCACAAAGCATTTAAGCTTTGTATGCGGTGTTTTTCATTTTAAATTTTTTTGTGGCTCCCATTATTTTCTTTAATTTGTGAAACTTGCCAAAATGGCTCTTTGAGTGGTAAAGGTTGCCGACCCCTGTTATAGTGGAACACCTCTGACAATGCATACAGGAAGCTGTCACCTTGTGGCTGTGAACCTCTCACGCTGACACTTGCTACCTGTGGTTCAGTGTTGTTTTTGACAACCATCTTACATTTAGTCTTAGTCTTAGTCTTTTGGACTAAAATGCTTATTAGTTTTAGTCACATTTTAGTCACTTTTATATGTGATAGTTTTAGTCCAGTTTTAGTCGACGAAAACTCAAAAGGGTTTTAGTCTAGTTTTAGTCAATGAAAAGTCAAAAAGGTTTTAGTCAAAAAAAAAAAGAATAAAAAGTATAATATAAGTATAGTCTTTTAACAAATTAATTTAGGTCAATAAGTATTGGAGATTGCTGTTGGGCAGTGTCACACATAAGTTGTGAAAATAGCAGCAGATCTATAAGTTCAACCCATTGTAAGCTTGCAGATCTGCTATTTTCCCAAATAGTAACAATAAAGGAATGGTTTTAGACATATAAGGTTTCCACCCAACAGCAAATTTCTGATCCAAGGATTGTGTATTACACACAGATAAAGTGGTAACAGTGGAATCAAAGTTCATTAAACAAAAACATTCTACTTCAGCAATTGTGGCTTTATTTCTCAGAATTTGTTAAAGTACAATGAACATAAACATGCCCAAAATATGAGTGATGGATGAGGAACACATATGCTCAACTTGGCCCTGTCTGCCAGTGCAATTACAACATATATCATACAACCCCACTCTCTTTAATTTGTGCAAACCATGTAATAAAATAATCAATTCCTGATTCCTTATTGGGGCTACACAACGTCACTTGTGGCTTTTAGGCTAAAGCTAGCAGACTCTACGTATAACAGTAACTCGACCTGTTTAACACATCAAGTTACGTGCTGACAGAACGTACTCACAAAGAGATAACCACACCGTCACTGAATGTAAACATGGCTAAACATGCTGCTAAAGTAACACACACATAATGAATTGACGTTAGCGTAACGAAAGCTAACTTTAGCCTGAAGTTAGCAGCCCATTTGCGCCAGGAGTATGTGGAAAACGTACTAATGTATTAGCTTACTATGACATTTATCGATTATGTTAACAGCATTTGTAACTTACCTTCGAAAAAATAACCTTGTGGCGAGCCTTAAGGTGCCGCTTAAGGGTGGTCGTATTTTTTTCGCATATTTTGTGGCCACATTTGTCACCGTCTTCCTTCACAATACACTCTGTTTTATTATCTGCTGGGTTATATTTAAAATACACCCATATGTCGTCTCTACGTTTGCGACCACCGAGCCCCTGTGTTGAAACTGCCGCTGCCATCACGGTCCATTGCCTGATGAGTAACAACAGTCTGACGTGTTGAGCACGTTGTGCGCTGCACGCCAGTTGGTGGGCGTGGTTTTAATTGACACACACAATAAACAGAAATGTCATGCATTTTAAACGTCTGACAGATTACCCACTAACATTTTCGTCCGTTCTCGTCTCGTCAACGAAAACTCACACACGTCTCGTCATGTTTTCGTCATCAGAGAGACATGTTTATCTCGTCACCGTCTCGTTATCGTCATGAAAAAAAGTGGCGTCAACTAAATGATTTCGTCATCGTCATCGTTGACGAAAACAACACTGCTGTGGTTTATGATCAACTTCCTGTTAAGAGAAATAAAATAACCAGGTCATGTTCTTGTGACAGTGAAAAAAGCTGTGAAAGTGGACAAATAATCAGAATCAGAAATACATACTGTACATGTAATGTGCTGTAATGCACGGGTTCTTAATCTTTCTGACCTTGGGGCCCAACTTTTCCACTACGGAGGGACCCACTCAAAAATTAACACTCAATAATTATATCTAACTTACTTACAGTTTACAAACTTGTGGAATTAAATAAAAGCATATGTTGATCACAAATATTATTATTTATTTAACACATAAACCTTAGACTTAGGTCAGGCTGATTAGAAAATAAGTACCATATTTTTCGCACTATAAGGCGCACCGGATTATAAGGCGCACCTTCAATGAATGGCATATTTTAAAACTTTGTTCATATATAAGGCTACCGCATTATAAGGCGCATAGAATAGACGCTACAGTAGAGGCTGGGGTTACGTTATGCATCCATTAGATGGAGCTGCGCTAAAGGGAATGTCAACAAAACAGTCAGATAGGTCAGTCAAACTTCATTAATAGATTACAAACCAGCGTTCTGACAACTCTGTTCACTCCCAAAATGAATAAACAGCTGTTTTATTATTTTCCCCGAGGTAAAGTCAGTGACGTGGTGTTTTGTTTATCTTTTAACAACAGCAAGGTATAACATGTAGTGCAACATTTATGTCACATAGTGGAGGGGAACTTTTCCCTGATTCAATAAACAGGTAAAAAACTGATACTGTTACGGTAAATCAAACGTTAGTGCAATCACAATATAGTAACACTCGAAATAGTGCAGAGCAATAACAATATATCAATAACTCAACATTGCTCAAACGTTAATGTCACACAACACAACACACAAAATAAACATGTAAAGCTCACTTCATGAAGTTATTCCTCATCCACGAATCCCTCGAATTCTTCTTCTTCAGTGTCCGAATTAAACAGTTGGGCGACGGCATCCAACATCTCGGCATCTCGTCGAAGTCGTCATTAATGGAGTCAGTGTCGCTGATGCTCTATTCTCGTGTTCTACTGCGTGACTGATCGTCTTAAGTTTAAACTCTGCGTCGTAAGCGTGTCTCTTAATAGGAGCCATTTTGGGGTCTTTACATAAACAAACAAATGGAAATGAAACGGCACGCCTCGCGCAGTCATACACTACCGTTCAAAAGTTTGGGGTCACCCAAACAATTTTGTGGAATAGCCTTCATTTCTAAGAACAAGAATAGACTGTCAAGTTTCAGATGAAAGTTATCTTTTTCTGGCCATTTTGAGCGTTTAATTGACCCCACAAATGTGATGCTCCAGAAACTCAATCTGCTCAAAGGACCGTCAGTTTTGTAGCTTCTGTAACGAGCTAAACTGTTTTCAGATGTGTGAACATGATTGCACAAGGGTTTTCTAATCATCAATTAGCCTTCTGAACCAATGAGCAAACACATTGTACCATTAGAACACTGGAGTGATAGTTGCTGGAAATGGGCCTCTATACACCTATGTAGATATTGCACCAAAAACCAGACATTTGCAGCTAGAATAGTCATTTACCACATTAGCAATGTATAGAGTGTATTTCTTTAAAGTTAAGACTAGTTTAAAGTTATCTTCATTGAAAAGTACAGTGCTTTTCCTTCAAAAATAAGGACATTTCAATGTGACCCCAAACTTTTGAACGGTAGTGTATATCCCAGCATGCACCGCGCACTTCTTCTTCTTCTATGGGGGAAAATGAAGTCAGCGGCTGCTTACCATAGTTGCGATTGATTGATTGATTGAAACTTTTACCTGTTGGAGGCTCAATATTGGTCCATATATAAGGCGCACCGGATTATAAGGCTCGCTGTCAGCTTTTGACAAAATTGGAGGTTTTTAGGTGCGCCTTATAGTGCGGAAAATACGGTACTAACCAAACATACTACATAAGAAGGGATTAAAAAATAACTTGACAAAAAATACATTGACATTATTATCTGCCGGGCCGTCTTCCCTCTTTGTTTGTTTTTGCTTGACAAGCCTATGTCTGCAACACTCGGCGTGTGGGCTCGTTAAAGGAGCGCCACGAGTTTCATGTTCCGTGATTCAATAAGCGCAACAGAGATGGATGACAAATAGGAGATTATTATATACGAGGCGCAGGCAGCAGCTCACACATTCTCATACTTACTGTAACATCCAGAAATAAATGATGTCAGCCACTTTGAACAATATTTAATATATAAGCTACGAAAAAGGAGCCCAGAATGTATTTTATTGAAATGTTTGCAATATTTCAGTGCTCCTTACGAGGTAGACTTGCAATGTATTAAATCCACAAACTGCTATAAAATTGAGTAGATGGCGAGTTATTGTGATGTAGAGAAATCCCATGTTTTTACCAATTTCCCCGAGAGATTTTCTCTTGAAATGAAAATGTTGATGCTCCTCTAAGACACACGTGATAAAGGTGTTTGTAAAAACCACAACATTAGCACGGCATACAACATTATGTCGCTAATGGTCTGACGATTCCAGATAAATAATGTTAAAACATTTTTTAAGCCTTGTCCAGCTGTTTACTGAAGTATACTATTTATGTTTAATTATTGTTTACCGCAAATTAATATCAGTTATCAGCCACCTTGACCACTATTAATCGGTATCTGTATTTGCCCTGAAAAAACATATTGGTATTATTACATACAATTACGTTGTGCTAAAATAAACAAAACCGAATATTAGCAATAATGTTTCTTAAAAAACTCTCAATAAAATTAAAATGCAAGTGAAAGTACAGCTTCACCAGTTTAGTCATATTTTTTGCGCTTAAGAACTTGTCTATCACGTTAGCTCCAGACTTCCTGTTTGTTTGAGATTGTCATTACTGCCACAAGTGGTGAAAAGAGTATAACAATACGGACCACAGCTGAGAAACAGATATTTTGGAGGGGAAGGGTCACTCTAATCCCAACAACACAGCTAAAGTCAAGAAATACTGCTGTAATGTGTAGCCCCCCTAGTGGTAGGTTTGTGTATTGCTCTCATGTTTGTTGCTTGAAGCTGTGATGAGTGACCACCATTGACGTGACGTCAGTGGGACACTTTAGGACTGAAAGGAAAGTACACGTCTGTCATTGCCTTCTCTGTGTTGTCTCCGCACGCAGCCAGAGCTGAGGAGTTTCGTATGAACTTCTCGCAAGTTTTGCAAGGTAAAGTTTGAAACATGTCAAAGTTTAGATGTTCACATCCCGTTGATTTTATTTTGGTACTTCCTGTTCCCACTCATACGTCCATCCTGTGCAGCTTGACGGGTTGAATGTTAACACCACTCCTCCAAATTGTGTCCAATCTTGTTTTATACTCATTTCGATTTGTCTCTTTGTGAAGATAGTATAGAACTTGCGATGACGTTTGATGTCCAAATATATTTATGACTTAATAACCTCCATCATTGTTGTCCTTCCTTCTACTTCAGGGAAGCTGAAGGCCTACGACACAGACGGAGACGGCGACTTCGATGTGGAAGATGCCAAAGTCCTGCTTGGCAAGTCCCCTTTATTACTATCTTATTATATTTACTGAGTCTCGTATCCACGAGAGCACTGAGGTGGTTTACGGTAACGCAGTAGCACACTGGCGGCGTCCATACGGGCCATGAGGACGTGCTGAGTCGTGTGTTCGTGGTAGAACCTTGTGATTATGGTCTCGGTCAAGTTCACATAAAGATAAGCAATGCCAGAGTTGATGGAACTCGCAGGGAAGTCAGAGCCAAAATGGTTTCTTTGTGGCTGAGTGGACATAGGAAGTGAGACAGCAAGTAAGGGATGTTGGCTGCTGGCGACAACTTTAACTCACTTTCTTTCTCTTTCCCGCATCTTCATCTTTCATTTGATGACCTCCTTCTATCATTTCTTCCTTAAATCATGTCGTCTTCTCTTTAAGTTGCACCCCTCCATCGCCATCGCCACCCTTCCTTGTCTTCTTTTCTCCCCTCTCTCTCTCTCTCTCTCTGCCTCTCGCTCTCGTCAGGCCTGACCAAAGATGGCGACGCTAGTGCGAGAGAGGAGTCGCTTGGCGAGGTTGTGAATATTTTAGCGGAGGAAGGTTCTGATTGGATGTACGGCTTCTTCACCTTCCTGTGTGACGTAGTGAGCTCACCTGTAGAGCGGGGTGACGACGTTGAGGAGGAGGAGGAGGAGGAGGATGGCGGGGAAGAAGAGGAAAAGGAGGCTGGGGTGCGCAAGGAGGACGTGGAAATCAAAGGGGTCATATTGGACCTGCAGAACCAATAGGCGGAGCAGGATGTAGGCGGAGTCAAGCTTGGTGGACAGAAAAACATATTAAGAAAAACTGTGGCAGGAATTGTTAATTTATTTATCACAAATCAAATATGTAAAGTTCATCTTAATGTAAGTCAGTATGTGTGTGAGCGAGACTAGCTATATTGTGTGGAACTATGTTGTCAACCTGCGCACTATTCACACGTCAGGGCCAACCAGGCCTTCTCTGCTGGCTTAACATAAATCATGATTATAAATTGATAAAATATAATTTTGGTTTGCATTTACTTTTCCTGAATATATAAAAGTATCATATTCTCTTCATGTCATATTAGGCTTCAGTGTTGCTGTTTTTGCCGTAGAGCTTTAATCCAATCAGAATCCCGCTAGTATGTTGCCAGCGTTTTATGAATTCTGCCGGAGGCCTTCTGAATCAACAATGCGGCGGTCTGTGTAGTGTAGGCAAACGGGGCGATAGACAGTTGCAATAGCCCACTCAAGATGTGGCCCGCCACTTCATTTTATTTGGCCCTCGAAAGCCTGGAAATATTATGTATCAATAAAGTACTGTAACTTTTCATTCTAAATGTATTATTTCTTTCTATTTTGGGAGAAAAAAAATATATGTACTCCATGTAATCGCATATTATGTTAACTTAAATATTGTCTAATTATGCAAAAATGTATTATTAAACATTCAAACCATTTTTTAAATAGAAATAAATACTAACAATGATTTCAAAGCAAGTTATCCATCAAATTGTGCAATGTAAAAGTAGCAATATGTTTCATGGTAAAATTGTGAAATTTACTGTGGTTTTTACAGCATTTTTCTTTAAACGAAAAAAAATAGTGGGCAACACGGTGGAACAGGGGTTAGTGCATGTGCCTCACAATACGAAGGTCCTGGGTTCAATCCCGGGCTCGGGATCTTTCTGTGTGGAGTTTGCATGTTCTCCCCGTGACTGCGTGGGTTCCCTCCGGGTACTTCCTCCCAGCGCCAAAAACATGCACCTGGGGATATAAATAATAAATGGGTTATACTTGTATAGCGCTTTTCTACCTTCAAGGTACTCAAAGCGCTTTGACACTATTTCCACATTCACCCATTCACACACACATTCACACACTGATGGCGGGAGCTGCCATGCAAGGCGCTGACCAGCACCCATCAGGAGCAAGGGTGAAGTGTCTTGCCCAAGGACACAACGGACGTGTCTAGGATGGTAGAAGGTGGGGATTGAACCCCAGTAACCAGCAACCCTCCGATTGCTGGCACGACCACTCTACCGACTTCGCCACAGATAGGTTGAGTGGCAACACTAAATGGTCCCTAGTGCAGTGGTTCTTAACCTTGTTGGAGGTACCGAACCCCACCAGTTTCATATGCGCATTCACCGAACCCTTCTTTAGTTTATTTTTTTTTTCAAATTCAAGACAAATTTATCGGTTTTTGGTAACACTTTAGTATAGGGAACATGTTCTAAGTAACAAATACTTAATTTAGAGTTATTTGGTTAGGGTTATGGCCAGGGTTAGAGGGTTAGGGTTATAATAAGGCCATGCCAAATAAGGCATTAATAAGTACTTAATAATGACTAGTTAAGAGCCAGTATGTTACTAATTTGCACGTTAATAAGCAACTAATTAATGGTGAATATGTTCCCCATACTGAAGTGTTACCATGTTTTTTTACTGGTGCACAAAATATACCGTGCATGAACATCACCTTGTTCAAACAACAAAACCAACACAGTGCATAAACTCACAACAAATTACACACCTGCAAATCAGTGTGACTTCTGCTGTTGCCGTATCCGTAATACGCTGATAGGGAGAAGTTTTTAATTACACGATGAGTCGGGTGTGTCTTGACCTCCGCCGAACCCCTGAGCCCGACTCACCGAACCCCTAGGGTTCGATCGAACCCAGGTTAAGAACCACTGCCCTAGTGTGTGAATGTGAGTGTGAATGTTGTCTGTCTATCTGTGTTGGCCCTGTGATGAGGTGGCGACTTGTCCAGGGTGTACCCCGCCTTCCGCCCGAATGCAGCTGAGATAGGCTCCAGCACCCCCCGCAACCCCGAACGGGACAAGCGGTAGAAAATGGATGGATGGATGAAAAAAATAGTACTTTTTTTTTTTTTTTACTGTAATAAACTGTGGTGTCATTTTGGCACCAGAGTCAAAATCTACGGTTGTTGATTTGCGGTAAGAAAAAAAAAAAACTGGCAGCTCACGTGACAAAATTTTACTGTAAAATTGCAGGTTTTTTTATTTACAGTAAAAAAATAAATGTACATTTTACAGTAAGAATATGGTAACTGAGCTGCCTTTTTTAAACCATAAAAACAGCAGTACTGTTTTTCCATTTACAGTAATACACACTAAATTTTCAGGTGAAATTATTGCAATTGACCATATTTTTTCTCCATTTTAGTTTAAAAAAAATCTACTAATAAAATGCATAAAAGATTGTGTAATAATAGTGTTCACTGTTCGAAGCAACCCTCTGTGGCCAAACATAACTGCGATGTGGCCCTCAGTGAAAACGACTTTAACACCCCTGTGAATAGCCAATCAGATCGCAGGTTTTTGACAGTCAGCCTCCCTAGGTTGCCACACGTTGAACCACTGAACGTCGTTAACTCCTCCTGTGATTGGATACTCATTTGTGACTCACAAGTGAGTATCCAATCACAAGCTGTGAGTTGCAAATCAACAGAGCAGCACGTATGCCACACTCTGCTGGCCGAGAAATCTGATCTCAACTCGCTTTTTTTTAACCCACGGTGGCCAAAGGAGAGCAAAACGTTGATTGATTTGGTTGCAGGTGTCCTTGCAAGGACATTTGAAGAGAAGCTAGATGTCGTGTGACCTTCGACCTAGCTAACCTGTCCCTGCCGGTGAAAGGGTTTGTCCGCCACTTCTAATCAAATCAGCCAACTATGAGCGGTAATCCTGGTTTACTGCTTCCAGTGGGTGCTGCAAAGTGTGAGTTCAATTATTTTATTTCTTTATTTTTTCTCGTTTATTATGTTTTTACAATCATTCTAATTTTGACAGTACCACGTAGAATATGTTTTACTTGCTGACACGGATTTAATGAAAAATAGCCCGTTTTGTACACTATTAAAGCGATTCAAAGCTCAGTAGCGCGCAAGTGTGTTTCTGTATAGTATTTCTCCAGCCGTGGTCATGTGGGGACATAAATGATGGTATTATGAGAGGTAGTTATTCAAGTCGGACTAAGTAGGACATCCCTGAAGGCCTAGGTGTGAAGTTCCACTGACACACACACACACACACATTCTTGTATTTTTTACCTTCTTGAGACGTCTGAAAAATGACTACCCTAGATACAGTATATAAATATTTGTATTTACAACATTAATAATATATACATACTATGCAAATATAAAAAATGTAAGCTTTTGGTAAAAAAAATGTATTTGAATTTTTTGTTTAATTGTTTTTTAATCTTTCATTATTTTCTTCACGTTATTACAGTATGTCTCAATTTCTTACACACACTTGTTATTACATATATAGGCCAAAAGGGGAGCACTTAAAATTTTTACACACACTTGTTATTTCATATGTTGACCAGAGGGGGAGCACTTTTAACACCGACACAGTCAATTTGAAAAATCCCTCCTTTTTGGCACCACCCTAATTTTGATAGATTTCACCTCCAGGGGTGCAAATGAGACATTCTCTATTAGATTGCAATGGTTTTCTGTATTGGGACCATGATTTATGTCATCACTTGATCACCGGTCCTCATATGGAAGGTACTTTTCCTTGTTGATGTCTCAAGAAGGGTAGAAATACAAGAACACACACACACATGCGCTGGTCCAGTGAGGCAAGAAGTCCGATGTGGGCACAAACATCTCTTTTTCAAAATAAAACTCCCCCAACAGGACTGTGATGGAGGGCTGGTGTGTCTTCTTTGTGCGTATGTCACCAGGTCGGTTGTTGTGTTGACGTTTGGTTTCGCCACTTCAAGTGATCCCAAAACACAAGTTCATTTTGTTTCTGAACGCTCTCTGATGTCTGTCGCTTCAGATGAGCGGAAGTTAAAAGGTCCTGCACGCAGGAGGGCGGCGCACAGGAGAGGTACAAGTGTATGTGTGTGTGTGTGTTTGTGTTCAGCATGGTGGAGTCGTCCAGCATGTCCCTATGATCCAGTGAGGACAGTACGTGTACTACTGCTAGCTTTGTGTGTGTACACAGGCAGAACGTTGTGTAGGACGCCCATGCTAGTTTTTATTGTTGTTGCACGTTTGAAAACATTTCGGTCCCCCAAGAACAGAACTTCTTCGTTTGTTTGTCCAGCAGCGCTAACACTGACAGAACATATATGCTGTTGAGTAGGCCTGGGGCCAATAATACATTTTGCTGGACAACATATTGTCTGACAAATGATTGCCAATAAACAAATTAAGTACTATTGTACCGTATTTTCCAGACTCTGGAGCGCACTGGTATATTAGCCACACCCACTAAATTTTTGCAAAAAAAAAATTTTTTTTTTTTCATATATTAGCCGCACCAGACTATAAGCCACAGATATACCGTATTTTTCAGACTATTAGTCGCAGGTTTTTTTCATAATTTGGCCGGGGGTGAGACTTATACTCAGGAGCGACTTATGTGTGAAATTTTTAACACATTAACCGTAAAATATCAAATAATGTTATTTATCTCATTCACGTAAGAGACTAGACGTATAAGATTTCATCGGATTTAGCGATTAGGAGTGACAGAGTGTTTGGTAAACGTATAGCATGTTCTATATGTTATAGTTATTTGAATGACTCATACCAGGCACGTTCTCAGTTGGTTATTTATGCCTCATATAACGTACGCTTATTCAGCCTGTTGTTCACTATTCTTTATTTATTTTAAATTGCCTTTCAAATGTCAATTCTTGGTGTTGGCTTTTATCAAATAAATTTCCCCCAAAAATGCGACTTATACTCCAGTGCACCTTATATATGTTTTTTCCCTTCTTTATTATGCATTTTCGGCCGGTGCGACTTATACTCCGGAGCGACTTATACTCCGAAAAATACAGTATACAATGTAAAATTAGTTATTTACACAGAAATATTCTGTAAATTTTTATTTACTAAGGGTGTAACGGTACACAAAAAGGTCGGTTCGGTACGTACCTCGGTTTAGAGGTCACGGTTCGGTTCATTTTCGGTACAGTAAGAAAACAACAAAATATACATTTTGTGGTTATTTATTTACCAAATTTGTAAACAATGTCTTTATCCTTTTAACATTGGGAACCCTATAATAATTCTGCCTAAAAATAGAAATAGCTCTGTGTGTGATGGATGTGAGCCACCACTAGGCTGATCAGTGCAACAGTAGGCAGTCATGAATGCTAAGGATAATAATAACATACATAATAAACACACAGGGTCTATTGCCAGGGTTAATGTGGTCAATATATATAAAATAAAATCTAAATAAGATAAGGCTCAGAATGGTTTCTTAACAAAACCTTTCTACATATAAAGAGCTTTTTTTTATTGATTGATTGAGACTTTTATTAGTAGATTGCACAGTACAGTACATATTCTGTACAATTGACCACTAAATGGTAACACCCAAATACGTTTTTCAACTTGTTTAAGTCGGGGTCCACGTCAATATGGTCTTAAATGTGCTGCTATAAACGGCATTTGTTATTGCTTTAGCCCTGCCTGACTCGCCGAGGAGAGGCTGCTTGAATGCGGTGTTTGCACGACGCTTGTATTTCTCTTCGTTGAAGCGATGTTCACTTGGGGGTGGTGCTGCTTAAAATGGGTTAGCATGTTTGACGTGTTGGCAGAAGCATACCCTACTGTTGCTGAACAATGTCGGCAAACCGCTTTCGCTTTTTCCACCTCTCGTCCTCTATTGTTGTATCGCACCGCAAAGCCAAAGTGTTCCCAAACGAGGCAGGAGGGTCGTCCAGCTCTGGCTTTTACATTTTGTCGTAGTCCGGTCGCTGCTAGGATGCCGTGTGTTGTGCCTCGGTGTGCATTGTTTACACGACGTGCGGTGCGCTACTTAATATGTCCGTGTGGAAACTCGTTCGGTACACCTCCGAACCGAACCGAAACCCCCGTACCGAAACGGTTCAATACAAATACACGTACCATTACACCCTTATTATTTACATACCTTAATTGTTTCCAAATGGTGTCTGTAACACTGCAGTAGAATGCCTGATTAAACAAAACAGAAGTCATCATCATGGACCCACTAGCTGCAGAAGAAGCTAGCTCTCCAAAACAGACTCAATAACTCCATAGTGACGTTTTGGTGAACTTACTGAGGAATTTGTGAAAGTGAAATAATACAAAAAGAATGCCGTCGTAAATTAATAATACCAACAGACACTCGTAAATGCGTTAGCATATTAGCTAATGCTATGACACTAGCTAGCGTCGTAACATTACGATAGCATGTGCAAATATGCATGAAAACACTCCTACAGACGTCACACATGGGACGGTTTAGTAAGTAAGGTTTGTTTTAGTTATATTTTAAAACTTACAAACGCTGCTTGTAATGATGAATGACGAATCCATACGAGTAGAAACGCTACGGACAGCTTGAAGACTGAACGGCACTCCACTTCAGGTTGAAGGACCCTTGTCCAAAACATGGCACCGTAGCACAAACAATAAAACACTTTCTCCGTGTATTTGCCTGTTTAAAAAAATCTATTTTTATTATGGCCGTCAGCGACGAAAATTAGTCGCACCGTTTTATAAGCGACAGAGTTCGAAGTGTAGAAAAAAAGTAGCGACTTATAGTCTGAAATTTACGGTAGTCATAATATATAATAATCACACAAGTATTCCTTTAAAACTCAACTAACTTTGATTTCTCATCAGTTTTTGTTGACCAATGTAATTTGAAGGTCAATCGATTCTGATTCTTGGGGTGACGATTCAATTCAGAATCGATTTTCGATTCAACAATTGAAATTCTCGCAATTTGTTATTTGGTATAACAATTACAAGAAAAACTTTTTGCTTAACGTTTCAAAAGCTGACGAATAAGCGTAGCAGCTAAGAACATGTTTTTGAAGATCCATTTTTTTAAAATTATGAATTGATTTAGAATCAAAATAATAAAAATCGCGATTTGGACGTGAATTATTAGGACCCAAAACACAAATTGACTCTCTATGGCTGTTGGCTAAAATTGCTCTTGAACATATTGAAGTGCAGTTTTTTTACTCCAGTTAGAAAAACTGGGTCAGGCTTTTTCGTGTTGGTTTTTTTTTTGCCATCACTTTCCAAGAAATTTGGCATACTTGCTCGTTCGTCCGTATTGATTGGCTCATCTTGCTCGTTTGAAGCCAAAATATTCCCTCACAGGTATATTTGGCTTTGCAATCATTTTTTTTTCCTTCCAATTTTTGTTACCTCGCAGGGCTTCTCACTAACCAGCAAGGCCCTATTTCCGTGCATCCTTTGTGTGTGAGCTAGTGTTTTGGATTTTTTCCTATTCAATAAAGAAATGTCGGGAGAAAGCTACAGTATTTTAAGTATTTATTTGGGATCTGAAATAACATCAGTTTACAGAGGACTAACGCTACGCTGCTAACAGAAAGAAGAACGAAGAAGCAAGAGAGAGAGAGACAAAAATCTTCCAGATCTTTAAAGGGAGGGGTTGGCGAAGTCTCCCCTCCTTGTGTTGGAGAATAATCAAAACAGACTTTATCTGACTGTGATATTAGCAAAAACAGGAAGGTCATGATATTCAGTGTTTCCCACACATTCATTTATTTGTGGTGGCCCGCCACGAAAGAATTACGTCCGCCACAAATAATTTTTTAAATTTATTTATTTATTTATTTATTTTTTGTCCTGTCCAGCTTCTCAGGCAAATCATATAGTTGATGTAGATGCCCATATAGGCTGTTCAGATTTACTTTACAAAAGAGAAGTGTAGGATACTTCTCTTGTTGCCTTATTTGAATTTGACCACTACTGTTTTCTGTTTATTTGTTACAGACTGTGGCAGGACACCTCTGCCTCTGTTTCACTTTATGTTGCTGGTAAATAATATGGTTGTAGTAGTAGGCTAAAGTTAAATTATTTAGTATGCACTAATTAAAGGGGCAGAGCTTTAAGAGACATTTTAGCTTTTATATTTTATAAGATATATTTTTTGTAAGAACCACAATTAATAAATATATTTCAGTGAATAACTTATTGTTCAAATCTGTATATAAATATGTACATAAAGTGTTGTAATTATATTGTAAGATGGATGGATGGATGGACGTTTAAAACAAAACTGTTATTATTAATTAGTAAGTATACATTTTTTGATCCTTTTTAGAGAAAATCATATCATTGTAGTCAATTATGCAAATTACTCGATGATGTCATGGTGACCACGCCCCCACCGCCACAGGTATCTTGGCAGTTTATGGGAAACACTGATATTAAACATGAAAAAGGCAGTATCAATCACAAAATAAACCCATTCGGAGAGTAACCTTTGACCAAAATACAAATGCAATATAAATTAGTGGTCTTCCAACATGCTCTGGGATGTGTGGAGGTTTAGGGTGTAAAAAGAACAGAGTAGAGCCATCTCCGCTGGGCTCCAGTAATTTAGTAGGGCTATGAATGTGTCTTATCTTAAGACAAAGAACAGGCTAATGCAGTGAGGAGAAGCATTACAACATAATTCACATGTGGATTGTTACTTCGACTAAAATTGTTAGACAAGAAATTACTAAAATATTCACTTTGTCACAACATTGACTGTCCCGCCTCCGCCCACTGAGACAAATATTGTGGATGACTGATGTTTTGAAAATGTTCATGTTCAATAAAGAAGTTCCAGAGAAAACTAAGATCTTTTTAAGTGTTTATTTGAGATCCCAAATATCATCAGATTACTAAGAAGAAACTTCACGCTGCTACGGACAGGAAGAAAGAGCGAGTGAGAGAGAGTGACAAAGAACTCTTTCCAGAACTTGTAGATTTTGGGAATGAGAGGGGAAGGGTTTGGGCAAAATTGTGCTGTTTCCTGGGAGGAGGAGGGAGAAGAAGATGGGTGGATTTGGAGCGTAACCCTTTGACCAAAATACATCATAAATTAGTGATCAAATGTTCACAGTGAATGTGGGTGTTTGGAGATATTCCCAACAAGCCCCAAGAATGCATAAAGGGTCATAAAAATGTCTTATCTTAGGACAGTTAATTATTCTATTTAATAAACGTGCTCAGGTTTTTGCGAGCGATGAACCGATGAACCCTCCTGTACCATGTGTGAAAAGAAAACAAAAACACACAAACATGGCAATTTGTCAATGGCGGCAAAATTATCGAGTTCATTTGATGTATTGGAGATATTCCCAACAAGCCCCAAGGATGCGTAAAGGGTCATAAAAATGTCTTATCTTAGGACAAAAACACTAACCAATGTAGTGAAGACAAAGCGTACACTCTTAGACTCAAGTTGTGGTCTTAGATGAGAGATTACTTGAATATACATTTTGCCATTATGCTTACAGGAGGATTGACTCAGTTCATTTAATTATTCTATTTAATGAAGGTGCTCAGGTGTTGCGAGCAATGCACAGAGTGAACCCTCCTGTACCGCGTGTGAAAGCGAGCGACAAAGAAAACAAAAACACACGAACATGGCAATTTGTCAATGGCGGCAAAATTATCGAGTTCATTTGACGTATTGGAGATATTCCCAACAAGCCCCAAGAATGCGTAAAGGGTCATAAAAATGTCTTATCTTAGGACTAAAAAACAGACCAATGTAGTGAAGACAAAGCCGCACATACAAAGACTTAGACTCAAGTTGTGGTCTTAGATGAGAGATTACTAGAATATTAATTTTGCCGTTATGCTTACAGGAGGATTGACTCAGTTCATTTAATTATTCTATTTAATAAAGGTGCTCAGGTGTTGCGAGTGATTCAAAGAGTGAACCCTCCTATACCGGGTGTGAGAGCGAGCGACAAAGAAAACGAAAACACACGAACATGGCAATTTATCAATGGCGGCAAAATTAGGTAAGTCTTCATTGTCATTGCACAAGTGCAACAAAACTTTGTTTTCAGCACAAACCAGTTCAAGATTAGACAAACAAACAGTGTACAGGGTTACAGTACAGGAACGCTAATTGGTCGTCACAAGGCGCCCCGTAAAAGATAGGAAAAAGGTCAACGTTGGGGGAGGATGAGTAAAAAAATACAATCTAGACTGGGCTCTGTTAGGGGGCCCTGTCTGGAGTGGGGGAAAAAACTGCATAGCAAAGCACATATACATACCGTATTTTTCGGAGTATAAGTCGCTCCTGAGTATAAGTCGCACCAGCCGAAAATGCATAATAAAGAAGGAAAAAAACATATAAGTCGCTATTTTTGGGGAAATGTATTTGATAAAACCCAACACCAAGAATAGACATTTGAAAGGCAAATAAAGAATAATGAACAACAGGCTGAATAAGTGTACGTTGTATGAGGCATAAATAACCAACTTAGAACGTGCCTTGTATGTTAACGTAACATATTATGGTAAGAGTCATTCAAATAACTATAACATATAGAACATGCTATACGTTTACCAAACAATCTGTCACTCCTAATCGCTAAATCCCATGAAATCTTATACGTCTAGTCTCTTACGTGAATGAGCTAAATAATATTATTTGATATTTTACGGTAATGTGTTAATAATTTCACACATAAGTCGCACCCCCGGCCAAACTATGAAAAAAACTGCGACTTATAGTCCGAAAAATACGGTATTACAACATACAACTCGAGACTTGCAACAGAGGGCAGAGAGTGGGGGCTACGGTGGCAGGCTGCAGCTCTTCAGGCGCTGCCCAGCCGTCCATCACTTCTAAGGGATTTGCGTCAAGAGCGTTGGATGGGGGGTTGGGTACGTGTGTGTGGCATATATTTTTTGTGGATGCATGTGTGTGTTGCAGCCGCCAGTCGGTCCAAAGTCAACAACAACAGGTTATCGAGTTCATTCGATGTATTGACTATCGGCCCAGGCCTACTGTCAAGCATGTTTGTTGCCGTGGTAACAACGGACATCATCGATGGCTAATATAAAATACTTGATATGTGTGTTTGTGTCTGGGTGTGTGTGAAGCGCTCCGAGAACTGGACGAGGATCCTGATGAGATAGAAGTGACTGAAGGTAGCGTTCGGATCTACACGTGACATTTCTAATAGGTAGATGTGGTGTTGAACATCTTGTTTCCCAACCCCCGTGTGGCGTCTCAGACGAGATTCCAGAAGAAACGACTCCTACGAAGGACAAGACCCGAGGTAAAAAAAACAACAACCTCTGCCTGCACCTGGTGTGAACGCACGACTTTGTTTTCGGTATGATCGTCATGCTAACCGTGTGTCGCCGCATCCCTCTGGCTAACCCTCGCCGGGTTTGCGTGTGCTCCCTCGCCTACTCAGTGGATGACTGCGGATCTATTCCAACTGCAGAACCTCCCGTCCGAGACGCCGTGTTGCGCGCCGCGCTGCAAGAAGAACTGATCAGCGAGAAGCTGGAAGCCAAGAGGATCGCTCGCCTCGCTCTGGCCGAGATCAAAACCCACCTCTCGGAGAAAGACCAAAAGTGGGAGACCACCTGGGAACTGAAGATGAGGAGCCTGGAGCTCACAGAGGAGCAACTCAAGCTGGAGAGGGAGAGGATAGGGGTGGAGAAGGAGAGGATGCAGGTGCAGCAAAAGAGGATGGAGGTGGAAAGGGAGAGGATGGAGGTGGAGAGGGAGAGGTTGGAGAGGGCTGGGAGGGAGAAAGAAAGGGTGGAGAAGGAAAGGATGGAGCGGGAGAAGGCTGAGAAAGGTAGGATGGAACAGGAGAAGGCGGAGAGGGAAAGGATGGACAAAGAGAAGGCTCAGAGAGACAGGATGGAGAAGGAGAAGGCGGAGAAAGAGAGGACGGAGCAGGAGAGACTTGTTTCGCACAAAGCCAAGGAAGAGCAGGAGCGCCTTGAAAAGATGGAGAGGGAGCGCTCGGTGCGGGAACGAGAGAAGGCCGCAAAGGACAGAGAAGAGAGAGAGAGACTGGCCAGGGAGAAGATGGAGGAGGAGAAGAAGGAAAGGGACAGAGTAGCCCGGGAGACGGAGCGGCTCCAAAAAGAACAGCTGGCCAAAGAGCGGGAAAGGCTGGAGAGTGAAAAGCTGGAGAGTGAAAAGCTGGAGCGAGAGCGCGTGGCCAGGGAGAAAGCCGAGAGGGACAGACAAGAAAGAGAGAGAGCGGAGAAAGAACGTCTCGTCAGGGAGAGAGCCAGGCTGGCTCAGGAGAAGGCCGCCCGGGACAAGACGGAGGCGGAGCGGCTGCACGCCACCAAGACGGACCTGAAGAGACAAGAGGAGAGGAAAGCGAACAGTAGCCAGGCGGCAGCGGAGGAGAAACCCCAGCGGGCGAGCGTGGCCGCAGTTAGAAAGGAGAAGAGCGGCGCCGGGGACAAGATGGCGGCCGGCGTGAGGAAGAAGTAGTTTAGGACACTTCATGAGCTCAGGTTGCGGCCTAAAGCTTGAACTGGTACTTATTTTTGTCTCCAGTGAAGTAATGATCAGACATTTGATTTGTGTTGCGTTGTAATCTTCTCACATGTGAATAAGTGCACTGTGAGCTCCTCCCACATCTCCTTTTATGGACGCGGCCTCCATTATTTCCATAAAATAAACCTTGCCCTGCCAATGCTGCAGTCTTCTTTTTCTGTCCTGCTGGGTATAAATAAGTCATAACCATATCAATATTGTAATGTTTCTGTTGTTAAATGAATTCACTATTACTGAGCTCCCGTCTAATATTAGACATGACACAAATTGGCTAACACAAAACGAAGATGTGACTCTCAAAATGTGTCTGGGCCCATCTTAGGCAACTTGATGTACAAGATTCCTGAGCACAAGATGACGCATTTTAGTAACAAGACTGAAAGTAACAGGAGTGACTTTTTAGCATAGAATTAGCAAATACAAAAAATATATAGACTCAAGGCAATTGTTGAAATTAAACGCATTAAAGTGATTCAGCAAATGTATTATAAAATAAAATTAAATATATCTAAAAAATATATATATATATAAAATATAAGTAATTTAGATAACAGGACTTTGCTGAGATTTAAACCCTCAGTCGTACTTGAAATATCAATTATACAGAAAAGTAAATGAATTATGTTACTTTTGTTCTTCTCGTGGCATGCAGAGGACGTGAATGATGCAACTTCCCGTGGACCATGTGACTTGTGGAATATTCCGGCATTATTAAGAGGGGCTAATATGTTGGGCTAACAGGACTGAGTTTAAAAACAACATGGACATGACTGGGGTGTGGATTTTTACTTTGGAAAATAAAATAAACTGAAACTTTATTTGGGGTAAGGTGTAATACAAATATTTTAATTTCATCTTTTAAATTGCATTTATGAAACATGCAATCAGATCAACATGCAGGACACTTTAATGAATAAAACATGCATTTTACAGTTCATTTCATTAGGCATTAATACACAAATGGCACCGATTCGGTTTATTTTGACCTACACAGGATTGGGTTTAGCATATTTATTACACAAAATGTATCAAAGTGGGTGCAGCATTTTTAAATGTTTCCGTTTGGACACGACTGCCATAAGTTCTGTTATGTTAGCCGTGATTACTGTGAACCACCTCAGTGTCATGTGAGACTGCACATCATTCTCGAGTCACATGTGTAGTTTTTTTTGTTTTTGTTTTTCAAACTTGTTCTACTGTCACCTCCAACCAGGCCTGAAAGAGACACCAAGCATGAGACTCTCACCTGAACACAAAGAAGGTGAGTCTGGGATGGCAGGGGTTGTGCCCGCCTGACCAGAACTGGTCAAAAAGTGTGCAATAAATTAGGGCTGCAAGGATGATTTTTTTAAAACAAATATTACATATATAAGTGAAGGGAACATCTATAAAACCAACTATTTCTTTGATCAGAGAAATGTCCAAGTCACAGCAGTCTGTTGACTTCTTGTTTTTCTGAGAATTTACAATTTCTGTGATTTCACTTTCATGAACGGGAGAAATAAAATACGATTCTAAGTTGCTTTGAATGGTTTGTTCATTAAATTTGACACTGTTTTCGGGTTGTACAATTTCATTTGCTAAATTGTGTCCAACATTCACAAAGAAGGTGTTAAAAGCATCCGTTATTTCCTTAGGGTCATTTATAGTTTGATTATTTTCTATGAAATAGCTTGGATGTTCCTTATTTGTCATGTTTTTTTTTCATGATACCATTTAAAACTTGCCACGTACCCTGGATGCTATTTTTATGTTGTTCTAATAGGTTACAGAAATGTTCTTTTTACTACCTTTTTTTATAAGGTAGTATATAAAAGGTTATAGAAGGTAAAAGAAAAAATATAAACGGTAAATAGAAGGTATTATGAATGCATTTGAGGTTAAAAAAAATGTTGAAGGAAATGGAAGGTAAAATAAGTCAATAAAAGCTTGAACAAGGTAAATATAGTAAATAAAAGGTAAAATAAGAAATATACAAGGTAAATAGGTAAAGGTAGTAAATAAAAGGTTTTAGAAGGTGAAAAGGAATATAAAGGGTAACTAGAAGGTTATAGGAATGCATTTGAGGTTAAAAAAAAGCTAAAGTGAAATGGAAGGTAAAACAAGGTAAATTAGGAGGTAAAAGAAGAAAAATATAGAAGGTAAAATGAGTAAATGAAAGGTAGAACAAGGTAAATAGAAGGTAAAAGACGTAAATAAAAAGCAAATTGGAGGTAAAATGTAAATAAAGGGTAAAAGAAGGAATATACAAGGGAAAACAGGTTAAGTAGAAGATAAACAGTTACCGGTAAATACAAAGGTATGTAAATAAAAGGTAATGGAATGGATAAAGACAGTCCAAAAAAGGTAAAATAAGTTAAATAGAAGTACCTTGTGCAAAATGTGTTATTACAATTTTTTTTTTTTTTTTCATTACATTTTACTTCTGTTACTGTATGTAAAAACCTGCACTGCAACCATAGAACTTCCCCAATGTGGGATGAATAAAAGTCTATCCATCTAATCGATACATTACTGGATTACTAACATAATGAAATATCTGCAGCCCTACAATAAATTATTTTTGGCATCTCCCGACGGGGGCACACCTGCTTTTTATCATCCCCCCTTAATGAGGATGAATAGTCGACACCGCCATATTGTTCTTTCTTTGTTTGGGGTCATATTTTTTTGCAACTGGGATGACAGAGAAGACGTGTGCGTTTGCTGTTGTGTTACCAGAGCGGTCCTAAACCCGTAAGCGTGTTCTCAACTTTGTCTTCCACTAGAAACTGCAAGGGAGACGTCGACCAATCAGCAAGCTGCAAAGCCACAAAGAGAGGAGTCGAGGGAGGCTGAGAGGCCTGCAGAGATGACGCCTACAGAGGAGACACCTTCAGAGGAGACACCTTCAGAAGAAATGCCAAGTGTGTGCTGGAACAAAACAAGTGTATTTGTTTGTGTAAATGCATATCTTGACACCATTGTGTTTTTCTTGGTCAGTCTCTGAATCTGAGGACGTGGACTCTGAAATCCAAGGTGTGCTCACATTGTGCAAGTAGCAAAACATAACGTGTTTTTTCATTCGATCCTGTCCTCTTTCCCCCTGCTTTGTGCATGTGTGTGTGTGTACCCAGCTCCCGTCCCTCTGCCTGCATTTGTGGAAGACGACTTTGTAGCAGGTCAGTCCAACGGCAAACATTAATAATCCTTTACATCAGTCTTTCTTAACCATAGGTCCGGGGCTTAGTGTTGGGCTGCGAGCACCCCCTAGAAGGGCGACAAAAAAGATCTGTTGGTGGGGCGGCATAGCTCAGTTGGTAGTGTGGCCGTGCCAGCAACTTGAGGGTTCCAGGTTCGATCCCCGCTTCCGCCATCCGAGTCACTGCGTTGTGTCCTTGGGCAAGACACTTTAACCACCTGCTACCAGTGCCACCCACACTGGTTTAAATGTAACTTAGATATTGTGTTTCACTATGTAAATAATGATAAATAAATGATAAATGGGTTATACTTGTATAGCGCTTTTCTACCTTCAAGGTACTCAAAGCGCTTTGACAGTATTTCCCCATTCACCCATTCACACACACATTCACACACTGATGGAGGGAGCTGCCATGCAAGGCGCTATCAGGAGCAAGGGTGAAGTGTCTTGCCCAAGGACACAACGGGCGTGACTAGGATGGTAGAAGGTGGGGATTGAACCCCAGTAACCAGCAACCCTCCGATTGCTGGCACGGCCACTCTACCAACTTCGCCACGCCGTAAAGCGCTTTGAGTCACTAGAGAAAAGCGCTATATAAATATAATTCACTTCACTTCTCAGCTGTGGTCCGTACATACTTGACAACCTTCAAACCTCCGAATTCGGGAGATTGTGGGGGGGCGTTAAGGGGGAGGAGTATATTTATAGTTAGAATTCACTGAAAGTCAAGTATTTCTTATATATATATATATATATATATATATATATATATATATATATATATATATATATATATATATATATATATATATATATATAAAAGAAATACTTGACTTTCAGTGAATTCTAGCTATATATATATATGTATATTTATTTTATTATATATATATATATATATATTTTTTTTTTTTTCTAAATATATACATATATATATATAAATAAAACAAATACTTGAATTTCAGTGTTCATTTTTTTACACATATACACACACATAACACTCCTCTACTCATTGTTGTATTTACTCATTGTTGTATTTGAAAGTGCAATGCTTTGCAGCCAGTACCGCTGTCCGTAGTGGCCACAGCAGTACTCGGTTGTAATTCACTTTTCCACCACTTGTGGCAGTAATGACAATATCAAACAAACAGAAGTAGTCTGGAGCTGAACTCAGGGAAGTTTCTCAAGCGCAAAAATGATGACTAAGGTGGTGAAAGCTGTGTTTTTATTAGCATTTTAATTTAATTGATAGTTTATTTAACCTTTTAAAGCCTATATTTGTAATTGGAGCTTTTTTTTTTTTTTTTTTTAAATCAATTTCCATACATGACTTTCATTTTGTATCATATTTGACATATCCGTTCACACAATATTATTTTTTTATGTTATTTCTATAACAAAATAAAGAATAATGCAATACACAGAAATATGTATAATTTTATTTCCAAACATTAAAAGAACATTTATCCTCATCGTCTTTCCCTAGTTGCTCCAAATCACTTGAATTGAAATTATCTACCTATTTTTAGTGAAGTGAATTATATTCATATAGCGCTTTCCACTAGAGACTTAAAGCGCTTTACATAGTGAAACCCATTACTTACATATTTACGCTACGTTTAAACCATTCTGGGTGGCACTGGGAACAGGTGGGTAAAGTGTTTTGCCCAAAGACACAACGGCAGTGATTAGAATGGCAGAAGATGGGATCGAACCTGGCACCCGCAAGTTGCTGGCTTGGCCGCTATACTAACCGAGTAATGACGCCCCCAAAGCATCCAAAAATCTAAAAAACATCAATATGTATTTTTTTTATTATGATACATTTTCTTCTCTCATAAAAATAATTTGTTATCGTAGTACACACTGAGTGATAACCACAAAATAATACAGCAAATTGGATATGTACCCCGTAAGGGACAAGCGGTAGAAAATGGATGAAAATTGGATAAGTATATTTTATCTCTAATCATACCATATTCTGTAATATAAACACATTTGTTTATTTGAAAAATCTAAAGGCTGTATGTTGCCTGATGGTATTTATAATGCATGAAATGCAATAGAATGCCAATTGACTAATTTAGAGTTACATTACGTATACACCTGCTGTTTCAAATTTGATACACACCATTTTAACACATTTTTAGTATTAAATATATTGTGAAATATTACGTTATTTCACATTGCATCAACGGATTACTGTTCATATAGATGTGTCATTAAAATATTGTTTTCTTACTTTATCCTTTTCAAATTTGTCAATGTTCCTCTTCAAAAATCAGGTGTCTCTCGTTTCTTCTTTGTGGCAATCTTGCAGGATAACTGGACAACCCTCTAATTAGTCAATTACCGCCCTCATGTGGATTATACGTTGAATGCATGTATCTGATGTGATACGTCAGCTTTTTTAGAATAAACACAAATTACACTGATGATGTAGAGAGCTCAAAAACGTATGTATCACCTATGATACGTTTGCCGTTATAGGGTTAAGAAACATTTTCATTATTAATGTAGTTTATTTCAAAAGACTTTATGTTGCTCGATGGTATTTCTAATGCATGAAATGCAATAAAATGCCAATTGACTAATTTAGAGTTACATATCTACCTGCTGTTTCAAATTTGATACACACATTTTCAACGCAGTTTTACTATAAAATATATTATGAAATATTACGTAATTTCGCGGATTACTGTTCATACTAATGTGGGAAAAAAAAAAATTACACTGATGATGGAGAGGGCTCAAAAACGTATGGATGACTTATGATACGTTTGCCATTAAAGGGTTAAGAAACATACAGTACTGAAAACATGTTCTATATTCTAGTTTCTTCAAAATAGCCACCCTTTGCTCTGATTACTGCTTTGCACACTCTTGGCATTCTCTTGATGAGCTTCAAGAGGTAGTCAACTGAAATGGTTTTCACTTCACAAGTGTGCTTGAAGCTCATCGAGAGAATGCCAAGAGTGTGCAAAGCAGTAATCAGAGCAAAGTGTGGCGATTTTGAAGAAACTAGAATATAAAACATGTTTTCACTTATTTCCCTTTTTTTGTTAAGTACACAACTCCACATGTCATTCATAGTTTTGATGCCTTCAGTGACAATCTACAATGCAAATAGTCATGAAACTAAAGAAAACGCATTGAATGAGGAGAAGGTATGTCCAAACTTTTGGCCTGTACTGTATTCATTATTAATAATTGGATGTATATTTATTTATAAGTCCCTTCTTATGCAGTATATTTGGTTAGTACTTATTTTTCTAATCAGCCTGACCTAAGCCCAAGTTTTATTTGTTTAAGAAATAATCATTTTTGTGATTAACACATGCTTTCATATAATTTGACAATTGTGTAAACTGTAAATAAGTTTGGTATAATTAGAGAATAAGATTGAAATTAATTCATTGTTAATATTTGAGAGGTTATGTTGGGCCCCAAGCTAAAAAAGGTTAAGAACCCCTGACTTGAATGGTCCCCATATTGTCTGAATGACACTAGGGGTGTAACGGTACGTGTATTTGCATTGAACCGTTTCGGTACGGGGGTTCCGGTTCGGTTCGCAGGTGTACCGAACGAGTTTCCACATGGACATATTAAGTAGCATAACGCACGTTGTATAAACAATGCACACCGAGGCACAACACAAGGCATGCTAGCAGCTAACGGGCTACGATAGACTGACCATACGTCCTCTTTTCACCGGACATGTCCTCTTTTGCGGAGCTGTCAGGGCTGAGTTTCTTAAATGCCTCAAATGTCCGGCATTTTGAGTTAGGGTTGCGTGTATTTTCAATGTACGTTCAGGGTTAAGAAGGGGTTAAAAACAAAACAAATTGTGCGCGCAGCAGCATTGGTGAGGGAGGGGCAGAGACAGAGAGAGCGAGAGAGTTAGGATAAACGCGCATGTGTCGCCAGGCTCTGCTTTTTATCCATAGATTTTTCAGATTACATTTTTTATTATCTATAGCAGGGGTGTCAAAAGTGTGCCCCGGAGGCCATTTGCGGCCCACAGCTAATGTTCTAAAGGCCCACGGCACATTCTAAAAATACTATTAAAATAAATAAAAACATAACAAAAGTGAAATAAAAAAAGCTTAAAGGTTAAATGTAATTCAGAAAAAGTTGCAATGTTGACTAATAAAACAAAGCTGTTTTTTTTTCTTTCAAACTGTCATTGCTCAAAACATAATATTGAATCAAAATCAATGTTATTATGAATTATTGACCGATCCAAGGCTCCAATTACTTCACATCAAATATTCCACTAAGAAAAATATTTTTGGTGGAAGATTTTGCAAATTTGGTTAATAGATAACCCAAAAATGTATATTTTGTTGTTTTCTTACTGTACCGAAAATGACCCGAACCGTGACCTCTAAACCGAGGTACGTACCGAACCGAAATTTTTGTGTACCGTTACACCCCTAGTGAACACATTTTTGTTTTGCAGATGATCCTGGAGAAGACACTGAGCATAATTACGGTGTGTCAAATGTTTTACCATTCGTCGTCCTGCGTCGCCATTCTTCATTCTTTCTTTCTTTCAGCGGAAGACGCGGACGCCATCGACACGAGCGGAGGTGAGTGTAGCTGTTTAGCTAACAGCGAGTGATGGTGATGAACTGTTGATGCCTTGTGCTTGCAGTGTTAGTGGAGGAGCCTTCGTCTCAGGAGAGCATCGGTAAGATGGTTGGTCACTGGCCGTCTACAAATAATGAGCAGCAGCGACAACGTTAACTCTGTTTGTTTGTTGTGAAGTGGAATCGGCCAGAGATATGACCAGCTCCAAGTTCACACAGGAAGAAGGTACACCATGTTGTCTTTTTTGTGTTTCATGTTGTGAAGTACACATGTTTGCTTTTCTATGTCAGAAGTGGAAGTGGGGAAACGGTCTGACCCAGCAGAACCACAGAGAGAGAACCAGGCGGACCCAGTAGAACCACAGAGTGAGACAACTGGGCAGACGGAGAGCGCCCCCAAAGGTATGCTCATGTAACGGCGACAAACCAGTGTGAGTGTGCGAGTGCATGTTGGTAAACCTCACTAGAGTTCGTGGTGAACAGTCGACAGATCTGGCTTTTACAAAACCCAAAGTGTTCCTGAGCCCATGTGGTGATATCCTTTACACACTGGTGTCGCTTTTTGATGCAGTACTGCCTTAGGGATCAAAAGTCACGTGCATTAAATGTTGGTTTTCAGCTTTTCTGCTTACGTGCAGGGATTTCTCCAGAATATCTGAACCTTTTGATGATATTACGGACCGTAGATGGTGAAATCCCTAAATGCCTTGCAATAGCTGGTTGAGAAATGTTGTTCTTAATCAATTTGCTCACGCATTTGTTCACAAAGTGGTGACCCCCGCCCTATCCTTGTTTGTGAATGATTGAGATAGCTGCTTTTATACCCAATCATGGCACCCACCTGTTCAACAGTGGGACGTTCCAAATAAGTGTTTGATGAGCATTCCTCAACTTTCTCAGTCTTTTTCGCCTCTTGTGCCAGCTTTTTTGAAACGTGTTGCAGGCATCAAATTCCAAATGAGCTAATATTTGCAAAAAATAAAGTTTTCCAGTTCGAACGTTAAGTATCTTGTCTTTGCAGTCTATTCAAGGCAAGGCAAGGCAACTTTATTTGTATAGCACTTTTCATACACAAGGCAGACTCAAAGTGCTTCACAGACAACAAAGTGAAATGAAAGAAACTAAAAGCAAAATTAAAATGCAGACAATAAAAATAAAAACAGTGCAGACGTTAAAAGTTAAAAGATTAAAAGATTTAGCTGAAAGCTAAGGTGAACATATAAGTTTTCAGTCTAGTTTTAAAAGTAGTCAGAGTTGGGGAAAGTCTGACATCTTCAGGAAGTTTATTCCAGCTATTTGTTGCATAGTGACTGAATGATGCTCTCCCTTGATTTGAGTTTACTCTGGGAACCGCTAACAGATTGGTCTCAGAAGATCTTCGTGATCTAGAGGGCTTATATAGTGCGAGCATATCAGAGATATACTTCGGCCCTAAACCATGTAGTGATTTATATGTGAGCAGGAGGATTTTGAAATCAATTCTCTGATGTACAGGGAGCCAATGTAAGGATTTAAGAATTGGTGTAATGTGCTCACATTTTTTGGTCTTTGTTAGAAATCTAGCAGCAGCGTTCTGAACAAGCTTTAGCTGCCTGACAGTTTTTTTGGGAAGACCTGCAAGGAGACCATTACAATAGTCTAGCCTACTGGTAAGTTGAAAATGATTTGCAAATCATTGTATTCTGTTTTTATTTACCATTTACACAACGTGCCAACTTCACTGCTTTTGGGTTTTGTAGCTCAATGCCTGGCGCCCTCGCAATCTCATTCGGAGGACCAAGTTTTGAACACCAGGCGAAACGAAAGATAGCTACTCACATGCTAATATACACCTTAAGACCGGATATTTAATGGTCTCCTGTTATGGCAAAATGACTTTTTAATGATCTTCTAACATTAATATGTCTCCCACCATGTTTATGAACGCCAAACAAGATGAAAGTCTACCATCTCCCTCACTTCTTTGCTCCACTTTTGACAGAAAAGACGCTCAAATGCTTGGCTTTTTTAAAGTTGTAAACCATCGGTGTCCAAAATGCGGCCAAGGGGCCATTTGCGGCCCGTAGCTAAATTTTTTCGCGGCCCAATCATTCATGTTATAATTTTAGCATGCTGGCTTTTTTGCTAATTTTACAGGTATACACTTCAGCCTCAAATATTTTGTTACTTGAGGAATAATAACTGTTAGCATGTTAACATTTATATGCTTTGTTTTTTTTAGCTAATTTTGTAGGAATACACTTGTTATATTTTGGTACTTGATGCATACTAATGTTAGCATGCTAGCATTTTAGCTAATTTAACAGGTATACACCTCAGTATTATATATTTTGGTATTTTACTAATGCGAACTGTAAGCATTCCATTGTTAGCATGTTAGCATAGTACTGTTAGCCTTTCAGTTCAGCTTTGGCTCTTCAGCATTCACACAAAATTTCTACTGAAATTATATTTTCTAGTTCTTTGAAAAAATATATATATTGTACTTGTTTTGAAGGTGAAAAATACCAAAATGGCCCCACATTATTTGATTTGTCAGTCTGTGGCCCTCAGTGGAAAAGGTTCGGTGGTTGGTTTTTGACATCTTATTTGTCCAGCTTCCATACTTGTTTTTGAACGCTTTACAAGAAATACATTGAAGGCAAACTCCGTAGTTTGCTAGCTTGTGTGCGCCAGCTTACTGAGACTCTTGTTTTGTTAGCGCAGGCTGGATGAAGCAGCGCTTTTATTGTGAAGACGGTCTTTAGGGTTTTGACAGCAGGGTCTGTTGAAATAAAAAGGGTTTCTCGTCTTCCTGCCTGTCGTTTTTTCTTAATGATGAGCTCGCAGCAGCCAGCGTCATCTAAGAAGAACCTCGGGTGCCGTGAATGTCAATCAAGTGACGAAAGTGACGTCTTAGTGAAGATTGCTGATCGCTCATTTTTAGGTCTATTTTTTTAATGCATAGCTGGCGATCGACCGGTAGCTCGCGATCGACCTAATGGACACTCCTGGTTTGAATCATTAAAAAAATATGTTTCTTAAGAGTGTATTAATCTACTTCGCACAAATCTGCACTGATGCCGGTAAATAAACAATAGCCTAATGGGACCCTAGACCATCGCCTGAAACCCAGAAGTGCCCCAATGTGCCTGTAGATCACGTGATTGCAACAAAAACATGGCATGGCACTGAGGATTTGAGGAAAAACGCCACCTTTGAGGCGTCAACACTGGAGTATAACTCAAAATAATGCCATCAAACATATGATAAAATATATGTAAAAATAAAATGTCAATAATATAAATATTACATTAAGAAGTTAATAAAAACATAACATTGAGAGGATAATAGTAGTAATATTAATGGTTGAGATAGAAAACAACACAATGAAATAATAAAAAACAGAAGATCAGTAAAAAGCCTGATTAAAAAGGTGTGTCTTTAGCCTTTTTTATAAAGTTTCAACGCTCTCTGCAGTGCTGAGGCTCTCTGCCAGGCTGTTCCACAGGTTGGGGCCAGAGTGGATACATGCCGCCTCACCGTGGGTCTTTGTTCTGGTATCTGGTAAAGATAAAAGGCCAGTTCCAGAGGACCCCAGGATCCGCGAGGGTTGATACGATAAAAGCAGGTCAGATAGATAAGAATCTGCAAGGCCATTAAGACATTTAAAAGCTAATAATACAACAATGCAGCGACTTTAAAACTGGTGTAATGTGCTCCCGCCCTCTTGTCCTCGTCAGCACGTGTGCAGCTGAGTTTTGTAATAATGTAGACTTCTGGTATTTTGATGTATTCTTATATTTTTGCCATGTCAGATTTGTTGTTTTTTGGACAAATACTGTTTATCCAAAAAAAACGTCTTTAAAACAAACCAGATGTACTTGTTTTGCTCAAATATTTCAGTCATATTTAGTTCCAATCAAAAATACCTAAATATTTAATATTTTGTGTTACTTTAACTCATTCAATGCTTATTTGATTAGGAACAACAGATGGAAATGAGCCGAATGCTAAATCTGGTGCACCAATTGATTCTATATGCATAATGTAAAGTGCACACAGTCCTTTTGGCATCGGTCGTAGCTCGAGAGAAAGTGAGAGTCCTCAAGACATGTCATTGTTATAAAAATACAACAATAAAATGCCGTTTAAGAGCTCTTTTTAGTTTCACAAGATGCAAGTTACACACACATTATGCTAGAAATGTATTTTAGCACATACATAAACACAAGCTGTGTGAGCATCAAAATATGCCATAAAGACAGTATGTACACTAAGTATATGTGGAAAATGTGTACTCCTACATACACTGTGTACTAAGAGAATGACTAACTGTTTGTTATCTCCTTCACTTTGTCTTAGAAGCGGCGGCCGAGGACAAGCCCAAAGAAAAAGGTGACACTTTTTTTTTTCTTTTGTCTTGGAGCTGGTGAAAAATACTTGTCATACGTTTGTTCTCCAGCCAAGAAGAAGAAAGCGAAACTGCTGAACAAGTTAGACAAAACCATCAAAGCAGAAGTGGATGCTGCTGAGAAGCTACGCAAGAAAGTATGTGGGAGGAAGAGAGGGATGTTGGCTTTTGATGCACTTTGTGTTGACTCCCGTGTGGCTCTGTGTGTGTGTGTGTGTGCGTGTGTGTGTTTGTGTGTGTCAGGGTAAAGTGGAGGCGGCGCTGAAAGCCTTTGAGACGTTAGTGCAGCAGCACCCTCAGAGCCCCCGCGCTCGCTACGGCCAAGCACAGGTACTTAAGTCAAGGGCCGCCTCGTCATTGGACACTTTAAATCGGGGGTGTCCAAATTTTTTCCACTGAAAAATGAGAGCATGCGGGGGCCGTTTTGATCATTTTCCTTTTCAAAACCAACACAATATATAGTGTTACCATTAGGGCTCCCTTCAATTTCAGTGAACTTTAAAGGTCCCATGGACCCAAAAGGGTCTCAGTCATTAAAGTGTTAAAATAAGATGTATATTAATACAAAATTTTACCTTCAACTAATAAATATTTATAAATCAACTTGCGACCTATCCGTTGACATCAAGTTTTTTTAATGTTGTATGCTCTTTTTTTCCCAAAGAAAACCTTGTTTTTAATGGCAAAAACACAAAACATGCAATATTTTCCCCAAAACATTTTTCAAAATGGAATATTTTATCTGAAGTAATTGGAGCCTTAAATGGGTAAATAATTCATAATAACATTGCTTTTATTCATTATTTTTTGAACAATGACAGTTTAAAAAAAAAAATCTGATAAAAGGCCTCCCTTTAATAAAAGTGTTAAAAAATAATCGTATATCAGTGTATATTATTTATACTTTAAATGCTTAAATCTCTAGATCAACTTGCGATGTATTCGTTGACATCAAGTTTTTTTAATTTTGTATGTTCTTTTTTTTTTTTTTTTTTCCAAAGAAAACCTTGTTTTTAATGGCAAAAACACAAAATATCCAATATTTTCCCCAAAACATTTTTCAAAATGGAATATTTTATCTGAAGTAATTGGAGCCTTAAATGGGTAAATAATTCATAATAACATTGCTTTTATTCATTATTTTTTGAACAATGACAGTTTAAAAAAAAAAAAATCTGATAAAAGGCCTCCTTCTAATAAAAGTGTTAAAAAATAATCGTATATCAGTGTATATTATTTATACTTTAAATGCTTAAATCTCTAGATCAACTTGCGATCTATTCGTTGACATTGTTTTTTTTATTTTGTATGTTCTTTTTATTTATTTATTTTTCAAAGAAGACCTTGTTTTTAATGGCAAAAACACAAAACATGCAATATTTTCCCCAAAACATTTTTCAAAATGGAATATTTTATCTGAAGTAATTGGAGCCTTAAATGGGTAAATAATTCATAATAACATTGCTTTTATTCATTATTTTTTGAACAATGACAGTTTAAAAAAAAAAAAATCTGATAAAAGGCCTCCCTTTAACAAAAGTGTTAAAAAATAATCGTATATCAGTGTATGTTATTTATACTTTAAATGCTTAAATCTCTAGATCAACTTGCGATCTATTCGTTGACATTGTTTTTTTTATTTTGTATGTTCTTTTTATTTATTTATTTTTCAAAGAAGACCTTGTTTTTAATGGCAAAAACTCAAAATATGCAATATTTTTCCCAAAACATTTTTCAAAATGGAATATTTTATCTCAAGTAATTGGAGCCTTAAATGGGTAAATAATTTATAATAACATTACTTTTATTCATTATTTTTTGAACAATGACAGTTTAAAAATGACAGTTAAAAAAAAAAAAAAATCTGATAAAAGGCCTCCCTTTAATAAAAGTGTTAAAAAATAATCGTATATCAGTGTGTATTATTTATACTTGAAATGCTTAAATCTCTAGATCAACTTGCGATGTATTCGTTGACATCAAGTTTTTTTTATTTTGTATGTTCTTTTTTTTTTTTTTTTTTTCAAAGAAAACCTTGTTTTTAATGGCAAAAACACAAAACATGCAATATTTTCCCCAAAACATTTTTCAAAATGGAATATTTTATCTGAAGTAATTGGAGCCTTAAATGGGTAAATAATTCATAATAACATTGCTTTTATTCATTATTTTTTGAACAATGACAGTTTAAAAAAAAAAAAATCTGATAAAAGGCCTCCCTTTAACAAAAGTGTTAAAAAATAATCGTATATCAGTGTATGTTATTTATACTTTAAATGCTTAAATCTCTAGATCAACTTGCGATCTATTCGTTGACATTGTTTTTTTTATTTTGTATGTTCTTTTTATTTATTTATTTTTCAAAGAAAACCTTGTTTTTAATGGCAAAAACTCAAAATATGCAATATTTTTCCCAAAACATTTTTCAAAATGGAATATTTTATCTCAAGTAATTGGAGCCTTAAATGGGTAAATAATTCATAATAACATTACATTTATTCATTATTTTTTGAACAATGACAGTTTAAAAATGACAGTTAAAAAAAAATAAAAATCTGATAAAAGGCCTCCCTTTAACAAAAGTGTTAAAAAATAATCGTATATCAGTGTATATTATTTATACTTTAAATGCTTAAAGCTCTAGATCAACTTGGGATGTATTCGTTGACATCAAGTTTTTTTTATTTTGTTCTTTTTTTTTTTTTTTTTTTTCAAAAAAACCTTGTTTTTAATGGCAAAAACACAAAATATGCAATATTTTCCCCAAAACATTTTTCAAAATGGAATATTTTATCTGAAGTAATTGGAGCCTTAAATGGGTAAATAATTCATAATAACATTGCTTTTATTCATTATTTTTTGAACAATGACAGTTTAAAAAAAAAAAATCTGATAAAAGGCCTCCCTTTAATAAGTGTTAAAAAAATCGTATATCAGTGTATATTATTTATACTTTTAACTGCTTAAATCTCTAGATCAACTTGCGATCTATTCGTTGACATCGTTTTTTTTATTTTGTATGTTCTTTTTATTTTTTTATTTTTTCAAAAAAAACCTTGTTTTTAATGACAAAAACACAAAGTATGCAATATTTTTCCCAAAACATTTTTCAAAATGGAATATTTTATCTCAAGTAATTGGAGCCTTAAATGGGTAAATAATTCATAATAACATTACTTTTATTCATTATTTTTTGAACAATGACAGTTTAAAAATGACAGTTAAAAAAAAAAAAAAATCTGATAAAAGGCCTCCCTTTAATAAAAGTGTTAAAAAATAATCGTATATCAATGTATATTATTTATACTTTAATTCTTAAATCTCTTGATCAACTTGCGATTTATTTTGTATGTTCTTTATTTTTTTCAAAGAAAACCTTGTTTTTAATGGCAAAAACACAAAATATGCAATATTTTTCCCAAAACATTTTTCAAAATGGAATATTTTATCTGAAGTAATTGGTGCTTTAAAAGGGTAAAAAAAATTCATAATAACATTACTTTTATTCATTATTTTTTGAACAATGACAGTTTAAAAATATCTGATAAAATGCCCCATACTAATAAAAGTGTTAAAAATAAATTGTATATCATTATATATTATTTTTACTTTCAATGCTTAACTCTCTAGATCTACTTCAGATCTATCTATAAGTTTTTTTGTTTTTTTTAGCAATGACAGTTTTGAAGAAAAAAAAAACGTTGTGTTTTTAGTGTCAATATTGCAACTTTTACACCTGTTTTCTCTCTTGTTCCACTTTTAATGTTTTTTTTTGTATTAGTATTTTGAAAATGTGCCGCGGGCCTTTAAAAAATTACCTGCAGGCTGCAAATAGTCCCCTGGCCGCACTTTGGACATCCCTACTTTTAAATACAGACTGTGTGTGTGTGTGTGTGTGTGTGTGTGTGTGTGTGTGTGTGTGTGTGTGTGTGTGTGTGTGTGTGTGTGTGTGTGTGTGTGTGTGTGTGTGTGTGTGTGTGTGTGTGTGTGTGTGTGTGTGCGCGTGCGCAGGCAGAGGACGACCTGGCCGAAAAGAAGCGCAGCAACGACATGTTGCAGAAGGCCATCAACAGCTACAGAGAAGCCGCCGAGCTTCCGGACGCCACCGCTGACCTCATTAGAGCGGCGCTGAAAAGACGAGCCGAGCGCCAACAGTTCCTGGGTAACGTCCACCGCCGTCGGCCATCTTTCCCCACGCTTCACGAGCTGAACTCCAGCTCCCTTCGCAGGCCGCATGCGGGGCGCCGTAGCGACCCTGGAGAGGCTGGTTCAGATGTTCCCGGAAGACATCGGTCTGAAGAACGACTTGGGCGTGTCCTACCTGTTGCTCGGAGACAACAAAGGTGCTAAGAAGGTCTACAAGGAGGTGAGGGATTCCTCTTCTTTGGTTCTGCTTCTTCAGTCTCACCGGCGCCATCTTTTAGGTACTGGCGGCTTCCCCCGATGACGGCTTTGCCAAAGTCCACTACGGATTCATCCTGAAGTCGGAGAACAAGATCGCAGAGAGCATTCCCTACCTGAAGGTTTGTGCGCAACATCCTGACCCTTGAGTTGACTTGGATGATCCCAGTGAGTCTATGTGGGTCCACCAGGAGGGGCTGGAGTCTGGCGAGCCCGGCACTGACGACGGTCGCTTCTACTTCCACCTGGGAGACGCCTTGCAGAGAGTCGGAGACAAGAGCGTGAGTGCATGACACGGAAACATCTCGTCACCTCCTGACCTGTCGAACGTCCCGCAGGCGTACGACTGGTACCAGCTGGGTCACGAGCGCGGCCACTTTGCGTCCGTGTGGCAGAGGTCCCTCTACAACGTGGACGGGCTGAAGGCGCAGCCCTGGTGGACGCCAAGCGAGACCGGCTACACCGATCTGGTCAAGGTAGGAATGCAGGGAGTCATAGTGGTGAAGTGGGGATCCTGTAACAAGGTCCATAGGCTTTTGTAAAGTTTGAAGATTTTTCTTTTTTTTTCTAAGTACCGTATTTTTCGGACCATAGGGCGCACCGGATTATAAGGCGCACTGCAGATGAGCGGATCTAATTAGGTCTATTTTCAAGCAAAAGGCGCATTAAAGGGGTTATAGAAAATATATTATATGATATTTATTGTAGGGCGCATTAAAGGTGTCATATATATATTTTTTTTTCTAAATGTAAAAGACTTCCTTGTGGTCTACATAACATGTAATGGTGGTTCTTTGGTCAAAATGTTGCATAGATGATGTTTTACAGATCATCTTCAAGCCGCTTTCTGACAGTCGCTTCAGGATTTGCCGTTTTGTGGGCGGTCTTATTTACGTGGCTCACCTTCGGCAACGTCTTCTCCCCGTCATCTTTGTTGTAGCGGTGTAGCGTGCAAGGACGGGAGTGGAAGAAGTGTCAAAAGATGGAGCTAACATTCAGATTTTACTTAAATCGATAACGGAGCAGCATCTTCTCATCCGTGGCTCGCTAGTGCAATAACAATGCCCGAAATGTGTCCCGTGAAAAACCGTCCGACCGGAACTCTCTAATAACTAAAGTTCCTCGGGTGAATAATTAAACTCACTACACCGGTATGTTTTAGCGCTTTCATGGCGAGTTTACTGACAGATATAAGTAAGAACTTTACACTACTTTATATTAAAAATGGCAACAGCGAAGGATGAATGTCTCATAACAAGAAGATAGAGAAAAATAAGAAGCTTATCGACTACGGCGTCGCCACTGACTACAAAGGTGGACACGCGCTAATTTTCAGGACTTATGCAGATCCCAAATACAGATCAGCAGGTACCAGAAGGTAAGAAAAGTTGCTTTTGCATAATGTTGCAAAACATAACGCTAGATAATATGTCTTACCTTGTACACACATCATAATAATACTCCTATGTTGAAGCACAGAACAATCAAGCGGTGCAGCTTCATAGCTTAAAAATGTCGTACTAAAACATTTTTGATAGATTTTTGAGCGCCGTGTGTAATGTTCTATATTTCCATCCATCCATCCATCCATTTTCTACTGCTTATTCCCTTCGGGGTCGCGGGGGGCGCTGGAGCCTATCTCAGCTACAATCGGGCGGAAGGCGGGGTACACCCTGGACAAGTCGTCACCTCATCGCAGGGCCAACACAGATAGACAGACAACATTCACACTCACATTCACACACTAGGGCCAATTTAGTGTTGCCAATCAACCTATTCCCAGGTGCATGTCTTTGGAGGTGGGAGGAAGCCGGTGTACCCGGAGGGAACCCACGCAGTCACGGGGAGAACATGCAAACTCCACACAGAAAGATCCCGAGCCCGGGATTGAACTCACGACTACTCAGGACCTTCGTATTGTGAGGCAGACGCACTAACCCCTTTACCACCGTGCTGCCTCTATGTTTTCAATGAAACATTAAATGTTTACTTGAGTCATATTGCAGTCTACACGTATCTCTTATGTGTGACTGCCATTTACTGGTCACACTTATCATTTCACCATGTACCATATAAAATAGCTTTGAGGTCGGTAAGCGCAACCAAATTTATTCCGTACATTAGGCGCACCGGGTTATAAGGCGCACTGTTGAGTTTTGAGAAAATGAAAAAATTTTAAGTGCGCCCTATAGTCCGAAAAATACGGTATGTGATTTATTTAAAAAATACGTCGTAAATATTGATATAAAATTAATCCAGCTGTGAAAGTTTAATAATACGTTTTTTTAAATGTTTTTTTCCACCTGATAGCGGCAAACCTAACTTTGCACACGTCACTCAGCGCGGGCGTCATAACATCATCAAACTCACCTTTCAGCATTCACAGACAGCACCAACATTTTGGAGCAAGTAGAAGTGATAGAATAAATATATGAAATATATTTTTGGCAGCATAGGAGAAAAGTTATGTACTTCACTTTTGTGTCTCATTGCACATATAGTTATTATACATATAACCTGCTACCCGAGAATGTACAACAATTCTTCTCAACTAAAGAGGAGTAATATAACCTCAAAGAAAAATGTAATTTAAAACAATCGTATGCACGTACAACACTTCAAACCTTAAGCGTATCAGTATGTGGAATTCAGTTATTTAGCAAAGAAGTCAAACAAAGTACTAATATGATCGGGTTTAAGAAACTGTTCAAACTCTTAAGTGTTTACAAAGTACACAGAAGAAAGATCATGATAAACATTTTGAATTTATTGAAAATGAGATTATTTTGTGAGATTATTAATCCCACAAAATAAAAATCAAATAAAACATTTTTTTTAGAATTGTATTATTTATGGAGTAAATTGTGTACAAATTGAGAACAGGAAGTGATTAAAGTTTCTAGCAATTGCTATTAAATGGCACCGTTTTCCAGTAAAGTTCTGTCGCATCATAATTAAAACTTGCTGTGGTACTGAGCATGCTCGGTCCATCCTTCCATACTCCTCGCAAATACTCTAGTCCAGGGGTGTCCAAACTATGTGCCTAGTGTGGCCCACCGGCATTTTTAATTTGGCCTGCGAGACATCACTGAGTTCAATAAGGAATTTAATTGGGCGTGATGTTTTCATATGACATGCAAATAGCCAGCGGTCTGATAACTGCCATTTTGACGCCATTCTGCGACCATTGAGAGTAACTAAAGTAAGTGACCATTCATCATATTTTCATGAAAATACAGCACAGCTATTAAAGGCCTACTGAAAGCCACTACTACCGACAACGCAGTCTGATAGTTTATATATCAATGACGAAATCTTAACATTGCAACACATGCCAATACGGCCGGGTTAACTTATAAAGTGACATTTTAAATTTCCCGCTAAACTTCCGGTTGGAAACGTCTATGTATGATGCGTATGCGCGTGACGTCACGACGGCATTGGAAGTATTCGTACCCAATGTGTCACCATACAAAAAGCTCTGTTTTCATCGAACAATTCCACAGTATTCTGGACATCTGTGTTGGTGAATCTTTTGCAATTTGTTTAATGAACAATGGAGACTGCAAAGAAGAAAGTTGTAGGTGGGATCTGTGTTTTAGCGGCTGGCTGTAGCAACACAACAAGGAGGACTTACTTGGATAGCAGACGCCTAGCCGTTGCTAGCCGCCAACCGCACGGATGATCGGGTGAAGTCCTTCGTCGCGCCGTCGATCGCTGGAACGTAGGTGAGCACGGGTGTTGATGAGCAGATGAGGGCTGGCTGGCGTAGGTGGAGCGCTAATGTTTTATCATAGCTCTGTGAGGTCCGGTTGCTAAGTTAGCTTCAGCGTCGTTAGCAACAGCATTGTTAAGCTTTGCCAGGCTGAGAATTATTAACCGTGTATTTACATGTCCATGGTTTAATAGTATTGTTGATCTTCTGTCTATCCTTCCAGTCAGGGATTTATTTATTTTGTTTCTATCTGCATTTGAGCCAGATGCTATCACGTTAGCTCAGTAGCTAAAGAGCTTCGCTGATGTAATGTCGTGGAGATAAAAGTCACTGTGAATGTCCATTTCGCGTTCTCGACTCTCATTTTCAAGAGGATATAGTATCCGAGGTGGTTTAAAATACAAATCCGTGATCCACAATAGAAAAAGGAGAGTGTGTGGAATCCAATGAGACCTTGTACCTAAGTTACGGTCAGAGCGAAAAAAGATACACCCTGCACTGCCTCTCTAGTTCTTCACTCTAACGTTCCTCATCCACAAATCTTTCATCCTCGCTCAAATTAATGGGGTAATCGTCGCTTTCTCCGTCCGAATCTTTCTCGCTCCATTGTAAACAACGGGGAATTGTGAGGAATCCTACCTCCTGTGACGTCACGCTACTTCTGGTATAGGCAAGGCTTTTTTTTATCAGCGACCAAAAGTTGCGAACTTTATCGTCGTTGTTCTATACTAAATCCTTTCAGCAAAAATATGGCAATATTGCTAAATGATCAAGTATGACACATAGAATGGATCTGCTATCCCCGTTTAAATAAAAAAAATTAATTTCAGTAGGCCTTTAATTATATGTTACAATCCAAACAACCTTCCCTAGTCAAAAAGAAAATGTAACCAGCACAAAAATTCAACAAACATGGTCACACATAACACAACCTGCTCACTGAACTGTGTGGATATTATAAAAATGTGTTTTAAAAGCTAGTTTCAACCTAATCAATGCAATAGTTTTTAGTGCGTGTATACACACCAAGTGTGTGTTTATATAAAAGATGTTGAGTTTGAGTGGGCTTGGGTGCCCTTTAATCCCACAGACTTTGGTGCTCCGCCCCTGTGCACGGGGATGTGGCTTGAGTCTGATGTCATTCCGTGTGTGTCCAGGCGCTGGAGAGGAACTGGAAGACCATCCGGGAGGAGGCTCTGGCCATGATGGACAGCAACACGGGAATGTTCGTCCCCGAGGAGGAGAACCTGCGGGAGAAGGGCGAGTGGGGACAATACACCCTCTGGCAGCAAGGTCTGTTTAGACGCTTTATTGTCCGCTTTATCGTCCGCGTCCCCGCCAGCTGACCCATTTGTGTTCAGGGAGGAAAGCTGTAGATGCCTGCCAGACCGCCCCCAAAACATGCTCGCTGCTGGAGAAATTCCCTGAAGCTACTGGCTGCAAGAGAGGACAGGTACACACACACACACACACACACACTCTCCCTTATTAAGGACCTCCGTGAAGTTAGCCCCCCTTATCATTGCACATGTTAAAATAACACTGCTATTTGTTAGTGCTACTTTTGTGCTGGTTTGTGTTACTAACATTGTTTTTGTCTTCCTATTATAGTTTTTAATGTTATTAACGTGTTAACTATTATTCACAACCAGTCCCCCTCAAGGTCAAAATCTCCCCAAACTGGTCCCAAATGTTTGTGGTGCAAATTTTTTGTTTAGCTATTCTATTTTTTATGTTAAAGTAGCAGTAGAGTGGAAAAACAAGTTGACTTTATATGCTTAATTCTGTTTCATTGTATCCATTAAACCATATCCAATCATATTTGCAATCCGCAAAGTATGGGACAAAATTGTGGAGATTTTGACGGGGTGGGGTGGGGGGCTTTTTATGAATAACAACAAGTGTAAAGCGACTTTGGGTATTTAGAAAAGCGCTATATAAATCCCAGGTATTATTATTATTATTATTATTATTATTAAGTTAATATCATAAAAACTCTAATAGTTAATAACATGAAAATGATAATACTTAGACAAAAAATTCAAACGTAGCGCAAATGTTTGGGAGAAGTGTGGGGAGATTTTGACATGGTGGGGGGGGGGGCTGGTTATGAATAATAACACGTTAGTAACATAAGAACTATAATAGTTAATAACATAAAAACTGTAATAGTCAATAACATGAAAACTATAATAGTTAACATAAAAACTATAATAGTTATAATAAAAACTGTAATAGACAAAATATTTTTGCAGCAGGAACGTAGCACAAACGAATGTTTGGGGAGATTTTAACAAGGTGGGGGAGGGGGGGTGTTATGAATAATAACACGTTAGGAACATAAAAACTATAATAGACAAAGGAAAATTTGCAGCACAAACGCTTGGGACACGTTTGGGGAGATTTTTACAAGGTGGGGGTGGGCTGGCTATGAATGATAACACATTAATAACATTAAAACTATAAATAGACAAAAAAAAAGTTTGTAGCACAAACGTTTGGAACAAGTTTGGGGAGATTTTGACAAGAGGCTGGTTATGAATAATAACACGTTAATAACATAAGAACTGTAATAGTTAATAACATAAGAATTATAATAGTAATAACATAAGAACTACAATAGTTAATAACATAAGAACTGTAATAGTTAATAACATAAGAACTATAATAGTAATAACATAAGAACTATAATAGTTAATAACATAAGAACTGTAATAGTTACTAACATAAGAACTATAATAGTTAATAACATAAGAACTATAATAGTAATAACATAAGAACTATAATAGTTAATAACATAAGAACTGTAATAGTTACTAACATAAGAACTATAATAGCATAAGCATAACATAAGAACTATAATAGTAATAACATAAGAACTATAATAGTTAATAACATAAGAACTATAATAGTTAATAACATAAGAACTAAAATAGTTTAACATAAGAACTATAATAGTTAATAACATAAGAACTATATAAGTTAATAACAAAGAACTATAATAGTTAATAACATAAGAACTATAATAGTTAATAACATAAGAACTAAAATAGTTAATAACATAAGAACTATAATAGTTTAACATAAGAACTATACAAGTTAATAACATAAGAACTATATTAGTTAATAACATAAGAACTATAATAGTTAGACAAAGGAAAATTTACAGCAAAAACGTTTGAAAGAAGTTTGGGGAAATTTTAACAAGGCGGGGGGGCTGGTTATGAACAATAAAATGTTGATAACATATAAATTATAAAAGGTTAATAACATAAAAACTATAATAAACAAAAATGTTTATAGCACAAACGTTTGGGACAAATTTAGGCAGATTTTGACAAGTGGGGGAGGGCTCGTTATGAATAATAAAACATTGATAACGTAAAAACTATAAAACGTTAATAACATCAAAACTATAATAGTTAATAACATCAAAACTATAACAGTTAAAATAAAAACTGTAATAGACAAAACATTTTTTGCAGCAGAAACGTAGCACAAACAAAGTTTGGGGAGATTTTAACAAGGTAGGGGGGAATGTTATGAATAATAACACGTTAATAAAATTTGCAGCACAAACGTTTGAACAAGTTTGGGGAGATGTTGACAAGGTTCTGGGGGCTGGTTATGAATAATAATGTGTTAATAACATAACAACTATAATAGTTAGTAGGGGTGCGAATCTTTGGGTGTACCACGATTCTATTCAATATCGATTATTGGAGTCACGATTCGATTATAAATCGATTTTTTCGATTCAACGCAATTCTCGATTCAAAAACGATATTTTTCCGATTCAAAACAATTCTCGATTCATTCAATACATAGATTTCAGCAGGATCTACCCCAGTCTGCTGACATGCAAGCAGAGTAGTAGATTTTTGTAAAAAGCTTTTAAAATTGTAAAGGACAATGTTTTATCAACTGATTGCAATAATGTACATTTGTTTTAACTATTAAATGAACCAAAAATATGACTTATTTTATCTTTGTGAAAATATTGGACACAGTGTGTTGTCAAGCTTATGAGATGCGATGCAAGTGTAAGCCACTGTGACACTATTGTTCTTTTTTTTTTTTTTTTTCATAAATGTCTAATGATAATGTCAGGGAGGGATTTTTGATCACTGCTATGTTGAAATTGTAACTAATATTGATACTGTTGTTGATAATATTCATTTTTGTTTCACTACTTTTGGTTTGTTCTGTGTCGTGTTTGTGTCTCCTCTCAATTGCTCTGTTTATTGCAGTTCTGAGTGTTGCTGGGCCGGGTTTGGTTTTGGAATTGGATTGCATTGTTATGGTATTGCTGTGTATTGTTTTGTTGGATTGATTAATAAAAATAAAAATAAAATTCAAAAAATAGATTTTTGAAAAATGAAAATCGACACTGAATCGTACAACGGTAGAATGGCGATTTGAATTCGAATCGATTTTTTCACACACCCCTAATAGTTAGATAAAAATGTGTATAGCACTAACGTTTGAGACAAGTTTAGGCAGATTTTGACACGGTGAATAACATAAAAACGATAATAGTAAGACAAAATATTTTTGCAGCAGAGACTTAGCACAAATGAATGAGACACATTTGGGGAGATGTTGATAAGGTGGGGGGCTGGATGACGTCACTCCTCAGAAAATGTATTTTCAAATAAGTTGAAAGAAATGACCATGTTTGCAGCACGAAGGAATGGCAGTGTTATTTTAGTATTTGCAATATATTGTTATTATTGAGAGCATTTTGATGCAGGCTGGTCTTGTGGCGGCCAGTCCTCCATGTTGAACCCCCTCGGTGACGTGTGTGCAGATCAAGTTCTCAGTCATGCAGCCGGGCACGCACGTGTGGCCGCACACGGGTCCCACCAACTGCCGCCTGAGGATGCACCTGGGCCTGGTGGTCCCCAAACACGGCTGCAGGATCCGCTGCACCGACCAGACCAGGTGCGCGTCCATCCCCCGCCTCCTCCTCCGTCACCAGCTGACCTCTTCTTCATCCCCGCAGGGAGTGGGAGGAAGGCAAGGTTCTCATCTTCGACGACTCCTTCGAGCACGAGGTGTGGCAGGAGGCGGACGCGTACCGCCTCATCTTCATCGTGGACGTGTGGCACCCGCAGCTGACGGCCCAGCAGCGCCAGACTCTCAGCGCCATCTAGACCAGGAAGTCTTTTTTACGCTTCTCTTGAGAGATGATACTACTGACCTGACCTGTTTCAACCCTTTGCCAAAAAACATCAAGTTGTGTTTACTTGAGCATACCAACCACTTTGTTACTTTCTCTTCGTGCTCATCTTCCTCCCCACTTTTGTACCATGACTACAAACACCAGATACTATTAGAGATTATATTTTTGAATAAAAAACAACACAAACACATCACCTGTGGGGGTTTTTTGCCTTTACTTTGTCTCACTTAGTCTAAATGAACTTTGTTGTTGACTCCCTGGGCTCTCATTCTAGGCCACCCGCAGGCTCCTGATTCCATTGACATCAGACCCACCCTCAAGTTCTGGCGTGAGTAACCATTCTGAAAATCACTAAAGCGTAGAGGATCTTTGACTGGTCTTTTTGCAATATGTCCGTCCTTGCAAACAGCAGAGAGCTCCTGTTGTACACAGGATCTTTCTGAAAGGCCTTACAAACAATAGTGAGTTCCTGTCACATATAGAGGATCTTTGACTGATGTTTGTTTTTTTAAGGTCCTTAAAACTGTAACGTGCTTAATTTGTATACAATACTGTATCTTATTACTAGTGTTTTTGCCTGGCCTTATAAAAACAGTGAGCTCCTGTCAAATATAGAGGATCTTTGACTAGTGTTTTTGCAGTCGGTCCTTCTAAACATCAGTGAGCTTCTGTCATATATAGAGGGTCTTTGACAAATGTTTTCGCAGTAGATAATTATAAACAGCAGTGAGCTCCTGTCATATAGAGGATCTTTGACTAATGTTTTTGCATTAGATACGTATAAACAGCAGTGAGCTTCTGTCATAGCTAGAGGATCTTTGACTAATGTTTTTGCATTAGATCCTTTTAAAAAGCAGTGTGCTTCTGTCATACATAGAGGATCTTTAACTAATGTTTTTGCATTAGATCCTTTTGAAAAGCAGTGTGCTTCTGTCATACATAGAGGATCTTTGACTAATGTTTTTGCATTAGATCCTTTTAAAAAGCAGTGTGCTTCTGTCATACATAGAGGATCTTTGACTAATGTATTTGCATTAAGATCCTTTTAAAAAGCAGTGTGCTTCTGTCATACATAGAGGATCTTTGACTAATGTTTTTGCATTAGATCCTTTTAAAAAGCAGTGTGCTTCTGTCATACATAGAGGATCTTTGACTAATGTTTTTGCTTTAGATCCTTTTAAAAAGCAGTGTGCTTCTGTCATACATAGAGGATCTTTGACTAACGTTTTTGCATTAGATCCTTTTGAAAAGCAGTGTGCTTTTGTCATACATAGAGGATCTTTGACTAATGTTTTTGCATTAGATCCTTTTAAAAAGCAGTGTGCTTCTGTCATACATAGAGGATCTTTGACTAACGTTTTTGCATTAGATCCTTTTGAAAAGCAGTGTGCTTTTGTCATACATAGAGGATCTTTGACTAATGTTTTTGCATTAGATCCTTTTAAAAAGCAGTGTGCTTCTGTCATACACAGAGGATCTTTGACTAATGTTTTTGCATTAGATCCTTTTAAAAAACAGTGTGCTTCTGTCATACATAGAGGATCTTTGACTAATGTTTTTGCATTAGATCCTTTTAAAAAACAGTGTGCTTCTGTCATACATAGAGGATCTTTGACTAATGTTTTTGCATTAGATCCTTTTAAAAAGCAGTGTGCTTCTGTCATACATAGAGGATCTTTGACTAATGTTTTTGCATTAAATCCTTTTAAAAAACAGTGTGCTTCTGTCATACATAGAGGATCTTTGACTAATGTTTTGGCATTAGATCCTTTTAAAAAGCAGTGTGCTTCTGTCATACATAGAGGATCTTTGACTAATGTTTTTGCATTAGATCCTTTTAAAAAACAGTGTGCTTCTGTCATACATAGAGGATCTTTGATTAATGTTTTTGCATTAGATCCTTTTAAAAAACAGTGTGCTTCTGTCATACATAGAGGATCTTTGACTAATGTTTTTGCATTAGATCCTTTTAAAAAGCAGTGTGCTTCTGTCATACATAGAGGATCTTTGACTAATGTTTTGGCATTAGATCCTTTTAAAAAGCAGTGTGCTTCTGTCATACATAGAGGATCTTTGACTAATGTTTTTGCATTAGATCCTTTTAAAAAGCAGTGTGCTTCTGTCATACATAGAGGATCTTTGACTAACTAGACCTACTCAGTGGTCTAGTTGTTAGAGTGTCCGCCCTGAGATCGGTAGGTTGTGAGTTCAAACCCCGGCCGAGTCATACCAAAGACTATAAAAATGGGACCCATTACCTCCCTGCATCAAGGGTTGGAATTGGGGGTTAAATCGCCAAAAATGATTCCCGGGCGCGGCACCGCTGCTGCCCACTGCTCCCCTCACCTCCCAGGAGGTGATCAAGGGGATGGGTCAAATGCAGAGGACAAATTTCACCACACCTCGTGTGTGTGTGACAATCATTGGTACTTTAATGTTTTTGCAGTACTTCCTTATAAACAGCAGCAAGCTCCTGTCATATAGAGGATCTTTGACCCAGGTTTTTGTATGAGGTCTTCAAACAGCAGTATATAGAGGATCTTTGACTAATGTTTTTGCATTAGGTCCTTATAAACAGCAGTGAGCTCCTGTCATATAGAGAGGATATTTGACTAATGTTTTTGCAGTAGGTACCAGCATTGAGCTCCTGTCATATATAGAGGATCTTTGATTCTTGTTTTTTGCAATAGGTCCTTTAAAACAGCAGAGTGCTCCTGTTGTTTACAGAATCTTTGAGTTGCATTCTTGCAGTAGGTCTTTACAAGCAACATAAAAACTCCTATGGTATTTAGAAGATATTTGACTATTGTTTTTGCATTATGTCCCAACAGTAAGCTCCTGTCCTATAGAGAGGATCTTTGTTTCTTCTTTTGACTTATGTTTTTTGTAGGAGGTCCTTACAAACATCAATGAGCTTCTGTCACAATGTCTTTACAGGAGGCCCTTACAAACATCAGTGAGCTTCTGTCATATATAGAGGATCTTTGACTAATGTTTTTGCAGGAGGTCCTTACAAACATCAGTGAGCTTCTGTCATATATAGAGGATCTTTGACTAATGTTTTTGCAGGAGGTCCTTACAAACATCAGTGAGCTTCTGTCATTAATAGAGGATCTTTGACTAATGTTTTTGCAGGAGGTCATCACAAACATCAGTGAGCTTCTGTCATATATAGAGGATCTTTGACTAATGTTTTTTGCAGGAGGTCATCACAAACATCAGTGAGCTTCTGTCATTAATAGAGGATCTTTGACTAATGTTTTTGCAGAAGGTCCTTACAAACATCAGTGAGCTTCTGTCATATATAGAGGATCTTTGACTAATGTTTTTTGCAGGAGGTCATCACAAACATCAGTGAGCTTCTGTCATTAATAGAGGATCTTTGACTAATGTTTTTTGCAGGAGGTCCTTACAAACATCAGTGAGCTTCTGTCATATATAGAGGATCTTTGACCAATGTTTTTGCAGGAGGTCCTTACAAACATCAGTGAGCTTCTGTCATTAATAGAGGATCTTTGACTAATGTTTTTGCAGGAGGTCATCACAAACATCAGTGAGCTTCTGTCATATATAGAGGATCTTTGACTAATGTTTTTGCAGGAGGTCCTTACAAACATCAGTGAGCTTCTGTCATATATAGAGGATCTTTGACTAATGTTTTTTGCAGGAGGTCCTTACAAACATCAGTGAGCTTCTGTCATATATAGAGGATCTTTGACTAATGTTTTTGCAGGAGGTCCTTACAAACATCAGTGAGCTTCTGTCATTAATAGAGGATCTTTGACTAATGTTTTTGCAGGAGGTCATCACAAACATCAGTGAGCTTCTGTCATATGTAGAGAATCTTTGACTAATGTTTTTTGCAGGAGGTCCTTACAAACATCAGTGAGCTTCTGTCATATATAGAGGATCTTTGACTAATGTTTTTGCAGGAGGTCATCACAAACATCAGTGAGCTTCTGTCATATATAGAGGATCTTTGACTAATGTTTTTTGCAGGAGGTCCTTACAAACATCAGTGAGCTTCTGTCATGTATAGAGGATCTTTGACTAATGTTTTTGCAGGAGGTCCTTACAAACATCAGTGAGCTTCTGTCATTAATAGAGGATCTTTGACTAATGTTTTTGCAGGAGGTCCTTACAAACATCAGTGAGCTTCTGTCATATATAGAGGATCTTTGACTAATGTTTTTTGCAGGAGGTCCTTACAAACATCAGTGAGCTTCTGTCATATATAGAGGATCTTTGACTAATGTTTTTGCAGGAGGTCCCTACAAACATCAGTGAGCTTCTGTCATATATAGAGGATCTTTGACTAATGTTTTTGCAGGAGGTCCTTACAAAAATCAGTGAGCTTCTGTCATTAATAGAGGATCTTTGACTAATGTTTTTGCAGGAGGTCATCACAAACATCAGTAAGCTTCTGTCATATATAGAGGATCTTTGACTAATGTTTTTTGCAGGAGGTCCTTACAAACATCAGTGAGCTTCTGTCATGTATAGAGGATCTTTGACTAATGTTTTTGCAGGAGGTCCTTACAAACATCAGTGAGCTTCTGTCATATATAGAGGATCTTTGACTAATATTTTTTGCAGGAGGTCCTTACAAACATCAGTGAGCTTCTGTCATATATAGAGGATCTTTGACTAATGTTTTTTGCAGGAGGTCCTTACAAACATCAGTGAGCTTCTGTCATATATAGAGGATCTTTGACTAATATTTTTTGCAGGAGGTCCTTACAAACATCAGTGAGCTTCTGTCATATATAGAGGATCTTTGACTAATGTTTTTTGCAGGAGGTCCTTACAAACATCAGTGAGCTTCTGTCATATATAGAGGATCTTTGACTAATGTTTTTGCAGAAGGTCCTTACAAACATCAGTGAGCTTCTGTCATTAATAGAGGATCTTTGACTAATGTTTTTGCAGGAGGTCATCACAAACATCAGTGAGCTTCTGTCATTAATAGAGGATCTTTGACTAATGTTTTTGCAGGAGGTCATCACAAACATCAGTGAGCTTCTGTCATTAATAGAGGATCTTTGACTAATGTTTTTGCAGGAGGTCATCACAAACATCAGTGAGCTTCTGTCATATATAGAGGATCTTTGACTAATGTTTTTGCAGTAAGTCCTTACAAACATCAGTGAGCTTCTTTCATACATTGAGGATATTTGACTGTTTTATGCAGGAGGTCCCAGCAGTGAGCTTCTGTCATATATAGAAGAACTTTGATTCTTTTTTTACAATAGTTCCTTTAAAACGCAAAGCGCTCTTGTTGTATACAGGATCTTTGATTTGCATTCTTGCAGCAGGTCTTTACATACATCAAATAACTCCTTTCGTATTTAGAAGATCTTTGACTATTGTTCTTGCGATAGGTCAAACATGATGAGTTAAAGTATATATACATTTTTAAATGTAAAACAATAATACTACTAAAATGTCGAGTCAATAGCACTGTTTGCCTACCTTGGCAATAGGTGTCCAAAGTGTGGCGTTTTAGGGCATGGAACCCATTTTTATTGGTCCTCAAAATATTGCAAAATAAAATAATTCACTATTATTGAGATTTATATAATGAGATATAATATTAGGTATGACAATGATTTGCAATTATTAGCTATAACACAAAGCTAAGATGTGGATGTTTTGTTCCGATTAGCATATATCAACCGAAATTTGAAGCTTTTGGCATCTTTAATGTACAAAATGTACTAAAGTGTCGCCCCCCACACACTCTTCCAATTGAAAGACGCACAGGTGGAGGTGTAAATGTTTACTTGTATACATTCTGCGGTAAATACATTAGAGATGAGTGTAGCCCTGATGTGGAGTCGCACTGCAAAGAAATGAGGACAAACAGCATCTTAATGCACCTTCTCTTGCAGTGCACTAATACATGAACTATACAATCTTTTTGAAATAACTTAAATTCAATAAAAACATTCTTTCTCTTTTGTGACATTTTGGCATTTTCAGCACAATACTTACTGATGAATGACACGTGGCACTTTGATAGAACTTTCCTAATTGTCATGCATGTGGCGGTGCAGCACTGTGGTTTGCAACGGTGTTGGATCCAAGAAAAAGCACAATGATTCTACCAAAGTGCCATTTCTGGCATTCTGACAGTTTGATCATTCCAAAGGTGTAATCATTCATGTTTTGGCAGTAAAGAAGCAACAATCCGCTAGACAACCTTCATCAACATGAAGTATGTTTGATTGCGTGGCGCTTCACATTAACACTGCGATCTTTTTGTGGCCTCCGAGTAGCAGCACAAACCAGAAAGCTGGCATCCGCAACCTTAAACCTGCGTGGCGCCGTCCAAATGCTCGAAACACAGAAATGATTCAAAATCACACAAAATAATAACTGCATGAGAGAAATGCTGCACGTTGGTGGAACAAAACGGAAGTTAGCAAGGGTTGTTACGTTATGACTTTGTTGAAAATATTACTGAATAACAACGCAAGTTTGTTTAAATTGTTTGGATAAGCAAAAAAAAATTACCATTTTTTAATCAAGCACTTCAGTACTTACTGTGAAAGCATATTTAGTTACGGCGATGTGATCGCTGAAATGCCATCGGAGTCTAAGTTAATATAAAAAGGACCTTTGCAAATTTAAATAGTGAACGATGTGTATGGATGACAGCTGTTGACATTTTTAAAGTGTAGTTGTTGACTATTTGAGACTATTAGTAGATACTTCCGCAGAACCCGTTGTTTTAAAAAAGTAGTAAAATACCTGTATTTTGGAAAAACTGCTGTCGAGTAGGGAACCGAAGTGGCTGACTTTTGGTGCAAACGAAAAGTAAATCAAACAGTGACAAAACAACCAGAAAGTTAGCCAAACTACCAGGAAGTTAGCCGTGCTACCAGGAAGTTAGCCGTGCTACCAGGAAGTTAGCAAGGTTACCAAGAAGTTAGCCAGGCTCCTAGGAAGTTAGCAAGGTTACCAAGAAGTTAGCCAGGCTCCTAGGAAGTTAGTCGGGCTACCAAGAAGCTATCGAGGCTACCCTGAAGTTAGCAAGGTTACCAAGAAGTTACCTGGACTACCAGGAAGCTAGCCAGGCTACCATGAAGTTAGCAAGGTCACCAAGAAGTTAACTGGACTACCAGGAAGTTAGCCAGCACCCAAGAAGTATATCTAGCTGCGGCCGCAGACACTCTAACAGTTGCGCCCACTTTTAAGTCTAAGTCTGTCCACTTAAAGACGTGTCCACAGCGGTGATGACAACAAAAGTGAAGCGTGTCTTAAACGGAAGTGAAGCTGGAGAGACAATACATAACATAGAAATCCGAAATTTAAAAAAACTACTGCTGAAAAGAAGTTAGGTTTAGGGTTATGATTGGGTTTTGGTTAGGGTTGCATATAATCAGCGGAAAAAAGCAAAAAATACAACAACCGAAATAATAACAACCATGGGGCGTTGCATTAGCCATCTTGGATCACGTTACAAGGCAAGTGTGGGCCACTGTGGGCGATGTTTTTAAGACAATTTAGTGGACACGACTTAGAGTGGACGCGGCTTACCTTCTCCAGGAAGTTAGTAACCCTAACCCTAATGCAGGGGTGTCCAAAGTGCGGCCATTTGCGGCCCGCAGCCAATTGTTTACCGGCCCGCCACACATTCTGGAAATACTATTGTAAAAATAAAAAAGAACATTAAAAAAAAGTGGAATGATTTGAAATCTAACGAGAAAAAGTTGCAATGTTGACACAAAAGCTGCCATGCAGGCTGTTTTTTTTCTTCTTTTTCTTTTTCTTTTTTTGCCATTGCTCAAAAAAAAAAAAAGACAAAAAATCCATGTTATAATGAATTATTTTCAGGGCTCCAATTACTTCAAGTATTTCACTTTAAAATGTTTTATGTGGTAAATATTGCATATATTGTGTAGCAGCCATATAAAAACATCAAAGTTTTCTTTGACAAAAGCGCATAAAACAAACAAAATAATTGTTCCAGCATAAAATCGACAGATATATCTGAAGTTGATCCTGTTACTTAAGTGTTGAAAGTAAAAGATAAACCTAATAAAAATGTATCACTTTATGAGTGGGGCACCTTTTGGATCCCAAATATATTTAGTGATTTTTTATTTATCTTTTCACTGTGATTTCTCAAAAATATGAAAGAATTAAAATCAATGGTGTCCTGCATTATTGATCTTTTAGGGCTCTAATTACTAAATACTGCATATTTCAGTTTTACTATTAAAAAACTAAGTTGTTTTTGACAGAAAAGCCATAAAACATTTTTTTAAAAATTTGTATTACTTTATATCAACTTGAAGTTGATATAGAGATTTACTGTAAGCGTTAAATATTTAAAAAAAAAAAAAAATCTGACTTATTTTTAACATTTTAATGACTGAGACCCTTTATGGTCCCCGGGACCCCTAAAAGTGAATAAATAAAAAACAAACATATATTTTGTTATGGTTTGAAAATGAAAAATATACAAATGGCCCCCACATGCTTTAATTTTTCCGTGTGCGGCCCTCAGTGGAAAAAGTTTGGACACCCCTGCCCTAATGCAACGCACAAATGTTTATTATTTCGGTTGTTGAATGTATTGCTTTTTCCGCTGATTTTATGCAACCCTAACGCCAACTCTGACCAAACCCCAAACCTAACCCTAACCGTAACCTTGACTTATTTTCAGCAGTATTTTAAAAAAAATGTTTTCCGTGTTACATATTGTTTCTCCAGCTTCACTTCCGTTTAAGACACGCTTCACTTCTGTTGTCGTCACCACTGTGGGCACGTCTTTAAGTGGACGCCACTTAGACTTAAAGTTGGCGTGACCTAACCTAAAGTGGGCGCGACTTAGAGTGGATGTGACTTAGAGTGGTTCTGCATGGCCGCAGTTAGATATACTTGAGGCTACCAGGAAGTTAGCCAGGCTACCAAGAAGTTAGCAAAGTTACCAATAGGTTAGCAAGGCTACCAAGAAGTTAGCAAGGCTAGCAGGAAGTTAGCCAGACTACAAGAAAGTCAGCAAGGCTACCAGGAAGTTAAGCAGGCTACAAGGTGAGTCAAGCTTTAAAGGCCTACTGAAATGCAAATTTCTTATTTAAACTGGGATGGCAGGTCCATTCTATGTGTCATACTTGATCATTTCGCGATATTGCCATATTTTTGCTGAAAGGATTTAGTAGAGAACATCGACGATAAAGTTCGCAACTTTTGGTCGCTGATAAAAAAGCCTTGCCTGTACCGGAAGTAGCAGACAATATGCGCGTGACGTCACCGGTTGTGGAGCTCCTCACATCTGCACATTGTTTACAATCATGGCCACCAGCAGCGAGAGCGATTCAGACCGAGAAAGCGACGATTTCCCCATTAATTTGAGCGAGGATGAAATATTTGTGGATGAGGAAAGTGAGAGTGAAGGACTAGAGGGCATGCCACAAATGAATCCCGCATAACAAACACCTCCCCCCTCCCGTCCATATAACACGCCAATACAACTCAAACACCTGCACAACACACTCAATCCCACAGCCCAAAGTACCGTTCAACTCCCCAAAGTTCATACAGCACATATATTTCCCCAAAGTCCCCGAAGTTATGTACGTGACATGCACATAGCGGCACGCACGTACGGGCAAGCGATCAAATGTTTGGAAACCGCAGCTGCGTACTCACGGTACCGCATCTGCGTATCCAACTCAAAGTCCTCCTGGTAAGAGTCTCTGTTGTCCCAGTTCTCCACAGGCCAATGGTAAAGCTTGACTGTCATCTTTCGGGAATGTAAACAATGAAACACCGGCTACGTGTTTGTGTTGCTGCAGCCGGCCGCTAATACACCGCTTCCCACCTACAGCTTTCTTCTTTGCTGTGTCCATTGTTCATCGAACAAATTGCTAAAGATTCACCAACACAGATGTCCAGAATACTGTGGAATTTTGCGATGAAAACAGACGACTTAACAGCTGGCCACAATGCTGTCCCAAAAATGTCCGCTACAATCCGTGACGTCACGCGCAGGCGTCATCATACCGAGACGTTTTCAGCAGGATATTTCGCGGGAAATTTAAAATTGCACTTTAGTAATCTAACCCGGCATGTGTTGCAATGTTAAGATTTCATCATTGATATATAAACTATCAGACTGCGTGGTCGGTAGTAGTGGCTTTCAGTAGGCCTTTAAGGATGCACAGAAGAAAGTTGGCTTTTTTTTTCTTTTTTTTTAAACACTTGGTCTCATTCTAACGTTGACATTAGCTACATGACTTGGGTGCTCTGTATTATTGTCCAATATTAGTGTTTTACGCTTTTTTGGATCATTTCTGTGTTCGCAGTATTTGGACGTCGCTGGGTGTTCGTTGGCCGCCGTGCAAAGCAGCTACGCTAACAACAACAATAACTGTCTCCCGCTTGCTACGTTGCCGCTGATTCCTAGCAACACAATTAACGTCAAACGAGGTTCACACCGCGTGTCAACTCACAAACGCGGTTGGCGACAAAACATTCGGGTTTTCCTTGCGGTCACAATTTAAAAGTCACGATAGTCATTAAGTAGCGTCTACATTCCTCCTCGGAAGCTAACTAGTGGTGTGTGTGTGTGTGTGTGTGTTTGTGTGTGTGTGGGGACGCACAAATAACGAGACTGTGTGCTGCTGTTGCGCAGCAGGCTCAGAGACAGGAAGTCAAAAAGTTCAGGTGGACAGGACATATGTGCGTGCGTGTGTGTGTTCAGTCCAGGGCCAAGAGTGGAGTGCTGGTCTCTCGGTCCGTCAGTCGCAGAGTTGCAGGACTGACCACTGACTGAGACCTGAAACACAAAACTAGTTGAGCCCTCATTCGCGACTGAAACAACGCACAAGTTTAGGTCACCTCTTCATGGCCTCCTTGTCCCCCCCGGCCCCGCAGTTCTCCCTGACGTGCAGGGCGTCGTACGTCAACGTGTACTCTGTCTCGTCCATGTAGTCCGGTCCCAGTAGGGTCCTGGCCCACATGCCCATGTCGTACGGCGGCAGCGTCCCGCCAAACTCGGATGGCAAGCACTCGGGCTGGATGAGCTGGTGGAGCGAGTTGAGGTTGTTGCCGTGGAGAAAGATCTGAAAGGGGACGCAGGTGAGTAGGGCCAGAAACAGGAAGAGTAGGAGCTCATTCTTACCCGCTTCCTGGTCTTGTCTTTGAGGAAGGGCTTGATGATGGTGTACATGGCGTGGATGTACCACGGTTGGTTGACAAAATGGATCCCTCCGAAACGAGCGGGAAAGCTGTCCTGAGGAGCAAATGCAGAGTTTCCATCAGTGAGCGGGGCCCGGTCAAGTGGACTGGACTGAGCCGGACTAGACCTAGCCGTATTGGACCTACCTGCAGGCCCTCGATGGCCAGTTTGAGGATGTTTGGCGTGAGCTTGGAGGCTTGCTTGAAGGAGAAGTTGCTCCAGTCGATGATGAGGATGAAGCCGTTGATCTGGAGCTCCGGCTTCTCGATCAGGACTTCCAGGGAGAGCAGGATGGCTCGCAAGATGTCCGTGAAGGAGTTCCTGCAAGGAGGGGCAGAGCCACGTATGGAACATGAATAACTAAGGACAAGTTTATACCAAAGGGTCCCTCTAATGCTGACTTCATTGGCACTTATTTATAGTTCTGGACCTAAAAATGATGTCTGCAAAACAAAAACAGTCTGGATTTTAGGTTATGAGTTTCAGCCCACTTTTAGCTCAGAAATGCGGGCGTCACCTACAGAAGACTGGAAGCAATTTCGTACTCCCAAGTTTGTGCCTTGGTAGCATCTTCATCCTGAATCATGGTATTTTCACGTGGAATTTAAAGCATGATGGCGATCTGAGGAAAGTATGGACCTCTCCAAATTGACTGAGGCAGACCAAGCGAGAGGAGTGTCATTTCAAGCACTCATTTTAAGGATTATGACTTTGAAGGAACAGGGTTTTGTTCTGAGTTTGGATGGAAAAAGTGTAAAAGACTCAAACTAGATGTGATCCCAAAAACCAGGAGCACCCTCCAGGGGAGAAAAACTGAGTCAAAACCTGCGGGAAAATAGCAACAGAACCGCAGAACTCAAAAACGAGAGAAAAAAGAAGGTAAGCCGCTAGTATTGTATTTTGCGTTCTCTTCTACTGATGCTTGAGGAAAATCTATGGAAGAGCAGGAAAGTCCGGAAATGCTGATTATTTTATATTTATTTTATGCTCATGTTAGAGGAATATTTTCCACCTTTAAGCAGAGCAGAACGCCTAAGTATTGGCTTTGGTTTTGCTCGAAGAAATAAACACACCCTGTGTTCTATGCACTCTCACACACATATTATTATTGTTGTCATGAAGTACCAGCCTGGAGACAGTGAAGAACGAGCTGTGTGTGCTAACTTTCAGTTTTCGATGCAACCTAGGTGGACAAAAGCATGAGAGACGGGCGACAATTTTATAGACTGCTTTGTCATTTTGATAGCTTGGTTCGTTCTCTCACAGCGCTGGTATTGTACTTCTGTTTTGGTGAATAAATTGTTAAACGTCAATTCTAGATCCTGAGAACGAAAGGATCTGAGTGGACTCCTCCCCCAAAGAAGGGAAGACAGAGGGTCCTAATAATCATTATGTTAACCATATCAGCTTTGAAGTAATCATGGACCAGGGCGACACAAACATTACAAATACTAGTTTTACATGCCCTTATCCACACTGTCTATGCGTGGAAATAGGTTCCATTTCTGTAGATGATGTCCCACCAAGATGGGGCGGCATATCGAGTCTGGCAATGAGAAGGGGGGTGTTCCAAGTACAGTTAGCTAGCTGCCATTACTCAAATTGAGATTGTGGGAAATGACTGCCAGATTTATTTTCAGGAGCAAGAAAACACATAAAGAGAACTTGTTACTTAAATTTCTGTCATCTGGATTCACTAAGGAAGTTCTACTGCTTTTCTGGGCCAGCAGAACCTAAGTGACGTGTGGTCACCTGCTCTGGTCCCAGTTGGAAGCGAACAGAATGAGTATCTTTCGCCCGTGTTGGTCCGGAATCTCCAGCACGCCCGGAAAGCCGTCCATCAACGCTCGCTTGATGCCCGGGTCGTCCACCTGACACACATGCATCTTGTTAATTGCTCAGCTCATACAGTCATTCGGTGACCAACCCTCATTCACCAATCAACACACAGCACTGTTTATGGCTCCGCCCACATTAGGTACCCTACTACAGTACGCATACAGAAGGCTGCCGGTAAGTGTTTGGGATCAGGCAAATTGCGACGACACAGAAGAAGTTCCTGACCTTGAAGCTCTGGAACATGTCCAGGTTCTGCTGTCGGAACTGGAAATACTGGGCCAGCAGGCGGAACGTCTCCACCTGGTCGAACTTCCTGGCTCTGAGAAAGCGCAGGATGAAGTCGTCGTCCGTTCGCAGGAAGCCGATGTCGGGTCGAGTCACAATCATGTCCCGCACCTAGGATCAGAGGGCGCGGTTAGCGCAGGGCTAATGCCAGCTGGGTTTTAGCCGGAGTTACCTGCTGGATGTCCTGGTGCAGCGTATCCGGGTTCTCGTTCAGTTCTAAGCGAGCCTTCTCCGTGGTGTCGGAGCTGAGGCCCGCGTGGTGCTGAGACATCTTGCACCTTGTTCTTGCCCACAAAAGATGTCCGCCTGGTCACAGTCCACTGAGACAGGTCGTGTCGCTCCTCACAAACTTGGCAATCGTCATTTCACGTCTTGTTCAATCAAGGCAGGCTCCTAGCGAGTGCAGAGCGCCGGGCCCCCCTGTGGTGCTCCGTCACGGTGTCCGGCACCGGACATTTCAACAGCTTGACAAGGATATGCAAATTGGGGAACTCTTGCTGGTGCGTTGAAGGAATGCCAAAGGTCAGTGAAGGCAACGTGGTCAAACGTGGAGACTCCTGGATGGATAATAATAATAATAACAGATAACCCAGTGTTTTTCAACCAATGTGTGTGCCGTAGGAGATGATCTAATTTCACCTATTTGGGTTAAAAATATTTTTTGCAAACCAGTAATTATAGTCTGCAAATGACGTGTTGTTGTTGAGTGTCGGTGCTGTCTAGAACTCGGCAGAGTAACCATGTAATATTCTTCCATATCAGTAGGTGGCAGCCGGTAGCTAATTGCTTTGTAGATGTCGGAGGCAGCGTGCAGGTAAAAAGTGTCTAATGCTTAAACCAAAAATAAACAAAAGGTGAGTGCCGCTAAGAAAAGGCATTGAAGCTTAGGGATGGCTATGCAGAACGAAACTAAAACTGAACTGGCTACAATGTAAACAACAACAGAATGCTGGACGACAGCAAAGACTTACTTTGGAGCAAAGACGACGTCCACAAAGTACATCCGAACATGACATGACAATCAACAATGTCCCCACACAGAAGGATAAAAACATCTGAAATATTCTTGATTGCTAAAACAAAGTAGATGCGGGAAATATCGCTCAAAGGAAGACATGAAACTGCTACAGGAAAATACCATAAAAAGAGAAAAAGCCACCAAAATAGGAGCACAAGACAAGAACTAAAACACTACACACAGGAAAACAGCAAAAAAACTCCAAATAAGTCACGGCGTGACGTGACAGTACACCTACTTTGAGACAAGAGCTATATTGATGCATGCTTTATGATTTAAAGTCATATCCAACAATTGCGACAACGACATTTTACTGTCAACTGAGTTTTGTTTTTTAATTATTTCTGCTGGTGGTGTGCCTCTGGATTTTTTCAACGCAAAAAATGTGTCTTGGCTCAAAAAAGGTTGAAAAACACTGGATAAGATAATACATAGAAATAATTAGACTTCATGTTTTCACAATTGAAACCTCTTCAGGCTGTATTTTCATTCAGATTATGAAAAATAATCCTTTCACATTTAGCCTCATATCATCTGGGCTAGGGTGGGGGTGCAGATGACCCTACACACACACACACAACCTCAAAGCTCCCCAAAATGATGTGACCCACGGATGACGTGACATGTGCACAGAGGTGTTCTTACATTTTACTGTGTGTGAAACAATGTTCACCCTCTTCATTTTTTTACACGTTCATTGGTACTCACGCTGAAGCCACCTGCTAGGTGTGTTGTTGGAGTCCAGCGCATCCCTGCCTCTCCGGCCCTCCTGTGCTGGTCCTGATGCTGAGGACGGTGTCGGCCATCAGGATTACACGCATAAGAATATCCGTCCAAATCAACAAGCTGGACACAAAACTAAAAGATGGAAGTTAAAATGATTTAATGTCTTCTTTGTACGACTCGGGAGAACATTTTAACGTGGACGAGGACGCACGATGACCGAGATGTATCGAGAAAGACGTCAGGATGCTCCGTTGCTGTCCTCTTCGTTTAATACAGAGTAGCACTTCCTGTCCAGAATTCCACAATAATGTTTCCCCTCCACCACGCATCACCAGGGGATGCTTGTTGTGTTGACTAAAATATTCAGCAAATAATCATTTTAAATTTAAAAATTACCAAATTAATAAATCAGCGATATTTTGTGTCGAAAAGAAACAGTTTGGTCAAAAATTACATTTATTTTGAAACTAAATACGTCGCTTCAGATTTATGAAATTGACTGATAATGATGGATCCTCTTCAATATGTTATTGAAATTTTTTCGTGTACAGTAAAAGCAGTTATGCGTGTATTATAATCACAAAATAATTACTGGAAAACGGCACTGTGGTTGTTATTTATACTTGAAACCAAGCTTATGTCATTGTAAAGCGTTTCATTTATTATTGTAAAGGTGCCTCGGCGGTGGGGTTGGGCGATACTGCCAATTTTGGTATCGATTCGGCACCGTGTAAGTTACACGGTGCCGAATCGATACCAAAATTGGCATTACACTGTAACTGCAGGGCTGTACTGTACTTAAACATGTTCACGATTTTGCCTTTTTTTATTTTATCATGATTATGATGATCACACGAAAACACTGGACACATATTATAGGCACAGAATGTCAACAGACATATTGGTAAACAGCTTAATATATATGAACGAAACAATATAAGATTTTAATAGCATCAAAAAATATAAAACGTTGACTTAATTCACTTTTTTTTTTCATTTAATTTTTATTGACATCCAGCATCAGACATTCCTATCCATTACATCATATTTACACACGTCATATATTTGTTGTCTGTCCTAAATGTCAAAATATTTTTTGTTTATATCCCAAAAAAAGAAAGAAACAGCAAGAAAACAAAATAATAATATTTACAAATAAATCAATTAATTAAGGAAAAACTAGTAAAATTAAAATAAAATAATAATAATTAGAAATAAAATAAAATAATACAAACAGATAGTAAATAATATATATTTGTTTAAAATATACAGACATATGAGTAATCCTTTTTTTTTTTTAATTTTAAACAGTACAATCACTAATTCGAGAAATTAAAATCAGGCTTATGGGGGCGTGACATAATCGACCCATTTTCCCCAGTATGAAGTATATTTCTCCAATTTATAAATAATAAAAGCAGTTATCTTCTCCATTTTGTAGATGTCCATTGTGATATCCATCCATTGCTTCAACGTTGGGCTCTCCTGGGATATCCATATCTTAGTGATGGGACTTTTTACAGGCCACTAGTAGGAGTGTTTATCTTTTTTCAGCCAATCCTGAGGTACATGTCCGAAAATTAATTTACTTTTATTGCGACCCCAAAAAGGGACAAGCGGTAGAAAATGAATGGATGGGATGGATGTACAAGTATACAAACAGTGTTTTGTTGCATCCAAAGCCCTCCAGTTTATCGAAAATAAAATATCGATCTATATCACGCCAGTATTGACGAGAAGCTGATCCGCCCCTTGGTATCGGTGTGATATCTGCATTGACCCGCCCACCCCTTCTACTCAGTGGACCGAGTGACGCACTTCCGGTTGTTCTAAGGTTCTCCCCTTATCGAAAGCACGTCCACCGCCTCTGTCCATTTACGACCATTTTTAGTCCTTATAACCTCGCCTCAGTCCTATTTGAATCGTTACCGGCACTACCACAACATTTATATTTGCCTGTCACGTCGTGTTTTACACTGTCGTCTTGTTGTTTTGGACATTTCATTGACCTACGTTAGCTTCGTCATTAGCCACTGTTCACTCGAGGAAATAAAGGTGACAATCATGGATCAAAGTGTAGTGACAGCTCATACACAAAAGGTAAGCCCGACCTTTAAGCCATGTTTTAATTGTGGTATGTTCACACTGGGTCGTGTTTTGTCAGTAAAAGGTAACTGGAGAATGTTAGCTCGCTAGTTGTTGTAGCCAATATGGCCGCCACGGCGGCTTCATTTCTAAGCAGTCGCAGTGACGTCATCGTTTTCTTTCGATGTACGTTTATAAAGTTTTCCTTATTCACAAAAATCGTCAATAATGGTGGGTACTTGCTCGTACATGTCCATACATGGGTCAACGTTTGCGGTCACACGGGACATGGCAGGTGCTTAAAATAGTTTCATGGTTTTTGCCTGAGTCATTGGCATATTTATAGAACACCCATCCAATATATTGTGAAGATGATCAGCATTATGTTGTGTATATGCTTAGTGTTTCCCACAGATTGCCAATATACCTCTGGCGGTACAGTATGGGCCTTGGTCTGGGCGGGGTCGAAATGATGTCATGATTTACATAATCGGCTAAGATATTTTATTTAAAAAAGGCTAAAACAATCTGACACATACGTTTCCAACCGAATTTATGCTATTAGTAGTTTTAACATTAATTAATCTTATATCGTTTCGCTCTATTTTTTATGCTTCTTGTACAATATAACGCAGGCTACACTTTTTGAGTATTCCATCCATCCATCCATTTTATCCGAGGTCGGGTCGCGGGTGCAGCAGCCTAAGCAGAGAAGCCCAGACCATACTTGTCAACCTTGAGACCTCCGAATTCGGGAGATTGGGTTGGGGGGGGGGGGGGGGGGGGGGGTTAAGGGGGAGGAGTATATTTATAGCTAGAATTCACTGAAATTAAAGTATTTGTTATATTTTTATATATATACAGTATATATATATATATATATATATATATATATATATATATATATATATATATATATATATATATTAGTACAGTAATCTGTAATGAAAACACAGTTGTTCTACTAACTGTACTGTACTTGCTGCTTACTTAAAAAAAAAAAATAACACTTACTTTCATTATTTGAGTAGCTTTTGTTTTGTTCTGCCATTTGAATACTGGCGAGCGATCTCTGAATCCGGTAGCATATCCTTCACGGATTTGTTGAAAACATCCGCAAATGAGAACGGGATGTTGCTTGCAAGGTGGCCCATAATACTGCGTTGCCGCCGACTTGTGTTTCTCTGACCGTTCATGAGTGACTATATCCATTCGGCCACCGTGTTACGGGTTATAGATAAACCTATGGATAACGGAGACATATATAATAGTCTCGTTTTCAGGTGAGAGACGATGCTAAACGCAGCGCCTTTAAGGCACGCCCCCACTAGTGTTTGTTCGGCTGGAATATGCCGTAGTTTTGAAGCAATGCATGATGGGAATCCGGATGTTGTGTGTCCGTGTATTAACGTGCCAGCTGGAATAAACACACGCTGAGAAATAGTTCCCTGCCTGCCTACTTTATGGGTTATAGATAAACCTATGGATAACGGAGACATATATAATAGTCTCCTTTTCAGGTGAGAGACGACGCTAAAGGCAGTGCCTTTAAGGCACGCCCCCAATATAGTTGTCCGGCTGGAAATCGGGAGATTTTCGGGAGAAACACTGAAATTCGGGAGTCTCCCGGAAAATTCGGGAGGTTTGGCAAGTATGGCCCAGACTTCCCTCTCCCCAGCCACTTCGTCCAGCTCCTCCCCTGGGGATCCCGAGGCGTTCCCAGGCCAGCCGGGAGACGTAGTCTTCCCAACGCATCCTGGGTCTTCCCCGTGGCCTCCTACCGGTCGGACGTGCCCTAAACACTTCCCTAGGGAGGCGTTCGGGCGGCATCCTGACCAGATGCCCGGACCACCTCATCTGGCTCCTCTCCATGTGGAGGAGCAGCGGCTTTACTTGGAGCTCCTCCCGGATGGCAGAGCTTCTCACCCTATCTCAATCAATCAGGGTTTACTTATATAGCCCTAAATCACGAGTGTCTCAAAGGGCTGCACAAGCCACAACGACATCCTCGGCTCAGATCACTCATCAGGGGGAAAAAAACTCAACCCGATGGGATAACAATGAGAAACCTTGGAGGGGACCGCAGATGTGGGGACCCCAAACCCTGGGCGACCGGTGCAATGGACGTCGAGTGGATCTAACATAATAGTGAGAGCCCCGCCACCCGGCGGAGGAAACTCATTACGGCTGCTTGTACCCGTGATCTTGTCCTTTCGGTCATAACCCAAAATTCATGACCATAGGTGAGGATGGGAACGTAGATCGACCGGTAAATTGAGAGCTTTGCCTTCCGGCTCAGCTCCTTCTTTACCACAGCGGATCGATACAGCGTCCGCATTACTGAAGACGCCGCACCGATCCGCCTGTCGATCTCACGATTCACTCTTCCCTCACTCTTTGAGTATTTTTCTAGAGAATTTGCCAATCCTCTTTAGTGACTTATTCTTTAATAAAAACAACAAATTTAGCATCTTTGTATTCCCCAACTCGTCTATATTGGCCACATTTTTTTGATGCGTCACTAATCAATTGCTTGTATTCTGACACGTGACTTCTTCCCAGAAGTGAAAACCAGCGATGTTCAACCAAGCTGAGCGTGAACTGAGTACAAAAGAAGCTTAAATCTTCCTACAAAAAGCAGATACTAGCAAAATGTCAAACTATGCAACGCAATAGGGGAAAATGGGGAAAAAAGATTTGTTGAGTGATATTAACGGTTATACGTTGGTCGCGTTCCCAAACATATAAAACTATTGTGCTCCAGACGCCATTCTACACGACAAAACAGATGGAAACTTGGAAAAGCGTGGAGGTCTACCACTTTTTTGTGTGGGACTGTGTCAAGGAAATGGCTATCAAGACATTGTGTCTAAATAAGCCCTGCATTTTGCTGTTTCACGCGTTGTTTGAGTAGCGTGTTTTTTACCGTCTTTATCAAAATATAACTATAGATGTCAACATTGTGTATGTGCTGAAAGCTTCATTTATTAATTGTTGCCTTTGGTCAAAGCTTTTAGGTTTTGCTCACAATTGCTTTCTTTTATTTCGACACGTCGAGTTGGTGCTTTTCGAAGCACTCGTAGCAAACATATGTTTAAGAAATAAAAATAATATCAAGATAATACTTACATGGTAAATAATAAATGTTAAAATAAATATCAAACAAGCCTTTAACAAAGTGATCACTGCAAACGTATGCATTCTTTGACTGTGCTCCCTTGGACGGGAGGGTGAGCTGCATGATTTTTTCGTTGTCGTTTCCACAAATCATGCACTTTTCCGCCCATTGTGATTACCTCTCAAGGAACTCTGTAAAAAAATGTTTATCCTTTCCGCGATTTGGACGCTAAAAACAACACCAGTAAAAGGGCATTTTTTTCTGCAAGAAAGGTGAGAACAGCGCGAGCCTGACCACCACCAGTATTCATTGGGCGGGACATGAGTCAGTAACATCCCAGCAATAGGCTATATATATATATATATATATATATATATATATATATATATATATATATAAAACTTCCCACGATTGGCTGTCAATCACCTGACTCAGTCGTGACGTTATCGGCAAGAGCAGAAAGACATACTGTTAGTGACGAAGCGACCTGGAATGTTATGCATGTAAAGTAACTGAACGTGATGTAAGGCGAGGGCAAGGCAAGTTTATTTATGGAGCAGAAATCCTACACAAGGCAATTCAAAGTGCTTTACAGAAAATTCTAATAAATACAAATATTTTAAATTAAAAATAGAAAATGCAATCGTAAAAACAATCAGAATTCATTCAAACTAAAATCAATCAAAGGTGTATGCAGTTTAGCATTCTGTTAATTGTCATGATTGCACAAACGTCCATGTAGTCTTTGTTATCCTGGGTACAATTACCCTAGATAATGTTCTTTATGTTCATTTGGTTTGTGAGTTTAATCACCCCCACGACGAGACTGTGTGATAGCGTAATTAACAACTTGAACTTGTCGCGTTTTACCACAAGAGGGTACTGTTTCCCCTTAAATGGATATCTCTTAATACAATTAACGACCTTGTGTTTATATTATCATTACTACAATCAGCACCCATGCCGTGTATCTGTATTCATTATTTTCTCCTCTTTTATTTAGAGACCACACATACACAGCCACATATGATGAAGATATGTTGATCTAGTATACACCAACAACTTGGAATACATACAGTTTGGAAAGACCAGTTGGAAATCTTCATTTGAGTAGTAGCAATTTTCAAAGCCTTCTGACAGAGACAAGGAAAATCAAATATTGCACACCGTGTTGTCAACACTATATATACATCCATATTACTTGTATTCATGTCAAAAACGCACTTTTAAGGTGAGGCGGCGTTTATTATGCCGTGGCAGTGTGCCACAACCAATGACACGCAGGGGAAACCCTGTATGCTGATCTGAGTCTGAATTTGACGACAATGTACTGCTATCAACAATCACTTGGAAAAAGATAAGAATGAAAACCAATTCAAAGCGATGGTAGTAAAAGTGTCATGTGTTGCCTTCAGAGCCCGTGGGGTCCAGCTGCACCAGCTGTCCCGTCCTGCTCGCTGACTGATGTGATGAGCGAGCAGCTGGCCCGGCAACTGGAGGAAGAGAACCAAACGTTCCCAAGCCTCACTGAGTAAGTGTTGACCTACTCAGAGTCTCCTGTTTACATCTTGTACATATATACTGTTGTTTCTATCAGCTCCTAATGTCCATGTTCAGTCCAGCAGGTTTGATGTTGTCCGACGACACCGTGGACACAGAGAGTGACCTGATGCTGGCTCAGATGCTGCAGATGCAGTTTGACCGCGAGTGTGACGATCAGCTGCGTCGAGAGGAGAGGAAGTTCAACGGAGAAAGCAAAGGTAGAGCAAAACTTGTCATCAAACAAACACGCCTCATCATCGACTCGGTGTATGTGCAGTGTCCATCTCCTTTGAGAACTACCGCATGGTGCACCCGTACGAGGACAGCGAGACCTCAGAGGATGAGGTGGACTGGCAGGACACCAGACACGACCCCTACAGAGCAGGTAATTCCACTGCGGGATATGATGCCACTGATACTGTAGCTCATTATGTGTTTGTGTGATGATTCAGACAAGCCTCAGACCACACCCAGGAAAGGTTTCACTGGGAAAGGCAAGAACATCACAACCAAACATGATGAAGTTATGTGCGGCCGCAAGAACACCGCCCGCATGGACAACGTACGTTCATTTATTCATGAAAACGCACAATATCTTGCTGTTTTGTTTAACCTGGTACTCACAAAGTACTTGTTGGATGTTTGTAAAGAGGTAAACATTTTTATGCAAAACAATGCAACAATTTTGGGGGTTCTCAAGGATTTAGAGGCCCCCTGCTGGACATTTGTACTCACGTTATATTAGGGCTGGACGATTATGGCCAAAATAATAAACACACTGATATGAATAATTCATATCGTAATCACAATTAATAACACGATTATTCAATAATTTGAAAAAATGAGTTTTATTGTACCACCTAAATGTAATTTTATATGTAATGTAAAAAAAAACCCGACATAAATTAGTAATAAACAAAAAATTTGAAAAGTAACAACAATCATTTTAAATAATAGCAATATGAAAAAATTGAATTCAGTTTCGTTGTTTTAAATCTTTTTTTTTTTTACCTTTATCACCTTTTACTACTATAGTGTGTGCTCTTTGTGTCATAACACTTTCTAAAATGTTTGTTGATGAAATTCAAAAACCCTCACATTTATTGGTGCAATACATCTTTGGACAATTTTGACCGGTATTTCAAGTCCAAACATTATAATTCTGTAAATTGAAGCACATTATCCTTGTATACTGTACTTCTTTTGAAACAGCGCTCTTATTGTGAAGGGAGGAAAGTGTGCTGTTCTGAACTTGACTAGAGTGAGCAATACAGGACACATTATCTTCCCAAACAAATGTTCCTTCTCACAATGACAGCATGTCACTCACAATTATGTCAAATTTCCCTGACATTGTGCAGATTCTTGTTTTATTTCGCAATTCTGTGAAGCGATTTAGACTCTATTTATTGTCCAGTCCTATGGTATATATTTAATTACACACTGTTGGTCAGTACTGTAGTATGATTCTGGCTTCTCCTCCAGTTTGCCCCAGAGGTGCACGTTGGTGACGGTCTGGGCATGGACCTCAAGTTGTCCAATCAGGTGTACAACTCACTGAAGCAGCACTGCCACAACGAGCAGAAACGCAGCGCGAGACTGCACGAGAAGAAGGAGCACTCGACCGCCGTGAGTCCTCGTGCCACCTCCCCAACTGCTTTAATGCCCTCTCAACCCAAAGACACGCTTCTCGTCCTTCATAACAGGAGCAAGCCGTGGACCCTCGCACTCGTCTGCTCATGTACAAGATGGTGAACGCCGGCGTGCTGGACAACATCAATGGCTGCATCAGCACCGGGAAAGAGTCGGTCGTCTTCCATGCTAATGGAGGAAGGTGAGCTAAGTTAGCATTGGTTTGAAGCACACCTTCAGTGTCCATGTGTGAAATTAGGGCTGGCCGATATGGCTGAAAACTGTATCACGATGTAAGGGTTTTATGTTGGTTGATATTGATGATTATTGACCTACTCAGTGGCCTGAGATCGGTAGGTTGTGAGTTCAAACCAAACCGAGTCATACCAAAGACTATAAAAATGGGACCCATTACCTCCCTGCATCAAGGGTTGGAATTGGGGGTTAAATCACCAAAAATGATTCCCGGGCGCAGAACCGCTGCTGCTCACTGGTGAACAAGGGGATGGGTCAAATGCAGAGGACAAATTTCACCACACCTAGTGTGTGTGACAATCATTGGTACTTTAACTTATTGATATTTTTTTATGACGTATCAAAAATATATTAATGTGGACATTTTTATTTAGAATGCAACCTTCCTCTGACTATAATCCACTCGGCTCTCAAGGCAGAAAGGAAATGTCAACACAAGCATGGAAAACACTCAAACCATCAATATAAGCAAAATTATAAAATCCCCATTGAACACTTAACAATAAGCTGTTCAATGAAGGTGCAAAAATAAGGAATATGTAAGAAATGTAGGGCTGCAACAACTAATCGATTAAAATCGATTATAAAAATAGTTGGTGATTAATTTAGTCATCGATTCGTTGGATCTATGCTATGCGCAAAGGCTACTTTTTTATTTTATTATTATTTTTATTTTATTTTTTATAAACTACAACATGTACAAACAGCTGAGAAACAATAATCAAAATAAGTATGGTGCCAGTATGCTGTTTTTTCCCCCAATAAAATACTGGAAAGGATATAAATGTAGTATGTCTCTTTTATGCGATTATTAATCGATTAATCGAAGTAATAATCGACAGATTAATCGATTATCAAATTAGTTGTTAGTTGCAGCCCTAAATAAATGCTTAATATAGTGTAACAGAATAGTGTAAAAATGTTAACCTAGAGAAGCCTGAGAATAACTATTTTCTGCAGGTTTAGTGCCAGGAAGTTACAGCTTTGCACTAAAGGGTGAGCACGGCTAAGGTGGTCAACAATGGTCTAACTATGGTCCGTTTTAAAAAAAAAATGCAAAAAACTCCTACTGTCGAGATGACTTTTTCCGTTTATGGACAATTTCTTCTCTCGATGCAGCACTCATTTGTAGTTTTTCTTCTCACTCCATGCAAAGAATGACAAGATGGCGCAATCAAACTTGATAGTTCATACTGTTACCTGATTGGCTGTTAGCGTTTTACTCTCACTGATCAGTGATCACTTCCTGCGTTACTTGGGTATTAGAGAGCGAGTGCCTTTGATCATGCAACCAACCTCGCAACTTCCGTTTTCTATCGACAGAGAAAAAAAATTTCACATTTTTTTAGAATATCGATGACATGTTTATCGCAATATATATTGCTATTGTTTCATCGCCCAGCCCTATGTTGAATGTGTGTGTCGGTGTGCATCAGCCTGGACGAGCAGCCCATCCCAGACGAGGTGGTCCTCAAGGTGTTCAAGACTACTCTGAACGAGTTCAAGAACCGAGACCGCTACATCAAAGACGACTACCGCTTCATTGACCGCTTCACAAAGCTCAACCCGCGAAAGATCATCAGACTATGGGCCGAGAAGGAGATGCACAACCTGTCCAGGTAACCATGTCCCCATCACAGCTAAGATGTGTACTGGACGCAGCCTTTCCCCCCAGATGCCAACTTACCTGTGGTGGGGCGGGGCTAGGGACGTGGTCAGTATGACATTGTATAGTTTTCATTATATGTGATGATGCACATATTTACTTTAAAAGGCCCGATAAAGTATACATACATTTAAACAATTATCTGTTATTATTAGAGATATCCGATAATATCGGACTGCCGAAAATATCGGCCGATAAATGCTTTAAAATGTAATATCGGAAATTATCGGTATCGGTTTCAAAAAGTAAAATTTATGGCTTTTTAAAATCCCCCCCCCCCCCGATTTTCCCAGGAGACTCCCGAATATCTCCCGGGGCAACCATTCTCCCGAATTTCTCCCGATTTCCACCCAGACAACAATATTGGGGGCGTGCCTTAAAGGCACTGTCTTCGCGTGCCGGCCCAGTCACATAATATCTACGGCTTTTCACACACACAAGTGGATGCAAGGCATACTTGGTCAACAGCCATACAGGTCACACTGAGGGTGGCCGTATAAACAACTTTAACACTTTACAAATATGCGCCACACTGTGAACCCACACCAAACAAGAATGACAAACACCTTTCGGGAGAACATTCGCACCGTAACACAACATAAACACAACAGAACAAATACCCAGAACCCCATGCAGCACTAACTCTTCCGGGACGCTACAATATTGATTATTTATAATCAATATATAATTTTTCGTATATCATTTTGCTGTATTTTTTAGTAGTTTTAGCTTATTTTCCAATGTACTTTTACAATTTTTCAAGTTTCTAGACACTTATCCAACATTTTTAGTGACTTTTTCTCTGTTTTAAACGACCAGCAGCAAATCTAGCATCTTTTTCTGGCAGTATTGGAAACTGTACTGGTGTTTGGTAATTATTTACTTCTATCGCTTGATGTTTGCGACAAACAGCAAGAGCTGCAGCGAGCCTGACCTCACACTTGCCCTGCACTTCTGCTCCAGCTGCATTTTCTCTCCTGTCCTCTTAATATTTGCACCTTGCACATTTAGTATATCGGCCAAATTTTCACTGCATCAATACTATAGTCAATGGTGCGCAGATACTAAACCATTTATATATCCATTCAACCAATATATTACTTTAATTTGTTTTCAGGGGGGGAAAACACCTCATTTTTAAGGTGTAGTGGCTTTTATATTGCCGTGGCGGAAACCCTGGTATGCTCACGCGCGTGTGTGTGTGTTGTGTGTGTGTGTGTGTGTGTGTGTGTGTGTGTGTGTGTGTGTGTGTGTGTGTTGTGTGTGTGTGTGTGTGTGTGTGTGTGTGTGCGTGTGCTTAGGATGAAGAAGGCGGGGATTCCGTGTCCAGATGTGGTCATGTTGAGGAAACACATCCTTGTGATGTCATTCATTGGCAAAGATCACATCCCCGCTCCTAAACTGAAGGACGTCATGCTGAGCTCTGACGACATGAGGGACGCTTACTACCAGGTCTTAAATGTAAGCACGCTGCCAACACACACACCAAGTGTATATACATAAGTGTTAACGCTTGTGTGTGTATTAGGTGATGCAGCAACTGTATCAGAAGTGTAATCTGGTTCATGCTGACCTCAGTGAATACAATATGCTGTGGCACCAAGGAAAGGTAACACTTTCTCTCCTCCTTTTCTTCACATCAGTGATGTGCTTTTAAGTCGTCATTGCGTCATGATTTTGTGTGGCAGGTGTGGCTTATAGACGTCAGTCAGTCCGTTGAGCCGTTGCATCCTCATGGCCTGGAATTCCTCTTCAGAGACTGCAAGAACGTTTCCACGGTAGCACACAAACTTCAAACTACCGTATTTTTCAGACTATAGAGCGCACCGGCATATAAGCAGCACCCACTAAATATTAGAAGAAAAAAAAAGTTTTCTATATATTAGCCACACTGCAGATACACTATATTGCCAAAAGTCTTTGGCCAGCCATCCCAAATGATGAGAATCAGGTGTCCTAATCACTTGGCCCGGTGTATAAAATCAAGCTCTTAGGCATGGAGACTGTTTCTACAAACATTTGTGAAAGAATGGGCCGCTTTCAGTGATTTCCAGCGTGGAACTGTCATAGGATGCCACCTGTGCAACAAATCAAGTGGTGAAATTTCCTCGCTCCTAAATATTTCAAAGTCGACCTTATTATAAGAAAAGTGAAGAGTTTGGGAACAACAGCAACTCAGCCACCGAGTGGTAGGCCACGTAAACTGACAGAGGGGTCAGCGGATGCTGAAGCGCATGGTGCAAAGACTTTCTGCACAGTCAGTTGCCACAGAGCTCCAAACTTTATGTGACCTTCCAATTAGCCCACGTACAGTACGCATAGAGCTTCATGGAATGGGTTTCCATGGCCGAGCAGCTGCATCTAAGCCATACACCACCAAGTCCAATGCAAAGCGTGGGATGCAGTGGTGTAAAGCACGTCGCCACTGGACTCTACAGCAGTGGTTCTCAAATGGGGGTACGCGTACCCCTGGGGGTACTTGAAGGTATGCCAAGGGGTACGTGAGATTTTTTTTAAATATTCTAAAAATAGCAACAATTTAAAAATCCTTTTATAAATATATTTATTGAATAATACTTCAACAAAATAAATGTTTAGAATTAAGTTCATGAATCCAGATGGATCTCTATTACAATCCCCAAAGAGGGCACTTTAAGTTGATGATTACTTCTATGTGTAGAAATCTTTATTTATAATTGAATCACTTGTTTATTTTCCAACAAGCTTTTAGTTATTTCTTTTTTTCCAAATAGTTCAAGAAAGACCACTACAAATGAGCAATATTTTGCACTGTTATACAATTTAATAAATCAGAAACTGATGACATAGTACTGTATTTTACTGCTCTAGAGCAGTGGAGACGCCTTCTCTGGACTGATGAGTCACGCTTTTCCATCTGGCAATCCGATGAACGAGTCTGGGTTTTGAGGTTGCCAGGAGAATGCTACATTTCAGACTGCATTGTGCCGACTATGAAATTTGGTGGAGGAGGAATTATGGTGTGGGGTAGTTTTTCAGGAGTTGGGCTTGGCCCCTTAGTTCCAGTGAAAGGAACTTTGAATGCTCCAGGATACCAAAACATTTTGGACAATTCCATGGGATGCCACTTCAAGTTCATATGTGAGTGACGGCAGGTGGCCAAATACTTTTAGCAATATAGTGTATATGCGCTGTGAAATGGGTTATTTACACAAAAAGATTTTGTAAATGTTCATTTGCATACCTAATTTGTTTACAAACGGTGCCTGTACCCCGGCAGTAAAATGGCTGATCAAACAAAACGGAAGTCCTCATCATGAACCCACTAGCTGCGGAAGCTAAACAGACTCAAAAACTCCACGGTGATGTTTTGGTGAATTTACGAAAAAGAAACCGTACAAAAAGAAAAATGAATACTAAGAAGGCACTTGTAAGCTTTATTACATTACGACAGCACGTATAATTATGCATTAAAACACTTTCCCAGACATCACACATGGGACGGTTTAGTGAGTAAGAATTGTTTTAGTTACATTGTAAAACTTACAAACGTTGCTTGGAACCATGAATGAAGAATCCTTTCGAGCAGTAACGCTAAAGATGGCTAGAAGATGGAACGGCACTTGTACTTCTGGTTTAAAGCTCAGTCTAAAGCAGTGGTTCTTAACCTTGTTGGAGGTACCGAACCCCAACAGTTTCATATGCACATTCACCGAACCCTTCTTTAGTGAAAAATAAAATGTTGGGTTTTTTTTCAAATTCAAGACAAAGTTGTATGTTTTTGGTAACACTTTAGTATGGGGAACATATTCTAAGTCAGTGTTTTTCAACCTTTTTTGAGGCAAGGCACATTTTTGTCATAAAAAAAATCCGGAGGCCCACCACCAGCAGAAAACTTTAAAAAATGTAACTCCACCAAGTCGTCGTGTCTTATTTTGAGTGTGTTGGTGTCTTCCTGTGTGTAGTGCTTTAGTTCTTGTATTGCTTATTTTGGTGGCCCTTCCTGTATTGCCGGTGTTTTCCTGTAGTGGCTTCATGTCTTCCTTTGAGCGCTATTCCGTGCACCTGCTTTGTGTTAGCAAGCAAGGCTATTTACGTTGTTGCTATCCTTCTTTGTGTGGACATTGTTGATTGTCATGTCACGTACGGATGTACTTTGTGGATGCCGTAAGTTTTTGCTGTCATCCAGCATTCTGTCTCTGTTTACTTTGTAGCCAGGTCAATTTGACTTTCATTTTGCATAGCCTTTTCCTTTCCCTTTCGTTCATTTTGGGTTTAAGCGTTACATACCTTTTTTACCTGCACCCTGCCTCCCACTGTGGTCTGCATATCAGGATCACAACAAACCATCCTCGTCTCACCCGACACATTCCGACTTTTACAAAGCAATGCTGCCACCTACTGACATGGAGTATTACGTGGTCACCCTGCCGAGTTTTACACAGCACAGACACTAAGCAACGGCCCATTATTGGCAGATTCTAATTATTGATTTGCCAAAAATATTTTTGGGATAAATTAGGTGAAGTTGCATAATTTCCCACGGCACACCAGACAATATCTCACGGCACACTAGTTTGCCGCGGCACAGTGGTTGAAAAACACTGTTCTAAGTAACAAAGACTTAATTTAGAGTTTTTTGGTTAGGGTTAGAGGGTTAGGGCCAGGGTTAGAGGGTTAGGGTTATAATAAGGCCATGCCGAATAAGGCATTAATAAGTACTTAATAATGACTAGTTAAGAGCCAATATGTTACTAATTTGCATGTTAATAAGCAACTAATTAATGGTGAATATGTTCCCCATACTAAAGTGTTACCATGTTTTATTACTGGTGCACAAAATGAACTGTGCATGAACATCACCTTGTTCAAAGAACAAAACCAACACAGTGCATAAACTCACAACAAATTACACACCTGCAAATCAGTGTGACCTCTACTGTTGCCGTATCCGTAATACGCCGATAGGGAGAAGTTTTTATTTACACGATGAGTCGGGTGTGTCTTGACATCCGCCGAATCCCTAGGGTTTGATCGAACCCAGGTTAAGAACCACTGCTCTAAACAGAAGGAACAATGCAGCACTGCAGTGAACTTGTCCAGAAGATGGCGCCATAGCCCAAACAATAACACTCCTATTCAGTGTTTTTGCTTGTTTTTCCCCATTTGCATTATGACCGGCAGCGAAGACAAATCTACAAATTAGTCACACCGTTTTATAAGCCTTAGGGTTCAAAGCGCAGGAAAATAGTAGCGTCTTATAGTCTGGAAGTGACGGTTTGTTAGCAGACTAACGGGATGCATTTGCTGTTTTGACAGTTCTTCCAGAAGCGAGGTGTGAGCGAGGCAATGAGCACCTTCGAGCTTTTCAACGCTGTGACCTTGCTGGACCTTCCCATTGAAGCTGAGAATGAGGCAGAGTTTTTTGCTGAGGTAACACGCACACACCAGGTTTTCTCTTGTCCACGCATCAGAATCTTGTATGGCCTTTTGAGTTCGGCTCTGTCCCCTCTCAGATCGTGGCGTTGGAGAAGAGGAACGAGGACCACGTCCAGCGGCGTGGGAAGAAGACCTTCCCCGTGGCCTCTGAAGACCCCCCTTTGGAAGTAGACTCTGACGACTAACGCTCACCGGCTCGCTCTCTTCGCCGCTTGGAAGAGGCCGTTGAGAAGATGGCACCGCCCACCAACCGCTTCCTTGGCTCAGGCAGGACACAGCGCCTCCTGCTGGCTGCACTGTGTTGAGGTCCTGCTTTAGGAAAGCGGAGCTCTTTAATCTTGATTGGTTCCACTGTGATGGTCATCAGAATACCTGACGCAGCTGGAGTCGCACTGTTGGAAGATTGGAGTGATGGGTTCACATTTGGAGCAATAGATCATGTGATTTGAAGTTCTATAATCAATTATCATGTTGAGGGGGAGAGAGTGAGGAGGTGAGATGATCGTCAGCTTTGTTTAACCAAGAAGGAAAATAATTGTCACCAATTGTGTGAAAAGACAGAGAATGTCTTGAAATGTTGAAATAAACATTCTAAACACCAAAACATCAGTAAAAGTTCTCTTCTCTCATGTGCTTAAGTCAAAAGAGATGTACAACGAGGCGGATTATGGTGACACGGATGGAGACATGATAAAAGAAACTTCCAGAAAACTCATCAGTTCTATTTTGATCGCTTCAATTAAGACACCTGGAAAACATTTTTATGAGGATAAAAGAACCATAATGCCACCCTGAATTAAATTTAAAAAAAATCTAAATTCACATTGTTTACCTGCTGTGCCTGCTTGCAAAAATGGAACAGTTAAAGAATTGCGTGACCACAGCATAAAACATAAGGCGTCTGCGTATGCGTTTGACTTTTCAATAGAAGTGTTAGATTCTACCCGCGTTCTTTGAACTGTCTGAGGCCTGGTCTTTCTGGAAGATGAAAATTACAGCAAAGACACAAACTCCCTTTTTGTCTCTCATGGACACACACTTCTTGTTGACTTTGGACTAGCGACTGCACAAACATCAAGGCCGCGGAACAGAGACACACTACGGGCTTACACACACACATGCAACCACAAACCCAACGCCCTCAACGCAAATCCCATAGGGGTGATGAATGGATGGTCAGCGCCTGAGAGCTGCGGCCTACCATCATGACCTCGCACTCCCCTCTGTTGCTAGCTATCTCGAGATGTACATTGTAATATGTATATGTGCTTTGCTATGGAGGTTTTTTCCCACTCCAGACTGGGCCCCCTTAGAAGTCCAGTCTAGATAGTATTTTTTTACTCATCCTTCCCCAGCGTTTTACCTTTTTCCCATCTTTTACGGGGCGCCTTGTGGCGACCCATCAGCGTTCCTGTTCTGTAACCCTGTACACTGTTTGTTTTGTCTAATCTTGAACGGGTTTGTGCTGAAAACAAAGTTTCGTTGTACTTGTGCAATGACAATAAAGACCTATTTATTCAGGTCGATACGGCCGAGCGGAAATTAACCCCGATCAATAGATATTTGTCGTCTTATAGTCCAGGCAAAACAAAACCCATATGGCCAAGACAAACAACTTCATGGTCAGAAAGTCTTCCGACCAAGGGGGTGAATCCAGGGAAAAAGGTAATATCAGTCCAACTGGAGAAGACTCATTCACAAGGCCATCGAGTGGAGCCGTGGGTTGATAAGACGTGCTTGTGTACCTAATTAAAACTGAAGGATGTGTGATTATCATATCAATATGAGTTTTGAGGATGCGAGACGGCGTCAACAATCTTACACCATTCTCCACAATTTTCACGCAACTGAAAACAGGCGTGACGCAGCAGTAATTAGCCCGTCTTCATGACTACAGACACTTGTGCCTAAAACGCGGTGGTGTCAACCTCATTTTAGCTCAGGGGTCGCATGGAAGAAAAACTATTCCCAAGTGGGCCGTAATGGTAAAATCATGGCATGATAACTTCAAAATAAAGACAACTTCGGGTTGTTTTCTTCGTTTTACTTTGGCCAAAAATAGAACGAGCACAGTCTGAAAATGCACAAATCATTAATAATCCTCTGGAAAAAACACTTCAAATGTGTGGAACACTCTGAGGAAATTGGTGCAGTTTCAAAAACACAATGAGCTTACAAAGCCAGGATTTTAAGTCACAGTCTTTCTGGGATTGAACAAAAACACACGTAAACTCTTCTAGGTATCAAATACCTCCTTTGTCATGTCCACGTATCAATCCAGAGCTAACTCAACAAACTAAGAAATGCAGGTAAAAACCATTCAAAAGGGTTAAGTTCACTTTTCTGGTGTTTGACAGAGATATTTTGGGGCCAAATGACGATGTGTTCGAAGCAGAAGACATAAAACGGCAGGTTTTAAGTTTCATGAGGGTCGGTTACCATGAATTGATTAATGTGGACCCCGACTTAAACAAGTTGAAAAACTAATTCGGGTGTTACCATTTAGTGGTCAATTGTACGGAATATGTACTGTACTGTGCAATCTACTAATAAAAGTCTCAATCAATCAATAAATCAATCAATCGAGGAGGAGGAGTCACAGTCCCCCTTTACAGTGTACCTCTTGCTTGGTACAAACCGTTTGCTTGCCTAACAGAATTGCTATTGTGACATCCAGTGGACACATTTAGAACAGCAGTTTCTTTTGTTCCAAAAAAAAAAGCAGCTCACTTTTATAATTGGCAAACTTATCACGCGGGCCGGAAAAAAACTATTCGTACGTTTGATACCCCTGGCCTAAGAAGATGTCAGGTTCAAACACTGATGTCATCTATTAATCAGACAAGAAGCAAGGAATCATGCAGAGACAGAGTTCAATTTAGCTCATGAGGAGAACGCATGGAGCTGCACACTTAGTCACAGTCTCGCCCTACGCTCTAAGGTTCAGCTCCTGCGTCCCTCTTTTTATTCAGAGTTCCATAGTCAACATCACTGAGGCCGCCTCTAAAAGGAGTGGTCACATATATCATGCAAAGCAGGTCCAGGACGCACGATACGTGACGGAATGTGCTGGGTGCCTTGTGATTTCGCCTTGTCCCCGCTTCGTCTGCGTGTTGTCATCTTATCTTCGTTCAGGTCCTTGAAGTCTCGGCTTCGTGCTGTCATCTTATCTTCGTTGTGGTCATTGAAGTCCTTGGCTGTTAGCGGGCTAAAACAAAGATAACATCTACGGCTGAGGCCACCCCTCAGACAAGAAGTTTTTGTCCTTGCACAGATTAGAAAAGTCCAACTTGAGCACCATAGCTAAATAACTAAAGCAACTGACTTTAAGCATTCTAAAGTTAGTGTGATAATATATACATAATTATTCTAACACATAAGCAGTGTGGGCGTGTCCACAGGCTAAATGGAAGAATACGAATAAGAGTAAAGTGTAGCTAAAGCGCATACTAAACACTTAAGCACAAAGTGAACATTGTACTTCTCTCACACATTAAAAAATTAAGTATTTGAAATGTTTCGGTGTGTGTTGCTTGTCGTTTACAAGTGTCCTCCAGCGGCTTGTCGCTGACTCCCAGCTGTCAAAAATGACAGCTTCCTGGTCCGTTCTTTCAAAATAGTACGCAAATAAAGTGCCAACACGTGTATCCGGAAATTTCTTGGAAGTTATTTGGTTTCCTTTTCGAAAATTCCCCAATAAAACGTTTTAATATGATGGATTTGTGCGTATATTTGCAGGTTTTTGCTTTTGTAAGAAATGTCAAAAGATAAACAATGCACAATGTGAAACTTCACAGCGGAAGCCGAATGTGCCACGGCAAAGTGGCACTTCCGGGTGTGCAGTTGAGTTGAATGTTTTCTGTCGCTTAAATCGGAATAAAGTGTGGGCAGAAGTCGAGGATGAGTGGCGAACACTACTTGGAACTCTGCGACAACCCCGTGCAGTTTGAAAATGCGTCGAGCGTCAACAACGTCTTTTTTGACGAAGCAAACAAGCAGGTCAGCTAGCCGGTTAGCATGCGAGTTAGCCGGGTCAGCTGACTGGCCGTAAACAACTCACAGAACATATTCAATACATTAAAAAAAACCACACATCGAAGCTAACACGTTTAAGTAAAGTGACTATATTTGAGTTGTTGACGTTTCATGTTAAAATGCACCGTTTCAGGTATTCGCGGTGCGTTCAGGGGGCGCCACGGGGGTGGTGGTCAAAGGCCCGGACGACAAGAGTTCCGTTGCCTTCAGGTACGTCAACTTGTGTGGGACAAAGCACTTGAAAATAATTTATTGAGAGCAACATGCCCATTTGTTTTGCCTTCAGGATGGACGACAAGGGAGAAGTGAAGTGCATTAAGTTCTCCATTGGAAACAAAATTTTGGCTGTGCAAAGAACGTCCAAGTCTGTGGTGAGTTTTGATTGGCTGAAATAAGACAAGTGAAGTACAGTCGTGGTTAAAAGTTGACATACACTTGTAAAGAACATAATGTCATGGCTGCCTTGAGTTTCCAATCATTTCTACAACTCTTATTTTTTTGTGATAGAGCGATTGGAGCACATACTTATTGGTCACAAAAAACATTCATGAAGTTTGGTTCTTTTATGAATTTATTATGGGTCTACGGAAAATGTGAGCAAATCTGCTGGGTCAAAAGTATACATACAGCAATGTTAATATTTGCTTACATGTCCCTTGGCAAGTTTCACTGCAATAAGGCGCTTTTGCTAGCCATCCACAAGCTTCTGATTGAATTTTTGACCACTCCTCTTGACAAAATTGGTGCAGTTCAGCTAAGTTTGTTGGTTTTCTGACATGGACTTGTTTTCTTCAGCATTGTCCACGCGTTTAAGTCAGGACTTTGGGAAGGCCATTCTAAAACCTTAATTCTAGGTCAGAGGAGGTCAGAAATCAGAAATACTTTATTAATCCCCGAGGGGAAATGACCATTTTCAGCACAATCCCTTTCAAGATCAGACAAACATTACAGGGAGACAGAACAGGATCAAACATTACAGGGAGACAGAACAGGATCGCTGACGGGTCTGCCAACTTCCGGCACCCCTTACAAAAAAGGTGAGATACAGGTAAACAATGGGGGGGATGAGAAGAAAAAAAATTAAATCGGTCTAAGCCTGGGCCCATGGAGAGGGGGTCCAGACTGAGGCCAAGGGAAAAAACAACTCACAGCCATAGCACACATCCCTCTTGAATGTATGTGAGGTGCCGTTCGTCCTGGGTTTCCCTTGCCATCGGGTACAGCTCCCCACAGCGAAGAAGTGACGTTGGAGTCTGCGCGTCTCCCTCGTCAAAAAAGACCTCAACGGCGGAGTGGGCGGATGATGGTTGCAGAGAAGCTCCACAAAGGCGGAGGAAGGCTGCAGCAAAGATGGGCCCCCAATTGTCTTGGTCTCCATGCCATTGGACCCTGGCCTTCTCTTTGCCAAGGACAGTGTGGTGGCTGTCTGTGCACCAGTCTCCCCACTTTAAAAGATTCCACGCACAGGCGTTCTCCTGAAGGACCCACCAACAGGAGGACAATCATACTCGTTCGAGTGATCGCCGATGATTATGTCCTGTTGAAACACCCAACTGTGCCCAAGACCCAACCTCCGGGCTGATGATTTTAGGTTGTCCTGAAGAATTTTGAGGTAATCCTCCTTTTTAATTGTCCCATTTACTCTCTGTAAAGCACCAGTTCCATTGACAGCAAAACAGGCCCAGAGCATAATATTTTCACCACCATACTTGACGGTAGGTGTGGTGTTCCTGGGATTAAAGGCCTCACCTTTTCTCCTCCAAACGTATTACTGGGTATTGTGGCCAAAAAGCTACATTTTTGTTTCATCTGACATCACATGGACAAAGATAAGACCTTCTGGAGGAAAGTTCTGTGGTCCAATCACTCTATCACAAAAAAATAAGAGTTGTAGAAATGATTGGAGACTCAAGACAGCCATGACATTATGTTCTTTACAAGTGTATGTAAACTTTTGACCACGGCTGTAGATTGGATGAAATGATTGAAGTTGTTTACCTTCTCCTGAAGGACTTCATCAACTTCATTCCCGACTACCCTCATACAGAGTTCACACACGAGTGCAAGGTGAGTAGCCATAACGCAAAATAAAGCGACCGATTTCGCTGACCTCATTGTGAACTTATTGTTCAGATGAAGAACGCAAACCTTCTCGGCTTCTGCTGGACCAACTGGAACGAGATTGTCTTCATCAGCGACCAGGGCATTGAGTTCTATCAGGTACGCTTTCAGGACTTTTTTTTTTTTTTTTAGTGTCTTGGCTCCGCCCACACCTTTGTTGTGTTAGGTGCTTCCGGACAAGCGTACGGTCAAACTCATCAAAAGCCAAAGCATCAACGTCAATTGGTACCAGTACTGTCCCGAAACGGCCGTCATCCTGCTGTCCACCACAGTGCAGGGCAACGTACTGCAGCCATTCGCCTTTCGGGTCAGAACTTGCGCGGTGTGTGCGTGTGTGCGTGTGCATGTGACTCATGTTACTGTGTTTGTGTGTGTGTGTGTGTGTGTGTGTGTTTTCCCTGCTAAGACTGGGAGCATGTCCAAGATGTCCAAATTTGAGATTGAGCTGCCCGTTGTCCCCAAGCCTGCCAAACTCAGCCTCTCTGAAAGGGATATTGCCATGGCGACCATGTAAGATGCTTCATTAGCCCTAATCCATTGCATGCTACCTACTTCAATTAGGGCAGGGGTTGGCAACCCAAAATGTTGAAAGAGCCATTTTGGACCAAAAAGGCAAAAAACTGGAGCCGCAAACAATTAAAAGCCTTATATAAGTCTTATTTTGAAGGCAACACATGATGTAAATGTCAATATCAGCTACAATAGCCTTCTATCAACATGACTATGTGTCGTAGGCTGACGCAAATCTTCGTTGACATTTTAATATTTATTCTACACAAACATTAGTAAAACGGAAGCTTCTCAGAGGTGAGATAACCTCTGGAAATTACTGACTTAGAATGGCCAAAAGGTATAGATGTGTGTGTCCAAGTTAAAGGAAATGGCAGGCTGTCTTCTTCTAGTGGATTTATTACAATCTTTGCAAGCTGGGTAACGTTTGCTGTGGTCTATAACTGTCAGGTTCAAACACTGATGACATCTATTAAACAAGACAAGCAAGGAATTAAACAGAGACAGAAGTCGATTTGGCTCAATTGAGGAGAAACGCGTAGACCCTGTACCCTTGTACAGTGTCGTCCCACGCTCTGACGAAATATTGTACGCCTCCTCTTTTATTTGGACTTTCCCTGATTACATGGCAACAGCTGTTTTTTTAAGGGAGGGGGGTCGTAAACAGCCATCGTTTTTGATTACAAAACAGTTCAAAGAAAAGGTCGTAAAACAGTTCAAAGAAAAGGTGCCTGGAGGGAAGTCAGGCCCTGCTTCCTCTCCGCTTTGTAGATCTCGGGTAAAGACAAAATCTTCCTGTGGATTACAATAGAAGAAATAAACCGACGCCTTCATGTCGCTTACCATCGTACACAGTGGAGTTTTACAAGCCTTCTGCTTGGTAGGATCAAAGACAGCTTTTGTCCTCTCGCAGGACGAGCTGAACTCAATGTAACACAAAGTTTTGTGATAACTTAGATACAATTATTCTGACAATAACGGCACACAAACAACTATCAGAAATGCAGCCAATATTACATACAGATAATGTCATGAGACATGCAAATATAAATTAAATACACAGAGGACATAAATAAAGCAAATTAAATGAGCTCAAATATACCTACAAACGAGGCATAATGACGCAATATGTACATACAGCTAGCCTAAACAGTATGTTAGCATCGATTAGTCATGCACTGAGCAAATATGCCTGATTAGCACTTCACACAAGTCAATAACATCAACAAAGCTCACCTTTGTGCATTCACGCACAGCATAAAACGTTTGGTGGACAAAGAAGTGGCATAAAACATGTCTTTCTGTGGCAGCGTCGGAGAAAGTTATACATGTTAACAAACTGTTAAGTCACAGTTCACACAGCTACGGTGTGTTTGAAGTACCGCCAATTAGTAGGACAAAACGCTGCTCGCTAAATACTGTCATCAGTGAAGCATAAACACAAACATTAAACAGTGGGCCTTCTAATAATTAGGAATGTTTTTGTTGTGTTTTTCCTCCTACAGAAACCATATTAAAACTAAACATACAAGGGCGCCACTAGGGCGGTGCTAAAGAGCCGCAGGTTGCCGACCCGTCGTTAGGGACTTTCCCATTAGCAGAATGCTAGCATTAGCTTAGCCTGTCGTCACAGTCTCCTCCACTCTAACGTGTGTGTTGACAGTTACAGTCAGCTGTACGTGATGTACCTGAAACATCACTCCAGGACGGCCAATAGTCCCAGTGCAGAGGTGGTGCTCTACCATTTAGCAAGGTACACACACACACTATTCACTTGACATACCTATTTCAATACACACATCAACGCGTGTGTGTGTTGTAGGGAGGGCGTGTGCAAAAAGACACACGTGTTGAAGTTGAACACAACGGGAAAGTTTGCTCTCAACATCGTCGACAACCTAGTGGTGGTCCATCACCAAAGTTCTCAGGTATGTGTGCGCGTGTGTGTGTTAGTGTGTGCGCACGTGACCTGGAATGTTGTACATGTACACAACGTGTGTGTGTTCTTTTAGACCTCGCTAATCTTCGACATCAAATTGAAGGAGTCGGACGGCGCTGTCAGCACGCATCAGCCTGTTTTACCTGCACGCTCCATACATCCCTGCAGCATTCCACTGGCAGGTATGTGGTGAACACACACACACACACACACACACACACACACACACACACACACACACACACACACACACACACACACACACACACACACACACACACACACACACACATTTATTTATAAGAAGGCCTACTGCTTGATTGAAGTACAGTGTTTTATTTTCCTATATTCAAACAGTGTTGTTGTTCAAACTGTGTGTAATGTTACAGTGGCCAAAAATATTAAATATACTTGTTAAACTTGTTTTTCATGAATACTTAGGCCTACTACGCTACTGTATTTT